>NW_012267285.1:4000146-4017454 GCF_000151885.1 Dipodomys ordii
GGAGACTGAGGCTGGAGGGAGACTGAGGCAGGAGGGAGACTGAGGCAGGAGGAGACTGAGGCAGGAGGAGACTGAGGCAGGAGGAGATTGAGGCAGGAGGAGACTGAGGCAGGAGGAGACTGAGGCAGGAAGAGACCGAGGTGGGAGGAGGGAGACTGAGTCATGGTGGAGACTGAGGCAGGAAGAGACCGAGGTGGGAGCAGGGAGACTGAGTCATGGTGGAGACTGAGGCAGGAGGGTTTGTGGATGGTGGAACTGGGTCTCAGATAAGGTCCAGCCGAGAGAGAATCCAGATCTGGTGTGGTCCCGCCGCTGCTCTGAGTTTGGAGGACGGAGCCGGCTTGGGTTGCTTGGCCGCCATTGTGATTTGTCCTCTTGGCATTGAACCTTGACCTCCTCCAGGCTGGGGAGTTGGGGTCCCCCCCTTTGGGACAGCCTGCGCTCCCCGAGGACCCCACTGGCTCGCCCGCTGCGGGCATCTGCCCCTCACTTTAAGGGTGCTGATTTCAGGAAGGGTGGGGTGACTTTGTTCAGTACTTTGGGGTTATGTTTGGAGCTGGGGTGAGGGTGGGCCTTCAGCCAACCTCTCCTCTGGTGTGTGTGCGTGTCTGTGTGTGTGTGTGTCCGTGTGTGTGTGCATCCATGTGTGTGTCTCTGTGTGTGTGTCTCTGTGTGTGTCTGTGTGTGTGTCTCTGTGTGTGTGTGTGTATGTGTCCGTGTGTGTGCATCCGTGTGTGTGTGTGTCCGTGTGTGTGTGCGTGTCCGTGTCTGTGTCCGTGTGTGTGTGCGTGTCCGTGTGTGTCTGTGTGTCCGTGTGTGTCCGTGTCTGTGTCCATGTCTGTGTGTGTGTGTGTCCATGTGTCCGTGTGTGTCTCTGTGTGTCTGTGTGTGCATGTGTGTGTGTCTGTGTGTATGTGTGTGCGTCCGTGTGTGTGTCTGTGTGTGCGTGTGTGTCTGTGTGTTCATGTCTGTGTGTGTGTGTCCATGTCTGTGTGTGTGTGTGTGTGTATGTGTCTGTGTCTCATCACTCAGCCACGCCCTCTGGCCTGCTCCCTTCCCCTCACAGACAGCTCAGTTTCGCTTCCCCTTTGCCTTTGGTCCCCTGCCTTCCCGGCTGTCCTTTGCCACCTGCCTGGCCTTTCCTGTTTCCCCTGAGACCTGGCAGCCGCGTGTCCACACGGTACCCTTGCTTCTGCTGAGGGAATCTTCAGCTGAATTGTCCTCTAGCTAAGACCCCCAAGCTTGAGCCTTGTAAGAGGATCAGTGGTTGACAGCTGCCTTTAAAATCGATTTTTGAAAGTTTTGATTTGCACACAAATTTGTTCTGTGGACTCTAAGATCTCAATAATCGTGTACAGGGTGGGTGTCAAGTCAAGGTAACTGGTCTAGTCCCACCTCACATGGTTTCACGGCCCTGGAAACATTCAAAATCCTCACTTTGCTACTTTGAAATAGACCACTTACGGCGGTCTGGAACCTTAGAAGCTCTGTACCTACCAGTGCATTTTGCTAACTAATAATCTCTCCTCACCCCCACCCTATCCAATCTCTGGGAACCTCTGTTCTAGTCTCCTGAGATATCGCTGTTTTTCCCCTGCGTCTACATATAAATAATACTTCGGTATTTGTCTTTTTGTGCCTGACTTATTTCATGTAGTATAATGTCACCCAGAGTCACCTACATTGCCACAAATGGTAATTCGTTATTGTAATCACTTAATGATTTATTTCATTGTATATCTGAGCTACATTGTCTTGGTCTGTGTCTTTGCTGAGTGACGGTTTCAGAGCCACATGTAAGGCTTTTATGCTTCAGCCGAAAGTCTTCTTGCCACCTGTAGCATGCATTTGGATGCTGTGTGACTTTCAACTCTTCAGCTCAAGGCAAGCTCTCTTGAGAGCTTGAGCCACAGCGCCACTTCCAGTTTTCTGGTGGTTTATTGGAGATAGGAGTCTCGGGGACTTTCCTTCCTGGGCTGGCTTTGAACTGAGATCCTCAGATCTCAGCCTACTGAGTAGCTGGGATGACAGGTGTGAACCATGGATGCCTGGCCCAAATTTGGAGTTTTATGCTCCAACTCCTCACAGAATTAACCCCTCTTAGAGCTGACTCAGAACCGAATGCAAGAACTTGGCTATGCCCTCTCTTGTCCTTACCTGTCTCTTATATGTCTTCACAGAGGTTCCTCTGCCCTGGCTCATGGAAACGCTTCCTAGCAGTAGAATTGTGGAGTCTTGAGCACCAGCCAGGCACCCTTGGCCTGGGGATTTCAGAGTGATTACTCATGGGCAAGGTGTTTGCGTTCCTGAGGGAAAATTACCAGTCCATCCTGGCTGCGTCTCAGCATTGCCCAGGAGAACTCGATGAGACGAGAGAAGACAGCAAGATGAAGAGGAAGAAGAGGGTGCAGCTAAGAGAGCATCTTAGTGCCTGGGACCACCCTCACGGTCAGGAGAGCCTCGCTTCCCTCGTTCTCACTGTGCAGCAACACTTAGCAATTACTCACGGTACTCTGCAGCCTCAGAGCTGTGATTATATTAGTAGGTCCTGGTCTCCTGTGCTTCAGTGTCTGCGTCTAAAATGGAGTTAGCAGTTCCTAGCAGAGGGTGTTGGACGGACTGGGGGAAGTCATCTGTGACGTTGCTTTAAATGTTTGCGTGGCAGATGGTAGCTGGCGGTCCTCCTCGGTTTCAGTCTTCCCTGTCACCTCTGTGCAAGTCCCTCTGGAGGCAAGGTGCCCTGCTGATTTGGGAGCAGGTGTCTGGGGCATGTACTTCCCCCTGCTTTATTAGCATCCCCCCTTTCCAACGGCTCATGTTGTGAGCTGGGAGATTGGCTGCTAGTGTGTCAGGTTTGCGAATATCCCCTACAGTCGTTCTGGCTTTTGTCTCTGGTGATTAGAGATGTTGGAGCAGGTGACCCTTCCTCCGGGCTGTCATTTTTTTCCCTCCCCATCTGTGGTGGGGACCTGGCTTGGGACTCCTCCCCGGGAGGTTGACACAGACTGGCTGACACTTCTCTTGTCCCAGAGCCCTCTGGACACCCATTTTTGCTCAGTTGTGCAGAGCAGTTTGGGTGCAGAGTGAGAAGACCCACAGTCCCCTCAGATAAGCTTTCAGTAATGGCTGCTTTTTAATGTTCTCTTCCAATAAGTGCTTTATACTACTCATTTTGCAGTGAATGACACTCTTGTTTTGTGACATGTCTTTTTTTCCCTTAATAGGCTGTTCAAACTTAACCTTATCATTTAGCATTCTAAAGTTTCATGCTTGATATCTTGTCGCCTAAATAGTTAAAAGTTCCCTAGTGAATTCAGAGAGAATATCACATTTCACGGCCTTAGTAGATTCAAGGAAAACATCTGATTTTTGTTGAATATTTTGTGTTTCCCTTAGCATTTTTCCTCTTTTCTTTTTAGGCCCAGTTGGTTTACACAACATTGGACAGACCTGCTGTCTTAACGCCCTGATTCAGGTATTCATTATGAACGTGGAGTTCACGAAGATATTGAAGAGGTAAGACTTACTCAGGTGAGGCAACTGTGTCTTATTTTATTTTTTCGTAGTGACTTGGACTTTTAGAAGCCTTCTATCATAAATTGCCAGAAGGGGGAAATATTTTCCTGTGTATTCTGGGCTACAAATTAGAATCACTTAGTGTGTGTGTGTGTGTGTGTGTGTGTATGTGTGCACGCGCGTGTGCGTGTGTGTGTCTGTGTGTCTGTGTGTGTCCTGGGGCTCGAACCCAGAGCCTGGGTGCTGTCCTTGAGTTTTTTGGCTCAAGACTCATGATCTACTATTTGAGCCACAGATCCACTTGCAGCTTTTTTGGTAGTTAATCGGAGATGAGAGTCTTACTGACTTTCCTGCCTGGGGTTGGCTTTGAATCATGATTCTCCGGTCTCAGCTTCTTGAGTAGCTAGGATGTAAGCCACCTGGCAAGAATCTTTAAGAACTATACCCATGCTTGGTCCCATCTTCAGTTATTTGTGCTCAGTTGGCCTGTGGTGGGGTCTGGGGCTTTCTTCCTTTCCTTTCTTTTCCTTCCCCTTCCCTCTCTCCTTCCTTTCCTCCTGCTTCTGTCTGCTAAGGCAAACACCTCCTATGCCCAGCAACTGGTACTTTAGAAATACTTAGTGGGTGATTTGAATGTACAGATAGAATTTTCAGCACTGGTTTGAATAAAAGGGAGTTGGAACTAGAGCAATACTGGAGAAAGTCACTGGGACCAGTATGTTTACGCACAGACACTCTTCAGCATTCATTATTGTTTTTGCCCTAAGCTACCTCCTTTTCTCCACTTGCTGAAGAAGTTAGAGATGTCCACAATGAAGTGAACCACTGCCCAGGCACAATGGTATTTTTTTCGGTTGGCCTTTCTTTCCAGGACCTAACCCAGACTTTTCTTTGTCAATCTGAAGTGCTTCGGCTGGACCTTTTGCTGCTTGCTGTACATATGGGTCCAGAATCTTATGAAAAATATTTTTTTTCCTGGAAATTTTTGAGAAGGCTTTCAAAAGTCCAAGTCACTGTGAATAACTGGATATTCACAACACAAATTTATGTATACTTTAATGACCTGATTTATTTTCTGCTCATTTTAACCTTTTTTATTAGTGTTTGTTAATTGTACAAACAGCTTTCATTATGGTATTTCCGTACATATTATACGTTGATCAAATTTATCCCTTTTATTCTTTCTTTCTTATGCCCGGCCTCATTTTAAATGATTGTGATAGTTTTCCTTACTCTTTTCCTACATGCATATGAGCTGCTCTTCATGCTCGCCCTCCCTCCACCTGCCCTGGCCCCCTCCTGCTCACTCGGTCTGTCCCTGTTTTGCACTTGAGCACACTTTATCCTTCACTCTACTGTGAATTTTGGGGGTGGGGGGTTGGAGGGTTCTGTGCCAAGCCTCACGTGGCTGCCCATTTAACCCCACGCACTGCCGGAGCTCTGGTCTAATTCATGGGAAGGGAGTGGCCTGGAGCTGGACATTTCTCCAAGTGATGCAATGCACATGGACAATGGTGCAGGTGAAGAGGTTCCTGGGACTGTTCTCACTTGACAGAATATCAGTGCCAAAGGAAGCAGAAGAACAAAAGAGAAGTGTCCCGTTCCAGCTGCTTTTACTGCTGGAGAAGATGCAGGACAGCCGGCAGAAGGCGGTGCGGCCCACGGAGCTGGCCTGCTGCCTCCAGAAGCACAACGTGCCACGTAAGATGCCCCGCTCAGCCGTGGCTCCTGCTCTTGTCTACAGTGGGCCTTAGCCAGAGAGAACTAGGGGAGGGAGAGGAGAGGGGAGGGGAGAGGGAGAGGAGAGGGGAGGGGAGAGGGGAGAGGAGAGGGGAGGGAAGAGAGGGGAGGGAAGGGGAGAGGGAAGAGAGGGGAGGGGAGAGGAGAGGGGAGGGAGGGGAGAGGAGAGGGGAGGGAGGGGAGAGGAGAGGGGAGAGAGGGGAGAGCAGAGGGGAGGGAGAGGGGAGAGAGGGAAGGGAAGAGGGGAGGGAGGGGAGAGGAGAGGGGAGGGAGGGGAGAGGAGAGGGGAGGGGAGAGGAGAGGGGAGGGGAGAGGAGAGGGGAGGGAAGGGCAGAGGGAAGAGAGGGGAGGGGAGAGGGACGGGAGAGGAGGTTCAAGTGGTCAGTGTTCCCTGACCTCACCGAGAATGGTCAGTTCTCATTGCTCATTCTGTCATCCTCAACCTAGTGGTCATTCTCACCCTGTGTGATTGCTGACTTTCTTGAGATGTCATATTTCTTTTTCTTTTCATACCTATGTGCTCCTATGCTAAGATTTGCTCAGCCGGGCGCTGGTGGCTCCCGTCTGTCATCCTAGCTACTCAGGAGGCTGAGATCAGAGGATCACTGATCGAAGCCACCCCAGCCAGAAAAGTCTGTGAGAACTTATCTCCCATAAACTACTCAGAAAAAGCTGGGAAGTAGCGCTGTAGCTCAAGTGGTAGAGTGCTAGCCTTGAGCACAAAGGCTGAAGGACAGCACCTAGGCCCTAAGTTCAAGCCCCAGGACTGGCAGGAAAAAAAAAAGATTTGCTCATTTAAACCTAATTTATAGTTTGGGGTTTTAGTTGTCTGAAAAACATACATTGAAATGTTGTCTGTATTCTGACAGAAATGGGTATTAGCTGGGTTGATAATGCATTTTTTCACCACCCTCCTGGGGATTTACTCAGTACTAACAATCTCATTGATTCAGTACCTAACCAAATGTTTAGAGTAAGTCCAATGGGCTCATAAGAACTAGTGTTCTTATATGGCACAATAGGAGACTAGAAGAGTAAAATTTGTGTATGAGTTAAAAATCAAAGGTTAAAAATTGGGAAGGTTAGGGTTGAAAGTGTACAAAATAATCGTGTGTTTGAATATAGCTCAGTTATTGTGGAGAAAGGTGGTATCAAGAATTGCAAGGTGACAGAAAAGCTAGGGATGAAAAAAGAAGGAAAGGAAAAGGAAGAAGGTAGAATAAACCTAGTGTACAATGCTCTGTAAGTCTAAGACGGGGAGAGTGAAAAGAAGAACTACAGAGAAAGAAATGGCAATTTACAAAAGTGATAACTGGTACAACATTAAAAAAAAAAAAAAGCTAGGGACCTGCGGCTCAGGCTAGCTACTGTGGAGGCCGAGATGTGAGGATCACAGTTTGAAACCAGCCTGGGTAAGAAAGCCCACCAGACTGTTATCTCCAATTAACCAAAAACAAGAGAAGCTGAAAGTTCAGCCATAGATCAAGTGGTAGAGCACCAACCTTGAGGAAAAAAAGCTCAGGGACAGCGCCCAGCCCTGAGTTCAAACCCCAGGACCAGTATATAAAAAAAGTAAAGCAAAAAAGAGTCATTTTTCTTTCTTTGCTGAGAACGAATGCCGTCTGGCGCTCTGTCTGGTGGTCTGCGCCTCCCTTCAGAGTTCTGGCTTGGCCAGGTGCGAGCTGGGAACAGAGCAGCGGATGGAGTGAGGAGGTGCCGCTCCTGTGCTCTGGAGAGTCCCTGGAGCTGGTCTGTTCTACGGAATCCAGTGGGGCCAGGTGGGGCATGCCTGGCAGTCCCCGGCCGGCCCGTCAGCATGTGCCTGCCTCTCTGCGCCGCTCAGGGAGTTCAGCTCCTGCTCTGGCCTTTCCCCCTCCACCGAGGCCCTTCAGAGCGCGTAGAGCAGAGCCTTGTTCCCTTCCCGAGGCTTAAGTTTAAGAGGCACTGTCAAATCCAGCACCAAGAATACTTCTCACTTCCTGAGCGCCTAACATGCGGTACCTCCTGACCTTTTTTGGGAGTTGGGAGAGTCAAAGGCAAGGTGGTGAGTGTTCACATAGTTAGGGGTCGTGAGGACACGGGACTTCTCCGGCGACTGCACTGATGTGCTGTTACTTTTTTTTAACCAGTGTTTGTCCAGCACGATGCTGCTCAGCTCTACCTCACGTTCTGGAACCTTCTTAAGGATCAAATAGATGATGTGGACTTGGTAAGAGCTGAAATCCCAGGACCTGTAGAGGTTGCTCACCATTGTGCATTTGTAGTAAGGGATCCGTGGAGACCGCTTGCTCGTTTCCTGGTGTCCTTCCCGGTACCTGCCGGAAGCGTCAGGGCTTGTCAGTCCAACAGGTCCAACTCTGGACATAGCCTCACCCGTCCTTGGCTCCTTCCTGCAGGTAGAGAGGCTGCAGGCCCTGTACACGATCCGGGTGAAGGAGTCCCTGGTTTGCCTCCTCTGTACCAGAGAGAGTAGTAGGAACAGCAGTATGCTGACCCTCTCCCTCTCTCTCTATGACGTGGACTCCAAGCCTCTGAAAACACTGGTGAGAGACGGGGCGAGAAGGGGTCGCCCCGCCATGCCAGGTCCCCCGTGACCTTCTGCCCGCGGACACTAACAATAACTCTGTTTCACGTGCATGGCTCTAGGTGGCCAATTTCTTTGAGCAGCAGCAGCAGTTCTATCCTATTTCTAATTTTCTCACACTGTCGTATTAACCAGGGCTCCTCGTGTTTTCTCCCCCAGTGGGTGGAAGATCCTGACAGATGTAGCGCTGGTAGTGGGGTGCTTGGGGGACAGTGGGGGACCGGCAGCGGAGCTCAGCCCTCACCTGTGGGGTGGCCGCGTGCCCGTGGAAAGGGTCTGCTGACGCGGCCTTTCCCTGCGGCCTCCGCTGGCAGGAGGAGGCCCTGCGCTGTTTTTTCCACCCCAGGGAGTTAGCCAGCAAGAGCAGGTGGTTCTGCGAGGCCTGCGGGACGAAGACGCGTGGAAGCCAGGTGCCCACCCTCAGGCTCAGATGCGTCTCCGGGGCGGGCTTTCCAGACACTTCCGGGCCCTTCCTGATGGTCACCCTCAGGCTCAGATGCGTCTCCAGGGCGGGCTGTTGCTGGGCCACGGCTTTCCAGACACTTCCGGGCCCTTCCTGGTGGCGGATGGGGTGGGATGTGGGTGAGGCTAGTTCGGACCCTCGGGCTTCTCATAGACCGGGCTGTGGATGCTGCTTCTTGACCACAGCCTTCCACCAGGAGTGGCAGGTGACGGCGTGGGGCTGGGTGGGGGCGGTGGGGTCCCTCTTCGGTTTTGGAGACGCTCCCTACAGCAGACTCTAGTTTCTGAGGGCCGGGCGCCTCTGCGGAGCCCTGAGCCGCTCATGGCTTTTGTCTGAGGGCCATAGTGCTGTGCTGGCCACCATCACCTGAGTCTCCGGGGAGAGGAACGGATTCTGCCATGGGCCCCTTCAGCTCCCCAGTGTGTCCCCCGCACCCCTCCCCCTGGGGAGGAGAACGAGCCACCAGGCCCTGTGTTTCTCAGGATCTTCCCGCAAGCGCCTCGGGGCCCCGTCTCACAGTGAGTTTTGCTTTTGCAGGTCTTGAGGATGACACATCTGCCCCAAACCCTGACCCTTCACCTGATGCGATTCTCCATTCGGAACTCACAGACGGAGAAAGTCTGCCATTCGCTGCACTTCCCTCAGCGCTTGGATCTCAGTCAGGTTCTTCTGGCTGAGCATCAAGACTTCACTGAGGACACAGAGCAGGTGAGGTGTTCTGGATCGATCCTACCGGATGCAGCGTTCTTCAGGTTCAGCGCTCTTACCCCTCGACTGCTAGATGGCACCGACTGGTGAATCCCCAGGCCCGGGTTAGCGATTTGGTCTTCAGCTCACCTCCACAGTGAGTCACAGAGGCAAAGTCATATTCAAGGCAGAGGGCTTAAAAACATTTTAAATTCAATTTATTTATTTTTCAGCCAGTATGTTGGCACATGCCTATCTTCTTTGCGGCTGGGAGACGTAGACCAGAGGGGCATTGGTTCAAGGCCAGTGTGAGCTACACAGTTAAGACCCTGTCTCACAAATAAAAGAAAGGCTGTTTTTGTTTTTTTCTAAGCATTATTGATTTTAATGACCATGTGGTCCCCCAGGGTCCGTGCTGGGGTTATCATTATAAGCCTTTGCTGTTCCTAGTGTTAATTTCTTTAAAGATTCAGAACAAACCTGCCTTATTTCCAATGTTGACAAATGGAAAGTATTTGTGTGTAGGGATTTCAGTGTGGTGCTCTGACATACGCATGCCGGCGAAATGGTATCTTGTGGTCTTGGCACTGACTACTGTGTCATGCTGGGCCTGTAGCAAGCACATCACCATTCACCATCTGAGCCAAGCCACTGGGCCTTTTTGCTTGAGTTCTGTTATCAGGCAGTGTCTTGTTTTTGTCCAGGCCTGACCTTGGACTGCTCTTCTACCTTTGCCTCTCCCATGGCCGGGCTTTCAGGTGTGCACTTATGTCTGGCTTGTCTGTTGAGATTGGAGTCTCACTAGCTTTCTCGCCAGGCTGACTTTGTCCACAGCCTTTCTGATCTCCCCCTCTGGTGAACCTGGATTATAGGTGTGCAACCGCACCCATCCTCAAATTTTGGAAAAATTAGCTCAAGCTAGACAACATACTTATCACTTCACCTGTGTCTTTGTGGTGAGCATGTGTAAAAATTCTTTAAAAGCATTTTCCAGTGTGGAGCACATTATAATTACGATATTGTATGACATTGTTCTGAAACCTCTTCCTCCCGTCTAACTGGAAGTTTGTGCGCTTTGATCAGCATCTTTCATTACAACCCCTAATAACCACTGTTGGGTTTCTGCTGCTATGGGTTTTTTTGAAAGAAAGAAATACTCTTTTTTTTTTTTTTTTTTGTTGGTCGTGGGGCTTGAACTCGGCCTGGGCGCTGTCCCTCAGCTCTTCAGCTCAAGGCGAGCGCTCTACCACTTGAGCTACAGCACCACTTCCAGTTTTCTGGTGGTTTATTGGAGATAGGAGTCTCATGGTCTTTCCTGCCCGGGCTGGCTTTGAACCACGATCCTCAGATCTCAGCCTCCTGAGTAGCTAGGATGACAGGCGTGAGCCACCAGCGCCCGGCAAGAAATACTCTTTTTTTTTTTTTTTTGGGTCCGGTCGTGGGGCCTGAACTCTGGGCCTGGGCGCTGTCCCTCAGCTCTTCAGCTCAAGGCTAGCGCTCTACCACTTGAGCCACAGCGCCACTTCCGGCTTTTTTCTTTTTTGCTTATGTGGTGCTGAGGAATCGAACCCAGGGCCTCATGCATGCAAGGCAAGCGCTCAACCACTGAGCCACCTTCCCAGCCCAAGAAATACTCTTGACTAACATAAAAGTCAGCCCAAACTCTCACTACTAATGTTCCCTTTTCTTTTAAACAGTTTTCTAAGATTTTGAGGGAGTGGAACACATGTAGTAGAGACTTTGCGTCTGTAACATTCCTCTTCTTGTCCTACTGTCTTTATAAGGCTTCTGTCCTGCTGTTTCGCTGTCCGCTTTTGGGTTCTTTTCTGTCACCATTTTGTGGATACTCTAGCTCCCTTTCTTCTCACCTCATATTTCTCACAGTTTCATTAACCTTGAACTGAAGACTTTCAGACTATGTCTTCTGTTCAGATGGTGGCATGTGCCTATCAGCCCATTAATCAGGAAGCCTGCAGTGGGGGAAATCATGTTCCAGATGTTTGCCTGGGGAAGGAAAAAACAGCACAAAATAGAGCTAGGGGCGTGATTCAATGGTAAGGCTCCTGCCTGGCACGCAGGAGGCCCTGGGTTCAAACCGCAACTTCCAAAACAAACCAACAAAAACAAGGAAGAAACCAAGGTGAAACAAAAACTTCACAATCCCTCCCCACCCCCCAAACCAAACCAAAACAAATTCCCTTCTGATAACTTGTCTGCCAATGTTAAAAAGCCCTTCTGCACGGTTAACAGAGGTCTCCTCAGAGCCCCACTGGGCAAAAATTGAACATTCCCCACTCACTGGTCTGTGGGTCTGATATAACACAGGCATCACAGTTCTGGTTTGTGATGCTTCTCTTCAACTAGCTGTGAGATTCTGCAGGTCGAGGTCTTTTCTTCCAGCTCCTTTGAAGTGTCAGTGCCGGGCCTAGAGCAGGCAATAAACAAGTGCCTGGCAAAGTATGCTTCCTCACTAAAGACCAGGGCTGGGAAAGGAGGGGTGGGTCACTTACAGCCGTGTCCTCTTCCAGCGTGAAGCACAGTATGAACTCTTCGCTGTGATAGCCCACGCAGGGGTGGCAGACTTCGGTCATTACTGTACCTACATCCGGAATCCAGCGGATGGAAAATGGCTCTGCTTCAATGACTCCAATGTTTGTTGGGTGAGAACCATCATCTAAACTTTCCTCCTTCTCTGAATTAGCCACCTTCAATAAATTCTCAGCTCATAGTTGAAGACGCATTATGGTCTTGTAGTTTGTGTGTAGGAGCTGGGGAGTTTTGTGGCTCAAAGCCATTCTCTAGGTTTATTGCTTTATTTATTTATTTATTTTGCTTGTCTTGGGGCTTAGACACAGGGTCTGGGTGCTGTTTCCCAGCCTCTTTGTGTTCAAGGTGAGTGCTCTACCTACCACTTCGGCCACAGCGCCACTTCATGTGGTACTGAGGAATGGAACCCAGGGCTTCATGCATACTAGGCGAGCACTCTACCACTGAGCCACCTTCCCAGCCATGGTTTATTGCTTTCTTTTTTTTTTTTTGGTCGGTCATGGGGCTTGAACTCTGGGCCTGGGCGCTGTCCCTCAGCTCTTCAGCTCAAGGAGAGCGCTCAACCACTTGAGCTACAGCGCCACTTCCGGTTTTCTGGTGGTTTATTGGAGATAAGAGTCTCACGGGCTCTCCTGCCCGGGCTGGCTTTGAACCGCAATCCTCAGATCTCAGCCTCCTGAGTAGGATTACAGGCGTGAGCCACCAGCACCCGGCTTGGTTTATTGCTTTCTAAGCATCTGTTGTGTCAGTGTTAGGTTTCTGGTGCTCTTGGCCCTGTACCTTGAAGGTTTATGCTTTGTAGGAAACTTCTGTGAAGTGAGACGTTAGAAAGATGCAAGGTGTAAAACTCTGGGATAGGTGTAAGCATTTCAAGGTGAGTGGGGACATTACAGAGGGCCTCAGGGTGCACGGCGTTGTGTCACCAGATGCTCTGATGCTGTGTGGTCGCCAGGGTGGGCTTCTCCACTCTGCAGGAGTCTAACAGGGCACATTACAGTGTCCCCTGTTCTGTCAACACGTAATAGCAGCTGCCAACCAGCTGCTGATGTCTGTGATGCTCTTCCAGGTGTCCTGGGAAGATGTCCAGTGTACCTACGGAAATCATCACTACCGCTGGTAAGAGAAGCACTTGGGGGAATGGAGTCCACTGGGTTCTTGGAGCTTTGTGAAATCTGCATGGATGAACTATTGCCTTTATCCGAGAGTCCCCACTGACTACCATTCAGCCTCATCTTTCAGCAGTCATCCGTGGCACCACACTTCCCTCAGAATTTAGACTTCAGTAAAGCACTGGCATAAGTCCCAATTCCATGTCCATCATTTTCTGTAACTGTGTAGCTGTATTTTCTGGTCTCTATTACCCTGCCCTAATTTATCTTCTGAGCAAGTGCCTAGTGGTGTTTTTATAATCACGGTCTTTCCTATTGCGCAAAGCCTTTACTGATGGGCCCCAGCGGATTGGCGGGGCTATCTTATCAGTACCCGGCTAACCGATTGCACCCTGGAGCTCCAAAGGCAGGGCTATCTTATTTGCTTTCCATGCCTTTTGAGCAGGCCTCCTTTATTACACTTCAAAATGTTTTCTGATTTTGTGACTTTTCCCCTCACACCAGACCATGTGCTCTTTTTTTTTTTAGTGCTAGTTCTTGGGTTTGAAGTCTAGGCCTAGGCATTGAGCTTTTTCACTCAAGGCTAGTGCTTTACCACATGAACCACAACTCCACTGCCTGCTTTTGTGTGGTTAATTTGAGATAAGAGTATCAAAGACTTTTCTGCTCTGATGGCTTTGAACCTAAATTCTCTGATCTAAGCCTCCTGAATAACAATGGTTACAAGTGTGAGCCAGTGGTGCCCAGAAGACCAGGGGCCAGGACCACTCTCCTCTTTCTCAGTAAGCGTCAGGACATGCTTCTGACGTAGTAACCTAGAGAGAAAAGCTGGATAAAGTCAAGGCAGAGATTTTTATATGTACTGGAGGTGGAGATGGCACTGACAGTGTAGGTAGTGGAGGTGGTATTGGGGTGACAGTGTAGGTACTGGAGGTGGTATTGGGGTGACAGTGTAGGTACTGGAGGTGGTATTGGGGTGACAGTGTAGGTAGTGGAGGTGGTATTGGGGTGACAGTGTAGGTACTGGAGGTGGTGTTGGGGTGACAGTGTAGGTACTGGAGGTGGTGTTGGGGTGACAGTGTAGGTACTGGAGGTGGTATTGGGGTGACAGGGTAGGTAGTGGAGATGGTATTGGGGGTGAGAGGGTAGGTAGTGGAGATGGTATTGGGGGTGATGGTGTTTGTACCAGGTGATATTCAGCTACACCAGTGGCTTGATTTCATAATTAATGGATTAGGTGGAGTTCATGTTTGATATCTTCCTTTTACCTACTTTTCATGTTTTTATTTATTCTCAACATTTCTCTTAGGTGCCTGTTCTTAGCCAATTTTTGGTTATTCATTCCCCTGTGATTTAGAATAGGGGTTAGCAAACTTTCTCTGTACAAGTTAGAGAGAAAGTACTTAGGGTTTTGGAGCATAGCCTTTGTAGCTGTTACTCAGCTTTGCCCTTGCAACATGCAGGGTGCCACAGATAGCACGTGAATGAATGAATGTAAGTGGCCATGTTCCAATTAAGTTTATTTACAAAAAACAGGGTTGGAGTTGGCTTATAGTCCCATAATATGTCTGTCCCTGGTCCTTTCCTCCTTCCTTCCTTCCTTCCTTCTTTCTTTCCTTTCTTTTTCTTTCTTTCTTTCTTTCTTTCTTTCTTTCTTTCTTTCTTTCTTTCTTTCTTTCTTTCTTTCTTCTAGTCCTGGGTTTGAACTCAGGGCCTGGGTGCTATCCCTGAGCCTCTTTGTATTCAAGATTAATGCTCTACCACTCGAACCACAGTGCTACTTCCAGCTTTTTCTGATTAGTTTATTGGAGATAAGAGTCTCACAGACTTTTCTGTCCAGGCTGTCTTTGAACCATGACCCTCAGATCTCAGCCTCCTGAGTAGCTAGGATCACAGGCATGCACCATGCTGTCCATGATTTGTATGTTAGCTAATAAGAACTTCCAGGTTAGTTTCCCAAGTCACTATTTTCTTTTCCTTTGATGAGACGGACAGGTAGGTAGATGAAGGTTTGCTCCATTATCCTGGAAGTTTGGTCCTATTGTGAATCAATAATATATCCCCTCAACTGGGCACTGGTAGCTAGCTCACTCCTGTCATCCTAGCTACTCAGGAGGCTGAGATCTGAGGATTGCGGTTCAAAGCCAGCCTGGGCAGGAAAATGTTTGCGACTCTTATCTCCAAGTAACTAGCTACAGAAAACTAGAAGTGGCTTTATGGCTCAAGTGGTAGAGCCCTCGCCTTGAGCTGGGACAGTGCCCAGGCCCAGAGTTCAAGTCCCACAACCCACCCAAAAATACACATAGCCTTTCATTGTAAATGTTTAATTTTGCTATGCTGATAAATTTCTCTTTACAGGCAGGAAACCGCATATCTTCTGGTTTACATGAAGATTAGAGGTTAATGGATATACTTTAAACCTTCAGAGACTGACAAATTCATTTCTTTTCCTGTCATTGGATCTGCTGAGTCTTCTAGGAGATTCTACAATGAGGAAAAACATAAAAACTGTAATAATTTAAATCTTAAGTTATAACCATGAATGGTTACTGGTGTGGTTTGGATGTGGTTTGTCTCCAAAGGTCCTGTGTCAGAGGCCTGGTCCCTTGTCTAGCAATGTTGTGGGGCAGAATCTTTGGAGAGATGAGGCTTGTGCAGGGCATCTGTGGCTACTCGGGAGGCTTTGAGAGTTCAAATCTAGATAGGGCAGAAAAAGCCTTGAGACTTACCTTCCATTGACAACTGAAACAAAAGCTGGAAGTGGAGCCATTGCTCAAGTGGTAATGTGCCGGCTCGAGTGAAAAAGCTCAGGGATGGACTGCACCTAAGACCCGAGTTCAAGGCCCAGTAGTGCCCATGAACTATTTCAGCTAGGCCCCCATCTCCCCAAGTTTCCAGAGCCCTTGAAAATGCACCACGCCTGGAGAGTAAGCATCAACACAGGAGCCTGTGTAGGAAATTCTTATCCAAACCATAACTCTCGTGAATGAGGCACAATAAGTAAATAAAGTTATTTCTTTCGAAAGGAGTGTAGTGTGCAGCTTAATGGGGTAATTAAACACATATGATGCTAATGACTTGTGCTATAAACATATAGCTGTGAAAGCAAAGGCCACTGGATCTTTTCAAGAAGTTGTGCTCCTCAGGACCCGGGCTGCGGTGAACACTAATGCCCACCAGAGGGAGCCCTAGCCTGTGCACTGTCCTCATCAGGACCCGGGGTGCAGTGAGCACTGATGCCCACCAGGGGGCGCTCTAGGCATGTGCACTGTCCTCATCAGGACCCGGGGTGCGGTGAGCACTGATGCCCACCAGGGGGCGCTCTAGGCATGTGCACTGTCCTCATCAGGACCCGGGATGCAGTGAGCACTAATGCCCACCAGAGGGTGCCCTAGGCCTGTGCACTGTCCTCATCAGGACCCGGGGTGCGGTGAACACTAATACCCACCAGAGGGCACCCTAGCCTGTGCACTGTCCTCATCAGGACCCGGGGTGCAGTGAGCACTAATGCCCACCAGAGGGAGCCCTAGGCTTGCACACTGTCCTCATCAGGACCCGGGGTGCGGTGAGCACTGATGCCCACCAGAGGGCGCTCCAGGCTTGCACACTGTCCTCATCAGGGCCCAGGGTGCGGTGAGCACTGATGCCCACCAGAGGGCGCTCCAGGCTTGCACACTCTCCTCTCATCAGGGCCCAGGGTGCGGTGAGCACTGATGCCCACCAGAGGGCGCTCCAGGCTTGCATACTGTCCTCATCAGGACCCGGGGTGCGGTGAGCACTGATGCCCACCAGAGGGCGCCCTAGGCATGTGCACTGTCCTCATCAGGACCCGGGGTGCGGTGAGCACTGATGCCCACCAGAGGGCGCTCCAGGCTTGCACACTGTCCTCTCATCAGGATCCGGGGTGCGGTGGGTCCCGATGCCCACCAGAGGGCGCCCTAGGCGCTGTGCACTGTCCTCCTGGCCTCAGGACCTGTGGCATAGGAGACGTGAAGAGGCCATGTCCTGTGGACTATGAGTCCCGGCACCCTGAAGCTGAGAAAGCGCACAGTTTCAGCTCCTGAGTCTGTGCTGCATCCCTGGCCTGTTAGATCTCCACTTCCCCAATAAAGTCACCTTTTTACATGAGGCTGTCTGAGTGGTGGACTCTTTTCTCCATAACACTTGGACAAGACTGCTCTGGGCTTCAGACACTAAAGTTTGCAGCAGGACCAAGCAGAGGCTAGTCTGTCTTTGGCACTGAGGCTTTGGGACACTTCATCAGGGCTTCACGTTTTACAGTGTCCTGGGCAGAAATAGCTGCAGCTACAGGCTAGGAGGAGGAGTGGAGCACTGCAGGGGTGGGGCAGGAGCAGGAAGTAAGCGGTCCAGGGGCGGGGCTTGTGGGACGCCAAGGGTCCTGAGGACAGTGTGCATACCTAGAGCACCATCTGGTGGGAAGCAGTGGTCACTGCACCTCTCTGGTCCTGAGATGAGGAAGATCATGTGCAGGCCTAGAGCACCATCTGGTGGGAAACATTGTTCACTGCATCTCCTGGACCAGAGAAGAAGAGTACGTTACACACAGCTAGAGCACCATCTGGTGGGGATGAGTGGTCACTGCACCTCTCTGGTCCTGAGATGAGGAGGATCATGTGCAGGCCTAGAGCACCATCTGGTGGG
>NW_012267285.1:4017504-4018059 GCF_000151885.1 Dipodomys ordii
TCCTGGACCAGAGAAGAAGAGTACGTTACACACAGCTAGAGCACCATCTGGTGGGGATGAGTGGTCACTGCACCTCTCTGGTCCTGAGATGAGGAAGATCATGTGCAGGCCTAGAGCACCATCTGGTGGGAAACATTGGTCACTGCATCTCCTGGACCAGAGAAGAAGAGGACGGTACACACACTTAGAGCACCATCTGGTGGGAATGAGTGGTCACTGCACCCCTCTGGTCCTGAGACGAGAAGGATCATGTACATAGCTAGAGCACCATCTGGTGGGAATCAGAGGTCACTGCACCCCTCTGGTCCTGAGAAGAAGAGGACAGTGCACACAGCTAGAGCACCGTCTGGTGGGAATCAGAGGTCACTGCACCCCTCTGGTCCTGAGAAGAAGAGGACAGTCCACACAGCTAGAGCGCCATCTGGTGGGGATGAGTGGTCACTGCACCCCTCTGGTCCTGAGAAGACAGTCCACACAGCTAGAGCACCATCTGGTGGGGATGAGTGGTCACTGCACCCCTCTGGTCCTGAGACAAGGAGGATCGTGTACACAGCT
>NW_012267285.1:4025932-4026247 GCF_000151885.1 Dipodomys ordii
CAGGGCGGGGCCTGCGGGGCTCTGCCGGGCTAGGGCGGGGCCTGTGGGGAGCGGGGCGGAGCCAGCGGCGCTTTGCAGGAGCAGGGCGGGGCCTGTGGGGAGCAGGGCGGAGCTTGTGCGGGAGGGGGGAGGGGCGGGACTAGAGAGAGGAAGTGAGTGTTCCAGGGGCGGGACTTCGGGGACAGAGCTTGGGAAGGGCAGAACTAGATTGGGAGTGAGCAGGATATGGGCGGGGCTTGTGGGGTAGAGCGCGTGAGGGGCGGGGCAGGAGAGAGGAAGTGAGCGGGGCGGGGGCGGGCCGGAGGGCGGGACTAG
>NW_012267286.1:0-335 GCF_000151885.1 Dipodomys ordii
GGTAAACCAAGGAGGAGGCTGCAATGCTTGATAAGAAATGTATGCATTATCCTGCCCATGTAATTGTAACCCCTCTGTACAGTATGTTCACAAATGAAATAAAATAGCATTAAAAAAAGAAAGAAAAAAAAGAAAGTGAATAAAGCTTCTTACTATAAGGTAAACACGGATTTAATAAATGAAAGTCATACATGTGGACATGATATCGCAATCTTTAAAGAAGCTTCTTTTTGTGTTTTTTCTTTTGCTTTTGTTGTTGTGAATGTTGGATATGGGGCCTGAATTCATGTCCTTGATTCCTTCTCTAAGATATTTTTGCATGTGGCTAATGCTCT
>NW_012267286.1:385-649 GCF_000151885.1 Dipodomys ordii
CTTTTGCTTTTGTTGTTGTGAATGTTGGATATGGGGCCTGAATTCATGTCCTTGATTCCTTCTCTAAGATATTTTTGCATGTGGCTAATGCTCTACCACTTTGAGCCCACAGATCTTCTTTGTGGCTTTGAGGGGTTAGATGGAGATAAACAATGTCATGGGGAGTTTTCTACGAGGGCTGGCTGCCAGCTACAATCTCAGATCTCAACCTGCTGAGTAGCTAGGATGACAGGAGGTGTGAGCCACCAGTGCCGGCTGGTCTTG
>NW_012267286.1:5569-6555 GCF_000151885.1 Dipodomys ordii
CTGTCCTGCTGAGTTTCCATCTCAGGATGATGGCTCTCCTGCTGCACAGCAACACCACAGCACAGTCAGTGCTCAAGTATGGAATAGAGCGTTTTGCCCAACTTTAGTGGTGCACGATGCAACATTTCCTCAACTGACACTTGGTAACTAACATGCAAGACACTTTGTGGCTCAAAAGCAAGCAGAAAAGTAGCTCATTCTGAAAATGGTTGCAGGCAGATATAGAAACAGAGCCTTGGACATCGTCCACTGAAAGATGGGCATAGAAGCAGGCAGGAAGCTAGTAAGGAAGCAGTGAGCTAGGTGAAATGAAAGAGCAAAGGAGACCTACCAAATTCTATTCCTTTTGATTTTGGGGGGGATAATATTAGAGTTGAGCACTGGGTCTAGGCTCTGTCTCTGGTTTCTTTTGCCCAAGGCTACCACTCTCCACCTGAGGCACAAAATCACTTCTGGATTTTTGTGAGTAGACTACTGGATCTCAGAGTTTCATGGAATTTTTTGCCTGGGCTGGCTTTGAACCACAGTCTTCAGATCTAGCATTCTGAGTAGCTAGAATTACAGGGGTGAGTAACTAGTCCCAAGCTGACCTAGCAAATTCTATATCTAAACACCCTCAACATTGAAATGGATCCGGCAGAGGCAACTCTGTGCTTTCTTACAAGGACTATCCAGACTCCATCCTGCCTAAGAGCTCAACAGGATAATCCCTGTTTATTTTTTTGTGGAGGTTTGGGTGGGTCCTGTCAGGGGCCCGAACTCTAGGCCTGGGCACTGTCCCTCAGCTCTTCAGCTCAAGGCTAGCACTCTACCACTTGAGGTACAGCGCCATTTCCGGCTTTTTTTTTCTGCTTATGTGGTGCTGAGGAATCGAACCCAGGGCCTCATACATACAAGGCAAGCTCTCTACCACTGAGCCACCTTCCCAGCCGCTCCTGTTTATTCTTAAAACACTTACAGAGCCAGCCTTCTTGAAATCTTTGGCA
>NW_012267286.1:6605-6813 GCF_000151885.1 Dipodomys ordii
ATTAAAGGTAAAATTACTATCAATTCATTGGTGTCCAAGCAAACGCAGAATTGATCCTACTCCTAATTGGGGTTTGATGGACTCTTGGCTTATAAGAGTGATCTTACTGTAATGTGAGGCAGACTGGTGTAGAAGAAAAATGGATTGAATGGAATCCCTGCCACTGTGTGACGCAAACCTCCTGACCATAGTTCACTCTCACACCAGG
>NW_012267286.1:10397-12331 GCF_000151885.1 Dipodomys ordii
TGAATGTGTGTGGAATAAGAACCGACTCATAACTGGGGTTTGATGGACTCTGCCTTTTCCTGCTGATCTGACTGTGATGTGAATTAGACTTTGGTGTGGAAGAGAACTTGGATTGACATGGAGAAACATATTTTCTAACGTGTGGTGCAAGCCACCTGATCATAGGTGAGTCTCACCCTAGCAATGCCTTCAGTCCACAATGATAAAACCAGAGAGAGCACGTATGCTATTCAACTATGAAAGCGGTATGCAAATTCATACCTATGGAAGAAATTGGTCATTTGACAGAATATTATTAATCCAGCTAGACAAGATAAAAATTTGGAAGAAGAATTAAAAATATGGAAAAGTTTCAGTGTTTCATTTCCTTATAGAAATTTTAGAACTACAATGTGCTGTGTTATTTCCTAGGAAGCTTACACTTTATTACCCATCACACTATGTCTTTAATGATGAATGATAAGATTGCTGCTTACTATCTCTGTACCATCCCCATCTATTGTTATATTTCTGTCCTCTGAAGGGATTGAAAGCCAGCACTGGACATATTACTCACCCCTTACAATTTTTCCTAATATGAAATACATCTGTTTAAAAACACACTGTACTTTTAATTGGTAACTATTTTTGGGGTGTTGTAAACCACATCACTATAAATATTATTGCTTTAATTTTTCTATGATATTATACTCTCTCTTTCCCTTTCTCTCTCTCTCTATCTTTCTCTCTCTCTCTTTCTCTCCCTCTCTCCCTCTCTGTCTCTGTGTCTGTGCATGTGTGTGTTTACTTTTTGAACACCAGGAATAGAATTATTGGGGCATGTATCAATCCAATAACTTTCTCCTTATGAACTAGCAGACTTTTTTGCAATGTCTGCAAATTTTTTACATCATTAATAACTCTTCTACTTAACAATTCTGTGCTGTCCTGTAATGTGTTTCATGAGGAGAGAGGTACCCATCTTAGATGACCCCTAACCTGCCATCATGTATATCTATAATGTCTATTTCCTGAGGCCATGTTGGCCAACTGCCAAGGACCAAGGAGGCTGGACAGTGCAATAGCTTTAGATCTCAAAGAGTTTATGAGGACCTAATTGCCATATTTTAATTTTCTTTAAAGATATACTTTCTAGGAACACCTCTATTTCCAGATTTTACCAGCTTCCATTAATCTGTATCCTGGAGTTCCCGTGCACAACAATAACTTAGAACCTTCACAGAAATATGCCATGGAGAAGACCTGCAGAGATGGACACACAGGTGTCCAGCTTCCCAATCACTTTTTATGCTTTTCAAGACATATTCATCAGAGTATTAATAAGCTGACCATTTTGGAGACATTTTTCTTCTTTATCTCAAACTTCTGAGGTTGTGTGAGACCTTGGCTGTGAGGAAAGGTAAACTGCTTGCATGCAATGTGATCTCATATATAAAACAGGTAGAAATGTGAGGTGCAGTTTGAGACCAAGAATAAAACACTTGACACCTTCCTTGTGAATCCTCCTGTTTCAACCTGTCTAACTGCATTCTGTGTCTTCATGCAGGTCTAGGCATGTGTGCTGGAAAATCTGGCCTGCACTTTATCAGTAAATCCTGTTTCAGATTTCCCACACACCAAATAGCATGCAGTCTACTTACAAAGAAGTCAAAATATGTCAGTCTGCTACACAGCAAGTCAAGCACTTTGTATTTAATGATCTATAGCTATTTATGGAATTAAAATCTGTCTCTACAGAGAATTACTGGGAGTGCAAAATAAATTTTTCAAAAAATACTTTCAAGATTCACTAACACTTGCAGAATGAATTCAATTACTGTGATTCAACACGTAGGTCACATCTAGTCTTCCACAGTCTGAACATCCACCCTCCTCCAACAACATTCTGTAAACCCATTGAAATTCACTGCTCACAACCACTTCAATATTGACCC
>NW_012267286.1:15418-16022 GCF_000151885.1 Dipodomys ordii
AGTCAATGGGTTTGAACTCAAGGCCTTGTTACTGTCTCTGACCTTTGTTTATAAAGGCTAGCACTCTATCACTGGGGACTTATCCCTGCCTCTAGCTTTTTGAAGAGTAATTGTATAGACATCTCTGCCAGACTGGATTTGACTCACATTCCTCAAGTTTCAGCCTCCTGAGTGGGTGGGATTACTGTTATGAGCATGCTGCCCTGGGCTGCTTCGGTGTTTACTTACATGTTAGGAAGTGTCACTCAGCTAAACGGAAATAATTACTCTCCCAATATCTGCTTTTGTTTGGTCATATTTAAATTGGATAAAGATTGTCACATTGTTATGGTGTTGGTTGGTTGCTTTGGTTTTAGATAGGGCCTTTATATGTTGTCTAGCCTAGGCTCTAACTCTGAATCCGCCTGCCTCAAAACCTTTGTGCTGGGACAGTCTGAGGATGCACCACAAGGCCATGTTGCTTTCTTCAGTCCTCACTATGGTCTGGAGAAATAAGCAAGGAATCTAAACTTCTATACAAAAATGAATAAAAATTCTAAGTTTTCCTAAGGTGAGGGTTATATAAAGTCATTTGTGAGTGAAAAGCATTGTGTGCTTTGCAGGA
>NW_012267286.1:18214-19568 GCF_000151885.1 Dipodomys ordii
ATTTGAACTACTCAGCACACTGAGGTCTGAGCATCTGAAGCCAGCCTGGTTGAAGAACATTTTGAGACTCTTATCTCCAGTTAATTACCAAGAAAGCCAGTTGCCAGGTGCTGGTGGTGGCTCATGCCTGTAATCTTAGCTACTCAAGAGGCTGAGATCTGAGGATCCTGTTTTGAATCCAGCCTGGGCAGGAAAGTCCATGAGATTCTATCTCCAATTAGTCGCATCAAAAGCTGGAAATGGTACTGTGACTCAACTGGTAAAATCCTAGTGTTCATCAAAATTATCTCAGTCAGTGACATCCCCCAGCCTTAGAGTTCTAGACCTACTCCTGAAAAAAAAAAAACCACAACAAAAAATCCCCAAAGTGTAGCTGTGGCTCAAGGGGTAGACCACTTGCTTCAAGCAATAAATCTCAGAGCAAAGCCCTGAGTTCAAGACAAGACATACACACACAATCCAGAAATCCACTGAAGGTTTTTGAAGGATGAGCAAATTTGTCTATATATCCCTTCCTAAGGAGACAATGCATTGCATGAATGAAATGTTACATGCTTGTGTTAATAGAGCACACATTTGGTATATGATTCAAAGAGACCTTCCTCCAGGAATATCTACGCATGCCCAGAACTCACAGAGTTCCTTTCTGTGCTGGTTATGTTATTACTTTTTCCCATAAGGCCACCTGACATCTAAAGGCTTAGAACATACCTATTTGACTAAAGTAAAAGGTTTTCTCTGTCACTTCCCTTGTTTGTTTGTTGACACACTAGCTTTTAGGGCACTGATATTCATAGATTTAACTCCAGGCAAATAGTTAGCAGGTCTCTGATATAAAAGCAAAGATGAACCAGAAAGATTTGAGCTGCTGTGCATTAAGGGAGCTGCCCTTCTCAGGTGTGGAAAGGGAAAACTCTTCTTTCTGACACCTCTTTGGATGTTAGAACAAGGCTTCATCAAATTGTGTGAAATAAATCCACCAAAAAGTCAGAATTAGGGCTGGGAAGGTGGCTCAGTGGTAGAGTGCTTGCCTTGCATGCATGAGGCCCTGGGTTCGATTCCTCAACACCACATAAGCAGGAAAAAAAAGCCAGAAGTGGCGCTGTGGCTCAATTGGTAGAGCACTAGCCATTCGCTGAAGAGCTGAGGAACAGGCCCGGAGTTCAGGACCCACAACTGACCAAAAAAAAAAAAAAAGAATTACAGTAATATGCAAAGTCTATGAACAAATGTTAGTAAGGAATATACTCTTACATATGTTTCAGTAGTTCTAATTTGATTCTGTATTTTTATTCAGTGGAGGTCAGGCTTTCCCTGTTGACCAGGAGCATGTCTATGTTGAACACAGACACTA
>NW_012267286.1:19618-20328 GCF_000151885.1 Dipodomys ordii
TTTCAGTAGTTCTAATTTGATTCTGTATTTTTATTCAGTGGAGGTCAGGCTTTCCCTGTTGACCAGGAGCATGTCTATGTTGAACACAGACACTATTGAGTCTGGGGGGGTGTGTGGAAGGGGAGGTGACTCTCATCTGGACCTCGACTATGTGAACTGGAGTCTGTGAGATGACCTGTTCCTGTCTCATCTAAACAGTTGTGTGTGGCTCTTTTAATGACATGTGTCACTCAAATCCTATGTTCCTCCTTGTAATTTCCATTACCACCCATGGATGGGGATAGCTTTTCTGACCTCTGTATGAGGTTAAGAAAATCGGCATGAATCTGCAGGACACAATTTCTCTTAGATCTTTCATTTCTTATTTATTGTCTGAGGGCTTCTTGCTTTCTTTTTTGTTTTCATCCAGGACAAAGTACATGTGTGTAGTATGTGTAACTGTTTTACATTGTTATTTGTACATCCAGGGGTGGGTGGTGTACATGTATGTGCATGTGTATGTGTGCCACAGTTCTGGCTTGAACTCTGGGCCTGGTCACTGATCTGAGTGATTTTTCTCAATTCTAGCACTATATTATTTGAGCATCCTCTCTACCTCCAACTTTTGTGGGTTCCGTGGAGATAAGAGTCTCATGGGCTTTCCTGCTCAACTAGCTACTATCTGTTGTTCTCAGATCTGTCTTTCTAGTAGCAAGTGTTTTAGGTGTGAG
>NW_012267286.1:20748-21336 GCF_000151885.1 Dipodomys ordii
AGATCAGACTCATAATGTCTCACTTGCTCTCACCTTCCACATAAAGGAGCGCTTTCTGGCCCCTCTTTGCCCTTTCTGTAGTGCTGTAGTGCCATAGTCTCCTCAAGTGAAGCAGCTCAGGAACACAGACCCTTCTAGAAACTGCCAAACAGTATGTGACCTAGTGATAGGAGCGTCTCTAAGGGACTAAAGGCTGGGTGGCTGGATGAGGTTCCCTGGATGAGGTACGATTCACATTCTGGTACACACGACACTGCAGAGATAGTGAGGTTCAGCACACTGCTCAGATTCTGTGCAATTTACCAACTATGCATTGTTTATTTCAGGAATTCTCCTTTAATGTGTTCAGACAATTGACTGAGGTTCACTGAAAGTGTGCTAAATAGAACTGCTGATTTGGGAGATAATATCACAGGAAATATGTGTCTTAACAAAGAGGGTGGAATGAGTATCACCTAACAAAATCACCTGTCTACATTGGTATACAGAGGAAACATGCCAGAAACCACCCCAGAATGCAGTGTAGATGGTCTTGAAAGGGAGGAAAAAATCTACAAATCAGCTGAATGCAGGTGGTTGAAGCCTATA
>NW_012267286.1:25535-26983 GCF_000151885.1 Dipodomys ordii
TGCTGCTTGTGGCCAGCAACCATATGAGGAATATGAATCTTGTGTTGAAGAAGTTCATTACCAAGTATGCTGCTTGTTAGAAAGAGAAATCTTTTTTTTTATTTTTAAATTTATTTATTTATTTTTTATTTGTGAACATACTGTACAGTGGGGTTACAATTCCATGGGCAGGATAATGCGTACATTTCTTACCAAGAATTGCAGCCTCCTCCTTTGGTAGAAAGAGAAATCTTTTATCAATGGAAATAGTAAAAGCAATGGGAGCTTTCCATTGGCTTCAGACCCTTACAGGTGTGTCTGCCAGTCACTCTGATCTCAGCCCCATTTCAAGCCAACTGCAATGGAGAAAATTGTAAATTTAAAAAACAGTTGGGGAATGGCCCCTTTTCTAACCTTTGTACTCAATTATACTTAGAATGTGAGCCTAACTTCTTGACAAGGAGGAAGGAAAGTTTGGATTGGGATAAAAACCTGGAGCAGCATCACTGTGCAGTTCCATGCTATACAAGATTTAACTGGCTCCACTGGGAAAAAACAACAAAACAAACAAATAAAACAGGGGCAGTTTTAACTCAAACCTCTAAGAAGCTGATCTGATTTGGATGCAAACAAATGTGTTATTACATTATAGTAAGTGATACTATGTTATTTGAATTCAATATTGGTTTTATACTTTTTATTTTTTTGTCAGTTGTGGGAGCTGAACTCTGGGCTGGGGGCTGTCCCTCAGCTCTTCAGCTCAAGGCAAGCTCTCTACTCCTGGAGCCACAATGCCACCTCCAGTTTTTTCTGCATATGTGGTGTTGAAGAATCAAGCCCTCATTCATGCAAGGTGAGCGCTCTAGCACTGAGCCAACTTCCTATCCCCTGAATTCAACATTTTTTAAGAGTTAACCTGAAACACAAATTAATGAATAAACAGTAAGAGGATTAGCAAATGTAAAGAAAGAGGAAATTTAGTAAACAAAGACTTGGAAAAGGACTTGAGAAAACAGAGAGAAATGGTTACTTTTGATAAGAAAGAATTTGTGAAGTAAGAATTGTCCTAAATGTTTGTTCAAAAATGGAAAAAGGGAAAATTTGACACTGACCACAAAACACTGGAGGGATAGATAGTATAATTGTATCTGGAGCTTTATATGATGGAGCTTATGAAGTTAGAGTAAACATGAACACAGTTGGTATGTATTTAAGTTGACTGACTTAAAAATTTATCTAAAGATTTTTCCTATGGTCAAGATTAATACACTGATGTAAAACCAGTATCTCATTCTTTTTTTTTATTGTGAAAATACCGTACAGAAGGGTTACGATTACATGGACAAGATAACAAGTACATTTCTTATCAAGCATTGTTGCTTCCTCCTTTGTTTCCCCTTCCCATCCCTTCCCAAGCCCCCCACCTCCCCACCAGATCCTTCCCCCCCACACACCAAAGTTGTAAAGTT
>NW_012267286.1:28473-31197 GCF_000151885.1 Dipodomys ordii
CATCTAGCCCTAATCTGGTTGCTGGATTTGTACAGAGCCAGGCACCATGTGATATCTGGGTGTTACTGTTAACCAGGCCACCATGCTCTCCTCTACCCAGTCTCCAGAAACCCTAGAATCTCCCTTCCTGCCCCCAGTCCAGTTATATGGAAATTCCTCCTTCCCTGTATTGGACCACAACCAGGTTTTTGCTCCAGATGAAATTATTCTGGCTTGTGACCAGGATATGCTTTCCTGTGTCATTCTTATCAGTCAGTCCTGCCACCTGGTCACCCTTTTTATTCTGATCTTCCCAGGAAAGATGCTTCACTCATCTGGAGGTCTTCCTAATGTTCTAGGTTCTCCTCCACTATTGCCACCCCTGGATTAGCCATGCCAGGTGCAGTCCCTGATCCACTGGTATCCGAATGTCACAGGACCAGTGCAGGAGCTGAGTTGGCAGGTGGCAGAGAATGTTGCAGGCCTTACCCAATCAGCCCTCGCCTTACAGCAACAGCTGCAACTCATTGGCTGTGGTTGTCTTCCAAGATAGATGGGTCCGGCCTACTCACTGTTGCCCAAGGGGGACTTGGTGCCTTTTTACAGGAATGCATCATCACACGGGAATCACTCCAGTGGACATCCGGGTGGGAATCCCTCTCCCAGAGGATCTCCCTGGCTGGCCCCTCTAGTAGGACCTTTAACAGTCATCCTCTTACTCCTCCTTCTTGGCCTTTGATTTCTTAAATATTCAAAAGTTTTGCTTTAATGCAATAACAACCCTCACTCAACCCCACCCAGGAGCAAGCCTTGGCCATTCTATTTCTGCAGGCCCCCTGTGGCTTTACTTACATGGCCCTGCCCCCACCCGGTGCAGTCCTAGACCCTGAAGACTCCAGCCTCACTGACCCTTCCACACGTTCATGTCAGCAGAAGGATCCAAAAAAGACCATGACATCCCTCAAGTCTTTGTATCACTACAGGGTCTCAAATAATGGGAATCTGGTTTATTATCATGACTCCATGCTGCTCTCATGGCCCATGGACACCCCAGCCCCGACCCCCCCAGTGGGGGGGCCTTCTCCACCCCTGACCTCAGGTGAAAGTGCACCATCACTGGTATCAGGAGGATACCCCCACCATAAAACACCACACAGGACGGATTGCACCATAAATCCCCAGCAGCATAGGACCAAGAAATCCCACCGAAGAAGGAGCTCAAATGCCAGGATGCATAAAAACCTAAACTCCTCCACTCCCAGGTCTCTGTCTCTGGCCCTGCTCAGTGTTAATGGAGTCCCTTGGCAGCCCTGATCAAAGCCTGCTCTGTCCGCTGAGGTCTCTGCCTTCTTCCTCTCCTTTCGTCCACTTCATCTTTCCTAACACTAGTGACTCAGTTTCCTACCAAAATATACTTTTGAAAAACGTATTTAAAGTATTTCTAAATATAGCTACATTAAAAGTATATCTAAAGAATGAAAGACTCAAGGCTAGGGAGGACAATACAGGATATGTGGTAATGATACTGTCAACCGAATGGAGGTGAAGTTTAGTGACGCTTCTCTTTCAATGTAGGAACTCTTCAATAGGGTCTTCCATCGCAGAATAAGAATTTCTGGACAAGTTACAATGGTAAGAAAACTTGGCAGAGCTTTATTGAAGAAGTAAACAAGCAGCCAAGCAGACAAACAGACAAAAAAGCAGACAAACAGACACAAAAAGCAGACAAACACAGAGAAAGGCAGGGGCACACTCTACCAGTGTAGAGGCTCTCATAGGTAGAGACACACAGTTCCTTGGGCTGTTGGGGTATTTATAGGGTAAAGACAGGGGGTCAAAGTTAAGTAAAGATAGGTGCTTTGTCCTTGTTCTAATCACTCCTGGTGTTACTTTCTGAGTTTCCAGGTAAGGATGCATCTTGCCATAAAACAGATCTTCCTCCTTGAGACAAGGAGGTACCCTGCTATCTGCATTTTAGGGCAGGTGGCTTAAGTTTGGGGAAGCATTTTTCTCAGGAAGGCAAACATAAACTAAAATGCATCCCTCAGGAATGAATGCATCCTGCTCTCTCTTTGAAGCAAAGGTAGCATTTTTAAGTTTCTAAAGACCATATTTCTAAGTTGCCTTCACCAGGCCTCAGTTTCCTTAAGTTACCCTCAGTTTCCTTAAACTGTTTTATTTCCCCTAAATGAATTTCTTCCCTTAATCTTAAGGGACGTTCATGAAGGAATATCTCCTGTATTAGCTGTAAGCTGGCTGTACCTCATTTTCCCTTCATTTATCCTGCTTCCTTTCCCCTAAAATTACTTTCTTCCCTTAATCTTATGGGAAGTATATGGACAAGCTTGAAGCTTGATTCTTTGCATCCCTGGCAGCCAATTACCATGCTTCATTTTCCTATCAGTAGGTCTCACTAAGTGATTGGCATGTGAATAATAATGGCTGGATGGATGAAGGACGATGTACTGTGTAGATATGTAGGCAAATGAGTGTCTCAGGGAAAGGAAAAGGCAGAGCACGATTCCATTGAGAACTTTCTGGGCAGACTGAGAAGCAACAAGGATGCTAATTTGAAGAAAGCAAAAGAAAACAGAAACTTTGAAATGACTATCAAAGTTGTACTGTGAACTCTGACTGGGTGTAATGTTGGTGGTTAGGATTTCTTTTTTTTTCTTAGAATTGAGACTTTGAAAGCAATAAAATAAGAAATTGATTCGACTTTATGAAGACTTAGAGGACGGAGGT
>NW_012267286.1:36196-59032 GCF_000151885.1 Dipodomys ordii
TTTGGTGGGAGAAAAGCGTCTCATGGACTCTCCTGTCAGGGTTGGCTTCAAATCACAACCCTCAGATCTCAGCCTCCACAGTAGCTCGGTTTATAGCGTGAAGCACTGGGGTCCAGAAGGTTGCTTTATTTCTAAAATCTCCCCAGATGGTGTTATGTTTCTAATGCCAAGACTTTCTTTGAGAGCCACTGATAAAGAAGCAGTCATGCTTCTTATGAAGTTAGTCCCCTCCATTTGACATTAATATTCAATTTGCTTACACAAGTGTCACCAATGCAGATAGTCATTCTCCTTTCTCAAATGGGAGATTATTGTCTTTCCATCCTTTACTGGATCATTCTGGTACAGATAATTGTATTCCAGAATATTCTCTCTCCTCCTTAGTGAGAGTAGATTGTGAATTTGTGTGCCAGGGACCTTAGATGAAACCACATTGTATTCTTCTACCTTCTATTTTACAAACAGGGTGATAGCACAGATAGAGATTACATTTTCATACAATCTCAGGGTAAAACAAAGATGGAAGATAAGCAACTGAATCAGCAGCAAACAAGAAAGAAATCACTGCTGCCGTAACCTACTGAGATTATTTATTACAATGCCATTTATTTCTATAGCATAATTTATTCTAAGTTAGGTAATATAATTACCATTAGTGTATTAGCCTATTGCTTTTTAACCCATTTAAACAATGCTTAAGAAAGCCAAGTGCTGGAGGCTCATGCCTGTAATCCTAGCTACTGAAGAGGCTGAGATCTGAGGATCACAGTTCAAAGCCGGCATGGGCAGGAAACTCCATGAGACTCTTTTTTTTGGGGGGGGGCTCCTGTTGTGAGGCCTCAACTCTGGGCCTGGGCGCTGTCCCTCAGCTCTTCAGCTCAAGGCTAGTGCTCTACCACTTGAACCACAGTGCCAATTCCGGCTTTTTTTCTTTTTGCTTATGTGGTGCTGAGGAATCAAACCCAGGGCCTCTGGCATGCAAAGCAAGCACTCTACCACTAAACCAACTTCCCAGACCTCCATGAGATTCTTATCTCCAATGAACCACTAGAAAACTAGAAGTGGCACTATGGCTCAAGTGGTAGAGCGCTTGCCTTGAGCTGAAGAGCATAGGGATAGTGCCTAAGCCCAGAGTTCAAGCCCCATGACTGACCAAAAAATGCTTAAGAGAACACTGATGACTTATACCTGTAATCCTAGCTCTTCTTGAGGATGAGGTCTGAGGGATGAGGATTTAAAGTCAGCCTGGGCAAAATAGTGCCACAAGACTCCATTTCCAAGGTAACCAGAAAAAGCAGGGCTGGAGGCACGGTTCACATAGTATAGTGCCTACCAAGTAGGAAGTACAAGGTTCTAAGTTCACATCCCAGTACCTCCAAAAGAGAAAAAGATAAACTCTTGAACCCACTTTTCCCAATAGCCAACATTTATTGGCAAAGCTATCATTTTGATTGCAAAAAATAATTCATGATAATCTTGTCTACTCTCATACTGAATGTCCAATCCATTTAGACAGTTTGTTAGAGCTAACTTCTAAAGATACTCAGAACTTGTCTAACAGTTGTCCCCAGTTATGTCTCTTTCTCTTCCTCTCTCTTTCTCTCCTCCCCTCCCCCTTCCACTCTCTTTACTTGAAAGTCTTGCTATGCAGACCAGGCTAGCTTTATACTCATTATGTAGCCAAGACTAGACTTTAACTCTTGATCCTCTTGTCTCAGCCTTCCAAGTGCTAGTATTCCAGGTGTGTACCACTAGGCCAAGTCAGGGTCCAAGTATCTCTTATCTAGATGGATGGGGTATCCTCCTAAACTGAGCCCTCTACCAAGTACAAGTATTGAGGCACTGCTGTGCTGGGTACAGAAACCAGAGTGACTTTTGCTCAAGCAATTTTTTTTTTCCTCAATACCTTTCAGTAACTTCCTATCTAAAACAGAGTAAAAGTCAATTGCTTTCTTTTCTTTGTGTGTGTTTCAGGCCTAGAGCTTAAACTCAAGGTCTGGATGCTATTCCTGAGCCTTTTTTTTCTCAAGGCTAGTTCTCGGTCACTTGAGCCACTTCTGGTTTTTCTGGCCTTTAATTGGAGATAAGAGTCTCAAGGGATGTTTTTATTCCCTGAGCTGGAAATGCTCAGATCTTAGCCTCCTTGAGTAGCTGCAATTATAGGCTTGAGCCACTAGTGCTACCTAGCCAAATGGCCGATAAGAACTGTATGATAGAAGGAAAAACTGAGGGAGAGTGAGGGAAGGAATGACATTTTCCAAAAACAAATGCATTCATTACGTGACATATAATGGTAACTCCTCTGGACATCATCTTTATAATAACAATAAAAAGGGTTTTAACTATATAATATATACAGTATAATGCATATAACATAATCTATAACAATGCTATATAATAAAATTCTTTCTATTCTCACTCTGCCCTCTTTTCCTACTTTTGTTTCTGTGATCTTCTCTCCCTCCCCACAGTCCATGCCGACATTTCTTCACATGATGAGCCTATAGCCATCTCAGGGCCAATATATAGTCTCTGATCCCTCCTAGGGTTGTTCTTCTCTTACATAAACATAGCTAACCTTCCTCATCTCCTTTCTCCAAAAATTTTCTTTGCGACTTTCATAGGATGTGTCATTCTTGACATTCTTTTCTGTATTTGTTTTTGTTCTGATGCATTATCGCTTTAGTAAGGCTCAACAAATCCTTGTTGGATGATTCAATGGCTGTTTTCGTGTCATTATCAAATCTATATCATATCATGTCCAGACAGCTTTTTTTTGCCACTACTGTAAGTCTTGTCTCTGTGGTAGGCCCTGGTGACATAAATCAGTCACGCTCCTAGTCACAGTGCAATAATAGATGATAATGCTGCTTTTACACTCACACATGCACATATAAATTATAAGGTAAACTTCATTAGACAGAGGACCACTATGTCATCCAGACTGGCCTGAAATATGTTATGTAGTGCAGACTGGCCTCAAACTCATGATTCACCCACCTCCATCTTCCAACTACTGGGATACAGGCAGGTGAAACCATACTTAATCCATATGATAATAGTTCTTGTACAAGCTTGTTATGTTGGGAGAAAGGCGGGTGCCTTGTATGAATAAAGCACAGTCAGAAAGATGAGGAGTGGCAAGTTAGTTCATGAAGGCAGTAAGCAAGAGATCGTGAAGCACCTGGTACCACCATCTATCACAGCAAGAAAGGTGAGCAGAGCAGAGCAGAGCTACTTACATCATGGTGGCCAGGATACAGAGGAAGTAAATGCCTGTATTCAGTGATTCTGCCTTTTACCCTTTACTGTATTCCTTCCCCCAAACTCCAGGCTGTCATAGCCCACAACCAGGGCAGGTCTTTCCTGCTTAGTTATCCTCTCTGGAAACATTTCCCTGGACACAGGCAAAAATACTTTGTTTTGTTTCATTTTGTACTTATTCTCTAGAAGCTTCTCAACCCAGTTGAGTTGATAGTCATGCTTAACTAAACCCAACATAGAGGATTAGAAATTGAGTCCGTGGTAGGTAGCTAAGCAGATGGTAAGATGTTGCTAAATTCAAGACAAATTCAACAAATAAGAGCCAAGATTTAGTCATGATAGCTGTGTGGAGTATAAAAAAAGAAAGAGAAATCAATTGTGACCTTCAGACATTGTATCCGCATGGCTAGAAGAATCAAGATGTTGTTCTTGAAACTTTAAAAGGAAAAAAAGAACTTGGTTCAAGTGTTTTGTGTAGAGATTTCAGATTTATTGCTTTTGAATAGACACACATAAATTAAGTCTTTGCCTGACACCATGTAATCGGGCTGAGTTGTTTGTTCTTGGGGGATTTGTAAAGCGCTTTTCTTCTGAAGAGCAATTGGAGTCATGTTTAATAAAAGATGCTAAACATAAAACATTTTTGCACAAATACTGCTGGGAAGGGTTTTAATTAATGAGAGACGGGATGCATTTTCCTCTAATGACAACTCTGACATGTTTCTGTCTCTCTGTGAGGACGATGAGAGAGAAGAAAGGAAGAGGCTCTCCTGAAGCCATGGTTATTATTAGGCAAGGCAATGAGCTGTAATTATGACCTCGGTTTATCATCCTGAGACTTAATCAGGCACCAGATGCCCTTTCGGGCTCTGTCAGCTGACTGAGCTTTCTCTGCCAAATGTGAGGCTGTCATTGGTCTCCAGAAGAGATGGATAGCTGGTCTACTTTCAGCCCCAGGCAAGCTCCAAGTCACTGCTTCTCAAAATATCTTGTTTCCTGGGACAGGTTTTCACTGGAAATTAATCTGGAAATCTGCTTGCCTTTTCACCCTAGACTGAGTGATAAGGAAAGGGGAAAAAATGCCTTATTTCTAATTGTTCTTATGGCAAATGATTGAGATTTGTCAGTGGACAATTTTCTCCAGGAAAAACCAGTTGCTCTGCCACAAAGACTTTCTAGAAGCTTCACAATGGCCAGAGAGCACTAGTTTTCCTAAGGCTGTTTTGCAGCTCCTATTTCCATGAAGATCTTCCATTGATCTCTCAATAGAAATGAACTCCAGCTGAATACGAAGTTGTATGTTTAAGACAGAGAACTAGAGGTTATGAAAGGGAGTCTTTTACCTGCTTATACCAAAAAAAGGCATGAGTTAGTATCATTTTAAGTTATAGAGGATTTTCCACTAACAAACAATACAATCCTCCAGTTTTTAAGGAGTAAATCCTAGTGTGTGAATTTCAATTTGTTTGCCAATCAAAGCAATCTTCAACTACCATTTCAATTCTGAGTTGGGTAGGAAAATGGAGAGCACAGTTTACATACAGCAGCTATGCCATGGTTTTATGACTCCAAAAGCTAGATCATCAGTACTGTAGAAAGATACACAGCTTATGTAACACACAGTGATTTTTCATCTCTCAGAGTAAACCTTCTTTAGCAGTTACACACACACACACACACACACACACACACACACACATTGAAAGCTGAGACTCTGCCAGCCCCTTTGCCATCTGGCTAAGGAAGAAATCAGTAATTCGATAAGCTTTGTACAACACACTGGCCATCTGCAATTGTGGTGTCTTGTTGAAGCTCTAGCTCCTACTAGGAGCTCAGAGGAAATCCACCTAAGTGTCTTCTTATGTCACCAAGTGCTTTATGTTTTTAACCATTTTAAAACAAAATCCAAGGGAAATTTTTGGATTATTGGGAGGAGTTTTCCTTTCAAGCAGAAAACAATCCATGTAAGAATGGAAAATTATAAGAACAGGCATTGTACATTTCTGGAGAAATATGAGATTTGTTTGCAGATATTTGTCAGTAGACAGAAGCTGTAAAAAGTTATGTTCAACAAATATAGAAATTCATTTTGATAGATTCATAGAATTAATACCTTTTTGATTACTTAGAATTAGCATAAAATAACATACTTTCAGTAAAATTAATCCCCAGAACTGAAAGAAGCCGATATGTATTGCTTTATTAAACAGAACACACTACAATCAAAAGTCAAAGGATAACTTGACAATGATACTAGTACAGAGCTATTTTCTACAAATGGTCCAACAAATATTAGTTTCCTTCCATAAATATGATAAATATCATCAATCTCTATAAAATATTCACACCAAGGAAGTACATTAAACATGTACATTAAGCAGAGTACAATTTTATTTAATGTGTAATTCATGTTCGTCAACCATATAAAATAACGCACAAAGTTGGTTCGTTTCCGTTTGTTCTTCATGTACACCAATAGTGACAAAGAATCCATGTACATCCTTGATTTTATTAGGTCTTTAAAGAAATCATTTTACCATTACCTATTATCTGCTTTCTGACTGTAGGAAGGAATTTAGGGCCTATATAGTGTCGATATAGCTAGTAGCAGCATAGAAGAAAGCAAATAAGCAAAGATCTGTTGTTCTTCAGCCATTGAACAGTAATACCAGAACCCTCCCAAGCTATCTTCTAACCTCTCTGATTCTCCCTCCTTCAGCCAAGCTCTCTGTTGCTCCTTCTCCTCAAGCCTTTGCCAATTAGAGCCCTCTCCCGTGCTCCAGAGTTGAAAACAGATCCCAATGGCAATCTTGTCTAGCTGTCCCTCAATGTTGTGCCCTGTTGCTTCTTACACACCAAATCTCACACCTCCATGTAACCTCATGGAGTCTTGCAAGCCCTTTTGCTTCATAAATTTTCATTGCATATTTCCCTGGACCAGTTGGTCGATTTTTTTGTATATATTTTTTATTGTAAAAAAATCTGTACAGAGCGGTTACAGTTACATGAGTAAGGTAATGAGTACATTTCCTATTGAGCATTGTTACCTTCTCCTTCTTCTTTTTCCCCCTACCATCTCTGCCCTCCCCACCTCCCCAACTCCTCCTCCCCCCGCCCCCAACGACGTTGTAGAGTTTATTTTCAACATAGTGTCTTATACATCTCATTGTTACAATGGGCCAACCTGTAGCCTTGTTTCAGCATTTTTTTTCCCCAGTCCTGGAACTAGAACTCTGGACCTGGGTGCTATCCCTCAGCTCTTCAGCTCAATGCTAGCGCTCTACCACTTGAGCCACAGCGCCACTTTCAGTTTTCTGGTGGTTTATTGGAGATCAGAGTCTCACAGACTTTCCTGCCAGGGTTGGCTTTGAACCACGATCCTCAGCTCTCAGCCCCCTGAATAGCTAGGATTTCAGGTGTAAGCCACCAGCCAGGCATCAGCATTTTGTTATTCCCCTTTCCCTCCCCAAATCAGAAAAATGAATATACGAGATGCAAGGCACCAGAATTAAATACAGTGTAAACAGGGGTTACACCATAGGGGAAGAATATTCAAAAGAAACAAAAAAAATCACATGCATTAAAAACAACCACAAGAAAGAAAAAGTCACTTGTGTTCCTATCTTGGGCTTCCTTTGGCTTGACATCAGGTTATATGTTCATATGTACATAGCTTTTGACCTTTTCTGCTTGTCCTAGACATATACTAGTTGTTGCAAATAAGGGAAACTATGGGACCTATGTTTCTTTGGACCTGGCTTACTTCACTTAACATAATTTTTTTAATCAATCATGGGACTTGAACTCTGTGCTTGGGGGCTGTCCCTGGGCTCTTCAGCTCTAAGCGAGCACTCTACCCCTTGAGCCACAGCACCACTTCTGGTTTTTCTAGTGGTTTATTGGAGATAAGTGTCTCTCAGAGTTTCCTGCCCGGACTGGCTTTGAACTGTTATCCTCAGACCTCAGCCTCCCGAGTAGCTAGGATTACAGACATGAGCCACAAGCACCTGGCACTTAATATTTTTTCCAAGTCTTTCCATTTCCTAACAGATGGGGTAATATTCTTTTGATGGAGGCATAGAATTCCATTATGTATATATACATTTTCTTGGTCCATTCATCTACTGAAGGGCATCTGGGTTGGTTCCATACCTTAGCTACGGTGAATAATGATGTGATAAACATAGTTGTGCTGGTAGATTTAGTATGGTCTTGTTTGTGATCATTTGGGTAAGTGCCCAGAAGTGGGATTGCTGGGTCATAGGGGAGCTCCATGTGGAGTCTTTTGAGGAAACTCCATACTACTTTCCAAAGTGGTTGAGCAAGTTTACACTCCAACCAACAATGCAGTAGGGTTCCCTTTTGGCCACATCCCCTCCCAGCTGGTTGATTTTAATATCAAACCCAGTGGAATGGTGCAGAGATGGTCAGTAGCATTCACCTTGCAGGGCGCTATGGTTTCCTGGCATTGACTGCACAACAGCTGAGCATGAGGAGAATGAGGAGCACGTCCGCCTTGTTCCCATGACATGGGAATGATCATGATACACATACAAATATTTCCTCCCTGCGGCTAAATGGTCTTGATATTAATTAGACTCAAAACGGTATGAATTAAGAGTTGCCTTTAGGTGTAATGCCTTGGAACAACTAACTCACAGTTTATCAAAAAGAATAGTGGGGAACTGACACCTGCTGTGAGGAGGGGAAAGGCCTACAGGAGGGAGTATGGACACAGAAAATGGAGAGAGGAAAGACTTGGAAAAAGTTATATTGAGTCAAGTAAGCCAGGCCCAAAGGTCCCATGGTTTCCCTTATTTGCAATAACTAGTATATGTCTGGGACAAGCAGAAATGGTCAAAAGCTGTGTACATGTGACCATATAAGATGATGTTAAGTTAAATGAACCCCAAGATAGAGACACAAGTGGTTTTATCTTTCTTGCTGTTGTTTTTAATGTACTTATAATGTACCATGTGATTTTTTTTGTTTCTTTTGTATGTTCTTCCCCATTGATATAACCCCTGTTTTCACTGTATTTGATGTTGGTGCCCTGCATCTTATATATACATTTTTCTAATTTGGGGAGGGGAAAGGAAGTAACAAAATGCTGAAATAAGGACACAGGATGACCCATTGTAACAATGAGATGTACAAGACACTATGTTGAAAATGAACTTTACAACTTTGTGGGGGGTGGCAGCAGTTGGGGAGTTGGGGAGGGAAGGGATGGTAGGGGAAAAACAAAGGAGGAGATAATGTACTCATTACCTTACTCATGGAACTGGTATTTTTTACAATAAAAATATATACCAAAAAAAAGGAAATGGAGAGAGGAAGGGTGGAAGAATGCAGCCAAAACAGTCATTGTTCAGATGTGAAATAGAACCAGGTGACTAGAGGGGAGCGACAGGGTGAAGAGAGGGGGGGAGAGAAGGATGGGCTGGCAGGGGTGATGGTGATCAAGATGCCTTGTGCTCATAAACTGGCCTGTGGAATTGAAACAACTACTTGTGAAACAACTACATGTGGAATTGTACAACTATTTAATGATAACACAGAGTCAAGAGTGCATCTTAACCATGCACTCACATGCTGAATTCATTGATTATATAAAGTACATGTGCATAACCTTTAACAAGTAAACAATAAAGCAAAATTCCCTTTGCATGGATACTACAGTATAATGCATGTTTCTGGCCATGCTTTATTTCCGTAGGGTCAAAGGAATATTTATTTGTTTTCTTTAGACCAGACTATCTAGATTGCTAGTGAATCAAGGAAGTGGGCTAAGTCTCACTCAAAATGAATTTTTGTGTTTTGGATCAAGTAAGGATTGTTTAAAACTACCCTGCCAATGTATCCACATTCTTACTTTCTAATGCTTGGCCTCATAATAGAGGTTCGTTCTCTACAAGAGGACAAAAATCTCCATTCTTCTGCATTTTTAGTAGTAACAGCTGTAACAATAAAAATGACCCAGCAAAAGAATTCTTTGTTTCAAGCCTCATTTTATCATATTTAATTGTTGAATTTTATGGCTTCCCATAAAACTGGAGGCAAAGGCACATGGACCAACATGTATCAATTGTAAAAGTAAAATAAACAAGAGGTCACTTGTTCCAGAATGTTCTAACCTCACATATAGGAAGAGAAACCAAGGGTCACTAAAGAGGAAGTGCAAAGTCGGACCTCTCCCTCTAACATTGTACAACTGCATTGACAGAGCTAATCCTGATCAAAGTTCCTTATTAGAGTGTTCTCATATGCCACACTAAAAAGGGAAGAGGTCATCTAAGTTACCATTTGCCTTTCACCACTGTCTTAAATCTTGCAAGTTTAGATTTCTGAAGACCAAACAGTACTGTACTGGGAATTTTACAACTTTATGTAATAGATTCTATGACCTAAGGGAGGAAAAGGCTGAAGAGATATTTGCTTACCTGGGCTAAATAATCCATAGGTACTTTAATTTTACTTGATTTCATTTCAGAACCTCTCAAGGGTTGTGGAGAGGTACACACTTAGATTTTCTAAGTCTATGGAATTCTTAGCATTGTAAGTTTCTTCCTACTTACAGTATAAAGTAACTAGGCAAACAAAATAAGTTCCTTTGGTAGGGTAAGAATACAATAAACACAATTAAGTATGAAAGGTTTTTACATTTGGAAATAATTACAACTAGAAAGATATGAAAAGTATAAATTGTGGGCTGGGAAGGTGGCTCAGTGGTAGAGTGCTTGCCTTGCATGCATGAGGCCCTGGGTTCGATTCCTCAGCACCACATAAGCAAAAAGCCGGAAGTGGCTCTATGGCTCAAGTGGTAGAGCGCTAGCCTTGAGCTGAAGAGCTGAGGGACAGCGCCCAGGCCCAGAGTTCAGGCCCTACGACTGGACCCAAAAAAAAAGTATAAATTGTAATTAACTATGCTAATTTAAAATATCAATAATACATACAAATAAACTTTAACTGGGATGAGTGAAACATATTTTCTCTTGTCCATGCTCATTAAATTTAACAGTGTCATAAAATGTTCTGTTTTAGGGTATAGAACTCAAGGGTAGAGCTTTGGGTTTGAACTCTAGGACCACAAATTAATTTCTGTTCACATCTGTAAAGGAAATATTTGCATATTTTTGTTGTTACCTTTTTCCTTTTCCTTAATCATATATATATGATAATATAATATACATTATATAATACACATATTATATAAAACATAATATATATTACATACGTAATATGTTACATATATTACATATGTTAAATATAATATAACTTGTGCTTATTTTTTGTCATTGAGTCACATACTACAGAGCCATAGTAAGAAAAAATAGCATGACACAAAAACCTGAAGATATATGGAACAAAAGACCCAGATATAAAATCACATACCTACAGTCATCTGGTTTTTGACAAAGAAACCAACATCACATACTAGAGAAAAAACAATCTATTCAAGAAATAGTGCTGGCAAAACTGGTTATCTATAGCATGAGAATAAAACTAGATCTCCCATAGTTCACCCTGCATGAAAATCAACTCCCAATGGAACAGAAACTGACTGTAACCCCTGAAATCTTGAAAGTACCACAGGAACACATGAGGGGAACTCTGGGACAGGAAATTATTTTCTGAAAAGGTCTTTAATTAGAAAGTAAGAATAAAAACTGACAAATAGGACTGCTTCAATTTCTTTAAAAAAAAGTTTTCTGCACAGCAAAAGAAACAATTGCCATAACCAAGAAACAATCCACAGCATTGAAGAACAAATAATTACCAGCTATTCAAAAGACCAAATAATTCATATCCAGACTACACAGAACTGGAAAATGAAAAATAAAAAAATATAAGTAACCCAATATATATGTAAAAATCAATTGAGCAGACAATTCCCAGGAGAAATACAAATGGCTAATAGAGGAAATGTTCAACATCATTAGCCATGCAGAAAACGCAAATGGAAGTGGCACCAAGTTTCCATCTCACCCCAGTCAGAACCTCAGTCACTAAGAAAACAAGAACAAATACTACCAAGGACGTAACGGAAAGATGAACCCTCAGACACTTAGAAGGCTGAAATCTGATGACCAAGGTTCAAAGCCATCCTGAGGAGGAAAGTTATCTTCAGTTAACCACCAAAATGCCAGAAGTTAAACTGTGGCTGAATTGACAGAGCACCAGCCTTGATCAAAAAAGCTCAAGTACAGCACCCAGGCTCTGAATTCAAGCCCCAGGATCAACACATAAAAAATGAAATTAGACATGAAAAATGGAAACTATTAAGATATGATACAATTGTTTATGCAGAAAACCACAAGAAATATACAAACTATTAGAATTATTAAGTAGGTTTAACAAAACTAAATGGCACCAATACAGAAATTCAAAACTTAATTGTTTTCTGAGATTTTTCACAATTCACAATTGGACATGGAAAACTAAAACCATAAAATAAAAATATTAAAAACAATGCAATAATAAAATATTAGAGATACATTTAATTACATATACATGAACTTCATTGTGGCAAACTATAAACCAATAATGAGAAAAGAAAATTAAAAGCACATCAGAATGGAGACATAATAGGCAGAAATATTGTTAAATATTATTTTTCCCAAAATTGATCTTCAGGTTCAACACAGCATCATGGCAGGACTTCTGGTCCTTCTGGCTTCAAAGATGGTGTTTGCAGAAAGGTGTCTGCAGAAAGAATTACAGAGCTAAAAACACAGATCAGTATGGAGGTTCCTCAAAAGACTCCACATAGTGCTCCCCTATGACCCAGCAATCCCAATCCTGGTCATTTACCAAAATGACAACAAACAAGGCCACAATAAAGCTACCAGCACAACCATGTCCATTACAGCATTATTTACCATGGCTAAGACATGGAACCAACACAGATGTCACTCAATAGGTGAATGGATCAAGATGTGGTATATATACACAATGGAGTTCTATGCTTCCATCAGAAAAAAAATGGCATTGTCTCTTCCATAAGGAAATGGAAAGACCTGGAAAAATTATATTGATTTTAAGACACAAGTGGTTTTTAATTTCTTGCTATTGTTTCAAACGTATTTATAAGGTGATATTTTTGTTGCTTGGACCGGGTGGGGGGAGGTGGAGGTAGTATGGGAAGGGATGGGAAGGGGAAACAAAGAGGAGGCAGCAATGCTTGATAAGAAATGTACTCGTTATCTTGCCCATGTAATTGTAACTCCTCTGTACGGTATTTTCACAATAAAAAAAACAGCGGTAGATGCAATGCTGAGCTTTTATCCTGGTTTCACTTAATTTATGGATTCAAGTAAGGAGTCAGTACTTCTCAGAAAAAGCAAGTGTTAAGCACCTGTTACCAAGATGAAGTTGATTTTAATAACTGAGCATTAATTAGTCCTTTACCAGTAGAATAAGGCTCTTCTGTGTATCCTGCAGCTTTGTAATGCATCACCTGCAATTAAAATACGGGTTCTTCTCTGCAAACTTTCTCCAGCATTGTGCTTCTATCACTCCGTTGCCATCAGTCTGGAATAGCTTCTCTTTTCACATGTTTCTCATCGATTCCACCAATAATTACATGTGTGCGCCATATGTCAGGCAGTGAGTGAAGCTACTCAGAATGTTAAATAATCTAGTGCTAACAAAACAAAACAAAACAGTAGGCAAGGTCCCCTTCTTTTTTGAATTTACAGTCTGGAATATTCAAGTTCAGACTGTCGTCAAAGAATTACCCAGGAACATGCAGAGTTTGACTTGTGAGCCAGCATAACAAAAACACTGGGAGAGAAACTGCATGCTAACATTTAACAAGTCCATTTCAGGTTCAACTACAACAGATTCTGTCTGATACCAATTTTTGAACTGGAATAACCCAGAGAAATGTTAAACTCACATTAGGAAAATATGGATGCCAAGTGGCTGAATGGATTTCAGGAGAGAGAGCTGGATATTCAGAGACATTGTAGCAGGCAGAAGAGCAAGGCAGCTGGGGAGAAGAAAGCAAGAGAATTGCAGGACCAGATCAGCTTAGAAATGGAAAGCTAAATATTTCAGTCTCTTCCTAAACAGTGGAGAGCCGGCCAATGTTAGAGTGTGTGTGTTGGAAAGAAGAAAGGGTTTCTGAACTCCTTTAGGTCCTGAAAACATCAGTCCAGTAGTCATATTTCTTCAAAGTTGTTTGACACCATTAAGCCTTTCCCCTCCAGAATGAATGGTGAATCCTTAGAATTGTCTGTCTGTTCTACTTGCTTAACCATTTCTATACTGTAACATTCAGAAGGCCAAGGAATCCTTATTTCACTTTAAAATGTTCTGCTCATCCCAACATAAAAGTAGGGACTTGGTGTATTGAATTCATGAAAAAGCAATAATGGAGAAGAAAGTACTGATTTAATTCCACATCATTACCTAACACAGAAGAAGCTGAGCCTGAAGTACTCAGTACTGGAATGTCACAGGGACATGAGAATTGAGATCCGTGGTCCTCAGGAAGGGCCTAGAGCCACCAGCTCTCCCCAGTGCACATTCAGAGGCTTAGATCTTGCATTATGGGTGCATCCCGGGTGGGGTCAGGCCCTATTTTGTTCATTGCTGGTAGCTACTGGGAGAGAACTGGCAATTTAAAAAATCACAAAGGATTCTATTCATATTTTACAGAAAACACAATTTAAGAAATAAAACTTAAATAAGAACAATCCACTTGTGAAGAAAACCAGATATTATATCCAATTATTTGTATGGGTTTTTTTTCCTCCTATATATGAATAAGCCCACGAGGCCTAGCTATCGGCAGGGAACTGTTTAAAAAAGCAAGAAAACAAAGCAAAAGGGTTAATAGCTTCCTCGTGTATGTGTGTGTGTTTGTGTGTGTGTGTGTGTGTGTGTGTGTGTGTGCGCGCGCGCGCGCGCGCGCACGCGCGCTCCCGCAGGCCAGCAGCACTGGGGCATGAACTCAGGACCTCACCTACTTGCTTGGCTTTTTTAACTCAAAGCTGGCACTCTACCACTAGAATCACAGTTTCACTTGCAGCTATTTACTGGGTAATTGGAGATTGGAGTCTCAGACTCTTCTCCCTGGGCTGGCTTTGAACCTGGATCCTCAAATCTTAGACGCCTTAGTAGCTAGGATTTTAGGCATGAGCCACTGGCTGCAGGCCAATGATTTCTTCTTGATGTCTATCTAGTCACCAAATTGGACCACGAAGGAAGCAGCAAAGGCCGTATGATTTTTGTTTGTTAGTCAGGCATGCATTTTTGGTTACTGGTCCCTACTAGTAATCAATATTCATTTGGGAATATTCTCTTTTTCACTTTCCCAAAGGAATAAGAAAAAGTTCCTTTATTCCCTGTATAAGGTATCTTTTCTTCAGTGAATCTGAACTTAAGACTTGAAATGGGGGAATATAAGCTCAAACCTTTAATACAAAGCCCAATAAATAATTGTCTGATTATTTAAAGTGACCCATTGAATATGAGTCATCTGATCTACCGTGAGTACATTTAGCTCTGAAATGCAATCTTATTTCTTCCCATATTGTTAAGGCAGAGAGAAAGTCCTTTAGTGTTTTTTTTAGGAGCAAGCACGACATTTTGATGAAGGATAGCATCTTTCCAGCAATTGCCCAAGCAATATTTCTCCAATAGTTCCAGAAATTGTTCTAATGGTTGAAAAAGAGTTAATTAACAACACTAGTATGCTTAAAATACTTCCAGCAAATAAAAAGCTTTATTGGGAGCCTCTCAGTGGGAACAGACGGTTATAAGAACACACAGCCTTAACCTTCAGTTTTATGGAGGTTAAATTTGTATGTCTTATGAAATATCTGGCATTTTAATAAGACTATAATTAACATCCGTAGGCCGAGAGGAAAAGGATTCTTTATAGTGTTGTTCACTTGTTAGAGAATATAGCAATTCATGGTCGTGCCTTTGTCAATGTTGGCTTTGCTTATTTTATAAGTTGTATAAATTTAGGATTGTTAGATAATTTGTGGGAAATATTGTCATCATTAGAATCTAGCAATTCATGGTTGTGCACTTGTCAATGTTGGCTTTACATATTTTGTGGCTATTTTACAAGTTATATCAATTTAGGATTTGTTAGATATTGCTGGAAAATATTGTCATTATTTTATTGCATTCTTCCTCTCTAATAATGCATTTTGTGGTAAAGTTACCTGGCTTGAAGCTAGTGTAGACCAACAATTTTTTTTCTTTTGTCATGCTGAAGATTCCATTTGTCCTCATTTTTTAAAAAATATTTTTTTATAAAAAGGAATACAACATTTTTTAAACACAACTGTGGAGTTTCATCTGAAAGTATAATTTTCAATTGTGATTTGGAGGCTTTTAAGCCCTCTAAGAATCTTTGGTGGGGATGTCATTTGCAAAATCAAAACTCTTTCCAAATACTACAAAGACATTATTTGCCCTCTTCCCATGTGTTCTGGAGTGTTCCAGAGACAAGATATTTTGAGAGATAGGAATGACTGAAGACAGAAGCATATACACAAATCTAGCCAGGCAAAAAGCCAGACCCTCGTAAAACTTATAAAAATATAAGGACTAGAGCTTAGTGGTTCATACTTGTAATCTCAACTACTTGAAAGGCAGACACAGAAGGATTGCAAGTTTGAGGTCAGGCTCAAATTAAAATTTAAAAGTTTGTTGGGGGAGCTGGCATAAAAATCAGTGGCAGAATGATTGCCTAGCAAAGACCTGGGGCCAATCACCAGCACCCTACCCGACTCCCACAAAAAACAAAGCACTGTTCACAATTGTTATGGAAAATATCATTATTTACACAAAAATACTTTCCTAACACATAGATTTATTGCTATTTTCTATTATTGTTGTTTTCAAAAATAAGTTAAATATTTTCAACTTTTCTGACTTTTATTTTCCAATATGGTAAATATTGGGGGATGCCAGTCTTACAAATAAAACTATTTAGAGTGAGTTTTTAATAATTTCAAGTTTTACAAGTGTTCTGAGTCCAATAATTTGAGAAGTATGAGCTTAAAATGTAAATGTTAAAACCTTTATATGTGGAGCATTAAACTGAGTTAGGCTATATTAAGTCAGTATATTTACTCTCTTTTAAAAATAATTTAAAGTCCTTCTTGATATTTATGTACTGATTTAATTGAAGAAAATTGCAAGCTCGGTCACATTCTCTCCATATTTAAAGGCATATTCCATTATTTTCTAGTTTCTCTTATTACATTGAGAATTCGCTGAGTTGGTTGAAATTCTCAGGGCTATCATTTCAGTGACCCTAGTTTATGGAGCAAATTGTAATTCAGAATAGGTTTTCATTGGAATCTACCATCTGCAAAGCATTGTAGAGAGCAAGGCCCTCCAAGATGTTTTGCTCCCTTGAATTTAGGAGAGCAGAGTATATTAAAGAAAAAGGAGAGCCAGGCATCAGTGGCTCACTCTTGTAATCCTAGCTAATCAGGAGGCTGATATATGAGGATGGCTGTTCGATGCCATATGGACAGGTAAGTCCATGTAACTCTCATCTCCAATAAACTATGAAAAATGTTGAAAATAGAATTATGTATGGTTCAAGTGGTAAAATGCCAGCCTTGAGCACAAAAGCTTAGGGATAGTGCCCAGGCCTGAAGTTCAACAGGAGCAACATACGTGCGCGCGCGCACACACACACACACACACACACACACACACAAGGAAGGAAGGAGGGAAGGACAGAGGAAAGGGAGAAAGAAAGCAGGAGAGGAAGGAAGGAAGGAAGGAAGGAAGGAAGGAAGGAAGGAGGGAAGGAAGGAAGGAAGGAAGGAAGGAAGGAGAAAAAGGAAGGAATAATAGGAAAGTGGAAGAGGAAAAGGAAGAGGGAGAGAAAAGTAAGGAGTAATGATCACAGTACATATATGAATGCATGAAAAAGTCACAATTTATCCTTTTACTTTGTGCAACTAAACTGTAGATTATGTGTGTAACAAAGCATGTAATACCTGTCATTGGGGACTGGCTTATTTTACTTAACATGATGATCTCCAGTTCCACCTATTTTTCAACAAACAACATAATTATTCCTTATGGCTGAATTAAATTGTGTTGTATGATAGTATCCCATATTTGCATCATCATTTGTCCACCCAAGGTGCACTTAGGCTGCTTCCATAATGTGAATAGTGCAGCAATGAACATGAGCATACAAGCACACTCACAAGTGGTATGGCTGAATAACATTTTCATTGTTTGGAAGAAACCCCATTCTGCTTTCCATCATAGCTGGACTAATCACTTTCCCACCAGCAGTATATGAGCTTTTTGCCCATTGGTTAACATTTGTTTTCTTGATTATAATCATCTGACTATGGCAAGATAGAACCTTGATAGAGCTTTTTATTTGAATTTCTAATGGCTAAAGATGTTGACCATGTTTTAATGCATTTATTGTACATGTGTATTTCTGTTTGAAAACCATCTGCTCATTCTTGAGCAAGTTAGACCATTTATTGACTGGGTCATTTTCTCTTCTGATGTTTAACTTTCTGAGTTATTTGCATATTCTCAGTATTAATCCCATAGCAAGTAAATAACTGATCTTGTGGACATTTTCTCCCATTTTACGGGCTGTGAAGACAACTCTTTTGTGAAAAGTCTTGGTTTGAGTCTTTCTCATGGGTAATTTACATGCAATATCTAAACACATGGGAAGGTTGATCCATGTGGAAAAATTTGAAAGCATCTGATGTTTTTAATATAAAGCCTGTATCTGTCTCAACAGTTTCAGTCATTTTATCATCTCAGAAAGGGGACTTCTGTCAGCTACTATTTCACTAACATGCAAATTTCCAAGGATCTGGAAAAGGTCTTAAGTTTTCATCTTATATGCTCATCATAAATAAGCCGTAAGCCAATAGGGCCATAAAAATACAAACTTTCCATCCCACAGACCCCTTTCTTCCAAGGTTCCAACAAAACCTACTGACAGATTTTGTTGTTGGAAACATTCACCTCAAAACCCAGACCCACAAGGATTTTCCTTACTTCGTTGTCATTGCAGATACTTTCCCCATAATACTTATTGTATTTTTTCTTTTTTCTTCTTCAGGGTTTTTGTATTTATTTTTAATTTTTATAAAGCCAATAGTGGGACTGAACCTCGGGGCTTCATGTTTCCACTTGGCTATTTATCTCAGGGGTCGAAACTCTACCATTGGTGCCACAGTTCCACTACCAGCTTTTTGCTAGGCAACTAGAAATGAGAGTCCCAAGGATTTTCCTGCTTGTAGTTGGCTCAAACTATGATCCTCAGATCTCAGCCTCTCCACTAGCTACAATTTCAGTAGTGAGCCACAGGTACCTCATTCTCCTCGGCTGTTTTCCTTAGGAAGATTCTCAGGCTTCCAAATCCACCCATTGTTAAATTATCCTTCCAAAATATTACTTGATTCTTCTGGTTTCACTCTTGGAAATCAATTATACTATGTATTAAAAGAGGTAGGTATGGTTTTACATGTTCACCTTGTAAAGATGTGTTCAACTCTATAAATAATTACAGATACCTACCCAAGTAGATTGGAAGTTAGAGCTTGAAAAAAAGCTTAGATTATTGACAGGTTAAAATACCTAACAAAATGAGTTTGGTAGAACAGTTTCCAAAATAAGTTAACATTTTAATTACAATAATTGTTTCTTGATCAAGTTAGCAAAATATTTTTTGACGTTGATGATGTAGTTTCATAACTGCAGAATTTAGATGTCATATAAGCTTGAAGTTTCTAGCTAACTTTCTAAAGTTCTGAATTTCATACTAAATCTAGAGAGGTATTTATTTTTTTTCAAACATCTCTTTGGAGCAGCATGCAGCACTAAATATTTAAAGACATGTAGCTCCAGGAAATTTTGGCTTCCTTAAGTAAAAGTGAAATTTCTAAGTTTTCTATCAGGTTATATAAAAGACTATTATCATAATTGGATCATGACATAGAAAGGATGTACTAGTTTACAGAATTAATAATGGGCTTTGTGTCTAACTACAATATTACGTAGATTAAAGAAAGCTAAATTTTTCTTTTTGTTTTATGATTACCATAATCTTTGATACATGTATCAATCTTTGATGAAATCTTTGATTTCATGTATTGATAATCTTAATAGCATAAAAATTGAAATATTAGTACACTTGAGTATATGAGATTATGGGAATTTTAAATAGATATTAGAGCTCTCAATACAGAGATGAAAAAGTTTTCCACAGCAACAAAGTCAAATTTGTTCATGGTGATGATACAGCAATAACTTATCTGAAAGCCCTGGACATTTCAAATTAATGGAAGAACATTAAAGTCTCATTATTCTAGATGATGATTAATGGATTAGATTAATAGTCTAAATATTCTCCCATCTGCTTAGAAGTATATCTTCTGAGGTTTAAAATTAATTTTAATAATTCTAGTTTTGAATGTAGTTTCACAAACAATTTAAAATTTTGCACTACTTTCTGTCAGAAATAAAGTCTCAACTTTTATGTAATTGAACCTGCTTGGAAAAGCAAAGACCCAGAGAATATCAGAATAGATGGAATGAACAATCAGAGAACTACAAACAACTTCATAAGAAATAACAAGTTGACTACTTATTAAAGAACCAATTTTCTAGTTTGCAGGTTATACTGGGTTCTAGATTGTCCTGATTTTTCTACTCTCATATCCTTGTTAGTTACCACTGTTTCAAAATGAAGATAAAACTGAAGGTACCATCTTTAAATGATCATAGATAAGAATCAACAACCACCTCAAGAGTTCATATCCTCTTGTTAGTTTCAGTCTATGCCCAGATAAATTATTCCATCATTTTCTTGATTGTATCAGTGAAGATTTACAATAATAGATGATAGATCATAAATCCTCCCAAATATTGTATGGATAAACATATGAATATGTGTAGAGCACTGACCTCCAAAATGTCAAATTAAAGAATACACAAATATCCTTCATTCTGCTGGAATCCAATTGTTTATTCTTTCTAAAATAAGTAATATGTTTTGTTTGATCCATCTCCACCCATCTCTATCCTTCTTTAGTGTCTTAAGCTTCTGCAGTGTTTAAATTTTAATGAATTTTATTCCCATAAATGACTAAAACAGAAAATGAAAAATGACCTTGAGAGAAATCTCATTTCGTGGTAATTCCAACAAGGTAATAGCAAAGGATCACTGCCATGGTCTAATAGAATTCTAGAGTTGCAAACATACCACTATAATTAGTTACAGTCCTGTAAGTAGAGAGACAGCATTCACACCAAGAAGGTCATCATGTGCTTTGAATTCTGATTTTTTGTTTTAAATCTTCAAAGAGTGAAATTCTACCTCTTTCTTAGGACTATTATGAGAACTGAATAAGGTAAAGGTCCCAAAGGGCCTAATCAGAACCTTCAGCTATAATATAGCCTATATAATAATCATATCTAATACATTATATATATATTATTGAAAATATTATTACATCTCCAAGCTATAGAAGACTAACATGGACAAGATGCAGGAGAAGAAATAAATGCAAAGACCTGAGCCTTGAGTTTCTTGTTGTAGAGTCTTGTGCTCCATCTGAGGTGGCTGGAAAGCTAAGCAGAGCCTCCATAGCCCTTCAGGGCTATAGAAATAGGATAAGAAGTCAGAGTGGGGGACATTTTTGAAGAAGAGAGGAAGGAGGGATTAAGAGAGACAATGATCTTTTTCTTGACTTCAGTAGCAATTACACTGTAGTTCCTTTGGCAATATCTCACTGATTCTCATGTATGTTGTTAATCTTCAGGGTCAACAGTGAAGAAGGTTATCATGAGGAGAGTTGTCAATTCATACTTAACTCTCAAATGTATTTCAATAAACACACTGCGTGTGCTTTCCATGCCAGCCACTGTGTTAAGTGCTAGCATTACCACTTAAGGATGGAAATAAGAGCCTTTATGTGTTCTGTCCACATAAAGCCTACAAGCTAAGAAAAATGGGGCTCTGTGGAATGCCATGATGGAAAATTCATGAGTTCAGCTTTCACACTCAACATGCCTACCCTATGTGTCTGTGTGTGTGTACATGTGTACATGTGTACATGTATGCTAGAACTGAAACTTAAACTCAAGGCCAGGGCACTATCCCTCAGTGATTTTTTTCCCTCAAAGTTGCTGCTCTACCACTTAGACCACCATTCCACTTCCAGCTTTTTGCTGGTTAATTGAAGATAAGAGTCTCATGGACTGTTCTGTCTAGGCTGGCTTCAAACCCACATCCTCAAATCTCAACTTCTTGAGTAGCTAGAATTACAGGTATGAGTCAATGGTACATGGCTGACTACCCAACATCAACAAAAAAGACAATATCAGTTCGAGTGTTAAGTAAAAACCCAATTTATAAATTAACCCTTTGTTTTTTGTGTGTGTGTGAAAGAATACCGTACAGAGGAGTTACAATTACATGAGCAAGATAATGAGTACATTTCTTATCAAGCATTGTTGCCTCCTCTTTGTTTCCCCTTCCCATCCCTTCCCATACTCCCCCCCTCCCCCCACCAAAGTTGTAAGTTGTACATCAACAACTTTACAACTTGTACATTAACAACTTGTACATCTCATTGTTGCAATGGGTCCACCTGTATCCCAATTTAAATGATTTGTTTTTTCCCTTCCCCTCCACAAATTATACCAACATCAAATACAGTGAAAGCATGGGTTATACCGTGGGGGAGGGACATACATAGCATCATAGAAATCATCTTATAAATATGTTAGAAACAATTGCTTGAAAGAAAAAAAATTTCAATACTTATCTTGGGGTTCATTTCCCTAACATCAACTTATCTGGCCTTTTCTGCTTCACTCAGATATATACTAGTTATTGCAAATAAGGGCTTACTTCACTTAATATAATTTTTTCCAAGTCTTTCTATTTCCTAACAAATGGAGCAATGTCTTTCTTTCTGATGGAGGCATAAAATTCCATTGTATATATATACCACATTTTCTTGATCCATTCATCTACTAAGGGGCATCTGGGTTGGTTCCATATCTTAGCTATGGTAAATAATGGTGCAATAAACATAGTTGTGCTGGTAGCTTTAGTATGGTCTTGTTTGTGATCATTTAGGTAAATGCCCAAAAGTGGGAATACTGGGTCATAGGGGAGCTCTATGTGAAGTCTTTTGAGGAATCTCCATACTGCTGTCCAAAGTGGTTGAACAAGTTTACACTCCTACAAACAATGCAGTAAGGTTCCCTTCTGTCCACATCCCCTCCAGCATCTGTTATTATTAGAGTTCTTGATTATAGCCATTCTAACTGGGGTGAGGTGCTATCTCAATGTTGTTTTGATTTGCATTTCTTTTATGGCTAGGGAGGTTGAGCATTTCTTCATGTGACTATTGGCCATCCTTCTTTCCTCTTCAGAGAAGTGTCTCTTTAAGTCTTTAACACACTTATTTATTGGGCAGTTGTTTCTTTAAAGATTTGTTTTGGGGGGGATTTAATTTTTTTAAGTTCCAAGTATATTTTAGATATGAGACCCTTGCCTGTTGTATGGCTAGTGAAGATCTTCTCTCA
>NW_012267286.1:59092-87915 GCF_000151885.1 Dipodomys ordii
TCCAACCTTTCTTTGATTTGTTGTGTTTCCGGGTCTCTATTAAGAAAATTTCAGCCTGTGCCAAGGAGACCTAGGGTTTCTCCTATTCCATCTTGTAATGTGTTCAGAATGTCTGCTTTGACTCCGAGGTCTTTGATCCATTTGGAGTTGATTCTGGTGCAGGGTGATATATAAAAATCTAGCTTTAGTTTTCTACAAGTAGTTAACCAGTTTTGCCAGCACCATTTATGAAGAGGCTGTCTTTCTTCCATTCTATTTTTTTAGCTCCCTTATCGAAGATTAAGTGGCCATAGGTCTGTAGGTTCATTTCTGGGTCTTCAATTCTATTCCATTTGTCCTGGGGTCTGTTCTTGTTCCAGTAGCAAGCTGTTTTGATTACTATGGCTTTGTAGTAGAGCTTGATTTTTGGTATTGATATTCCTCCAGCACTGTTCTTTCTGCTGAGGATGTTTTTTGCTATTCGGGGTCTTTTATTGTTCCATATGAAGTTTTGGATTGCCTCTTCTATTTCCTTGAAGAATGAGGTTGGAATATTGACAGGTATCGCGTTGAATTTGTAGATAGCCCTGGGAAGTATTGCCATTTTCACAATGTTGATCTTTCTAATCCAGGAGCATGGGAGTTTTTGCCATTTTCTAAGTTCTGTTTTGATTTCCTTTTTCAGGTTTTTAAAGTTTTCATCATAGAGGTCCTTCACTTATTTGGTTAATTCCTAGGTATTTTATTTTTTGTGGGGCTATTACGAATGGAGTTGCTTTCCTATTTTCAGCCACACTTTTCTCATTGTTGGCACACAGAAAAGCCATTGATTTTTGAGTAACCCTTTGGTTTTTATGACCATGCTTTTGCTCTGATTTTGAAATATTACTCCAACTTTAAGAATATAAAAACCATGTTTTATTGATCTGAGTTCTCTCTTCTCAACATGAAGTCTAAGAAATACAAGTAAATTGGATGAAATACAAGTATAAATAAATCAAGATATAGAGAAAGTCTTCTTTCATCCAGTTTTCTACTTGACTTTTCCTTTTAAAATGCAGTTGGAAAATCTTAAATGGTAAGCATAAATTGAGTACTGTCATCATGATAAAAATTTCATTATTCAGCTTTCAATTTGCAATCTTGAGTGATTTATGACATTCAGATATTACTATTTTTCAGCACTGAAAGCAGTTTTAATTTAGTGAAAGTTTTTCATCTTACAAATAGGGTAAATGATGAGAAGTTTGGAGACTTGTACCACATAGACTTTTTGCAGATTTTTCTTACCACACACTCAAAACACAGGATTTAGACAACAATCGCTTTATTTGCTTTTGTTTCTATAATTGGCGGGTGACTAAAGGTCATCTTATTAGCAACGCTAGAAAATTTTTAAAAATAGTTCCTATTTAATATAAGAAAAACAGCATGTTTCAGTCTTAAATAGGAAGAAAATGGGAGCAAAAAATATTGATTTACATAAAATGAAGTGTGCCTTTGGTGGCAAAATAATAGTTTCAAGGGTCTAGGCTTTTCCTGGAGAAGTTGAAAATAAATTAACTTGTCTCTGACATGGTAGATCAATCCTGTAATTCTAGCTATATGGCAGATGGAAGATTGGGGGGTTCATGATTTGGTTCAAAACAAGCCTTTCTTTCTTCCTTCCTTCCTTTCTTCCTTTCTTCCTTCCTTCCTTCCTTCCTTCCTTCCTTCCTTCCTTCCTTCCTTCCTTCCTTCCTTCCTTTCTTTCCTTTTCTTTCCTTCTTTCTTTTTCTCTCTCTTGCTCTCTCTCTCTCTCTCTCTCTCTCTATATATATATATATACATATATCAGGGGGACAAGCACTGGTATCTCACACCTGTAATTCTACCTACTCAGGAGGCTGAGATCTAAAGATCACAATTCAAAGGCAGCCTGAGCAGGAAAGTGCACAAGACTCTTATCTCCAATTAACTACCCCAAAAGCTGATAGTGGTACTGTGGCTCAAGTGGTAGAGAACTAGTCTTGAGCAAAATAGCTTAAGAACAATACTCAGGCCTGAGTTCAAGCCCCAGAATGGGCACAAAAAAAAGTAAAAAATTCCCAAGATTAGTTCGAACATCCAGCTATTTCTAGATGCTCAACTCCAGGGGCAAAACAAAGTCTGGGCAGAGTGGCATGTGTATGTCATCCTCACATCATAGGAAGAAGCAAAAGTAGAACGATACTGCCCAGGCCTAGGCATAAAGCAAAAAGGAAACTAGAAGCATGGCTCCGGTGGTAAGACTGCTTTTTGAGCAACATGAAGTTCTGAATTCAGTGCCACCAAAAAAATCATAAAAACTTATCTATTCCTTTAACTTAAAAAAATCTGCCTTCACAATTATTTTCCATCTGTAATAAAATTGCAATGTACCTAACCCAAATCTATCATACTTATTATTTTTGCTTTTGTAGAGTATCATCTATGAAGAAGGCCCCGTCTAAAAATTGAGTCTCTGCCTTGTTCTGGCATGGATTCAGCAAGACCGTTTAAAAATGTGATTACTCTCCAAAATGAAAAGAATATTGCATTCACAAAGTAATGAAAGGTTTTAGCTAGAGGCTTTTTCCCTTTAGGTCTAAAAACTGATAGTAAGGACCTCAAGAGATGATGTCACTAATTAAATTATTGTCCTATGTATGAGAAGAAAATATTTCTGAAGGTCAATCTATTTCTAAGTTTTGTAATGCCTAACAATAAACTAGTCATGTTCCAAGATATCGTTTATCTCTCTACAAAGAAATTACCTAAGACATTTGAGATAAGGGGTAAAGGGGCACGTAAGAGTTTTAGGATTTTACTGAAACATGGATTTAATAACATATATGAAAAAGCTTTTTTATTAAAAAAAGTATCTAAAATGATAGATTATGCAACTTCTTTGTTATTTGATCTTTTTAATCAAATTCAATTAATCAAATGTCAATACAGAATCCTTTAAAATAGAAAAGTCTTGCCCCAAGAGATCAGAGTTTAAATGTTTCCTAGTATTAAAGGTTGATTTTAAAAGGAATTAATATTTCATGAGGCACAATTGGATTATAAACCCAGAGAAAAGATTGCTTTGTCAAAATACTTCATGATTCTAAAAATTAAAATTAAAATAAGCAGCTAGGATGTTTTCATAATTGAAAGGTCACAGTAGAGTTTGTGTCTACTTTCTTGTGCACTCCAAGTCACATTATTCTCCCATATATGACAATTTTGAGTGTTTTCTATTTAGAAAAAATATGCTAACATCTTGTTTTCCAAGATAATATCCATAGATAGTTAAGGAAATTGACAATTTCAAAACCAAAATTCTTACTTCGTTGTGTAGCTGAAATGTTTTTGAAAGTTGCATTCTGTCCCTGTGAGAAAAAATACAAGAATCTTGGTGTTCATAGCATCAGAAAAAGAGTATATGCAGCTGGGTACTGGTGGCTTACATCTGTAATCCTAGCTTCTTAGGAGGTAAGGATCTGAAGATCATGGTTCAAAACCAGCCTGAATAGAAAAGTCCATGAAGCACTTATCTCCAATAAACTATTACAAAAAAATAGCCTTGCCCAAAAGAAGCTTAGGGACAGCACCCAGGCCCAGAGTCAAAAAAATAAATAAGCAAAAACACAACATGAAAACTATAGACATGGAAGACTCCCAGAGAGCTTTGCTGCTTTCAAGATTATCTAAACACCACCCAAGTAGTTTGCCATGAGCTTAACCTGAATGCTTAAGGAGCTGATAGAATGATCGATCGGAACCTTTGATACTTGAAATATTTTTATGTATGCATTGCTCTAAGAATTGTGTTTGTTGGTTATAATTTATGGTATCTCTTTTTAAAGGACAGAAGTGTTTGATCACTGTCACCAAGCCAATGTGAACTCTTGTTCTTGTTTTATTCCTGGCTTCTTCTACCCAAGACTGGGCCAGAGACTATGTGAGTGACACGTAGTCCCTGCAAACCTTCCCACAGGTGCCTCCATTATGCAGCTATCCTGGTGCAAAGAATCACAGTGCCCTTCTAACAGGAAAAGTGATGTGATCAAGGCAAGTGGGATGACACCTGATTGGCAAAATGATTGTGGATGGAGTATGGATCCTTAGAGACACAAATAGCTGAGCTACACAGAGTAGGAAGAAGAGGGGACAGTGGTGTAGAAAACCACTGAGAATGGCAGTCCATGCTGTTAGCCTAAGAGCAAAATGTCAAATGGGGTAAATGATGGAGAAGGGTGGGGAGAGGATTGCCAAATTTCTCAGATAGGGAGAAGAGTGGAACAGGTTAACACTGATCAAGATGCATTGTACTCATAACTGACATGTTGAACTAAAACCCCTTGATAGAGCTATTTAAAGATAAAAAGATTTTTTAAAGAGTAATAAAACCTTTTTCAATGTTTGTTTTTTTATACATGTTTGGGAAGGCTTTGTGCGTATGTGTGTGTCTATGTGTCTGTGTGTCTATGTCTGTATCTGTGTGTATGCACACAGCTTGACTGATGCTCTACCACTGGTCTACTTCCAGCTTTTTGTTGATTTGTTGAAGATAAGCATTCACGGACTTTCCTGCCTGGGCTGGCCTTGAGATCCCCAGATCTCAGCCTCCTGAGGATGAGTGGGAAGTAGTCACTTCATCTAGACTCAGGCTTTTTTATTTGTAATGTAGGGAAGCCGCTTTAAGTAAGAGTGTAAGTGCAGCAAGGAGATCAGTGAATGTGGAAATAAGGGGGAAATGTGTAACTATGAGGTGATTGTACAACCCTCCAAGGAAACCACAGGAATGACCACCAGAGACCACACTGCTCCCGTGTCTATTACATTGATGGGAGAGTTATAAACAACTTCAGCCAAAGAACTGCCAGGGAAACACTCCCCCAGGTCATGGCCAGACAGAATCCAGAACATTCCAGGAGTGATTGAGGGTCTGGCAGGGCAATGACCACTCCCCAGGCCTCAGTTGTGGTTGGAAGATATAGATCAAAAGGTTGAAATGGAGGAATAGACAACAGAGAAGAAAACACAAACCAAGATGTTACCGATTTGATTCAAATTCCATTATGGTTCCAATGTGCATTTTAATTGTTTTTCCTTTTATTTGAAAATAAAAATGCTGGTACCTTTGTCTAATGCCCCTCTGATTTTTCTGGAGAATTCTCTTAGGAAGAGTAGCATTCATTTGGAGAAGTGATTAGATTGTAGATTGCAGAGCACATGGGCTGGATGCTGGGCCTGGTTTGCCTCCTGCTGGCCCTGACTTGTTTGTTTCTTCAGCCATGAACTGGGAATGGCAACCACAGAGAGGAGTCCTTGGGGGGCGGGGGAGGGGGATTAAAACACATCAAGCTCATAAAGTGGCTCTGGCACAGCAACTGTCCAGATAGGGCTTATCACTCCTACTCAGCCTTGGTTGGGTCTCAATGGGCCACAGAGTAAAAGCCAGTTATTCCTAGCAGACCCTTCTTTTCAGCCGTATCCATTTTCTTCTTTTGGCAAAACTGGGGTTTGAACTTGGGGACCACCTGCATGCTCTGTAAGCACTCCAATACATTGCAGTCTTTGGTTTCTTCAGTTACTTTTTAAACAGCGATATTGATCGAGATGAAGTCTCTCTGGATCTCTGCCTCCCAAGTAACTGGAATCGCAGGCATGAGCAACCGCACAGAGCCCAATTTTCATTATTATCGTTTCTTTTATCCCACTTTTCTATATTCAATTCTTTTTTTAAAAAAATCAATACACGCATCTTTTCAAAGGAAGTATTTTGAGAAACAGAAAATCTGTCTTAAAAAAAAAAAATAAGTAGTGTTAGTGTCTCACACCTGTAATCCCAGCTACTCAGGCATCATGGTTTAAAGCCAGCTGGGGCAGGAAAGCCCAAACACTTCTGACGTCCAGCAAACAACAAAAAGAGAAAAGAAAAGAAAAAGGCAGAGGTTGAGCTGTGGTTCAAGTGGTAGAGCACTTCTGAGTTCAAGCCCCAGGACAAGCCCCCCCCCCCACACACACAAATTAACATCCTGTTTATAAATCAAACCAATAATATTTCAGAGGATGGAGAAAATCAGGGAACTTGTTATATAATTTTAGACCTCATTTAGAGTAGCTCTTTTTAGAGTTATTTATTCAATTTACATAAAGCTAGTCTGATGAGAAAACAGAACACACTAGATTGGTCTGTATCCTACTCACAAATGCAAAGCTATCCATTCTAATTTGTAAAATGTGAAAGTTCAAACTGTATCCAAAATAGATGGATATCTGAAATCTACTTTCTGGAAATTGCAAGGAAAACATAGCAACACTTAAACAACAAGAGTGCAAATCCCCACATTATTTATTTTCATTTCTTTTCTTAATCCAGGGGCTCTCAGGTCTTCATACTGTATTCTTATTCTTGTTCAACTTGGTCATTATGTAAAAAGTTAAATCATTCTTATCAGCAAGAACTAAAAACAGCAACCACAGGACAGCTTTGAAAAGAGAAACTTATCTTTTACCAAGTAAGGCTCCCAGAACGAGTTGAGCAATGCTGGCCTTCAGGTACTATTTAAAAATAGCTTTGGCACAACAATTGGAAACAGAGCACAGAACGAACTGTCACAGGGCACCACGAGAACTCCTTTTGCCTAAGTGCACAGATGACAATCAGATGCCTTCTTTTAATAAAAGAAAACTAGAATATGTTCTTTTAAGATATGGTAAACATTTATTAGCTTAAAAATGACATGATAGTGGATTCTCTGGGCCATCACTAATTATTAAGCTATGAAAACTTCAAATAAAGCTAGGTACTGGTGGCTCAGGCCTGTAATCCCAGCTATTCAGGAGGCTAAGATCTGAGGGTCACAGTACAAAGCTAGCCTGGACAGAAAAGTTCATGAAACTCTTCTCCAACTAACCATCAAAAATCCAAAAAAATAGAGGTATGGCTCAAGTGGTGAGACACTCAGTCTTGAGCAGAAAAAGCCAAGACGAGCAAGAGGCCCTGGTATACACACACACACACACACACACACACACACACAGAATTCAAATGATTTGGTATGATACCCATTAGTCCTGATAGCTCTCCATCTTTTAAATATATATAAAATAAATTCTATACTCACATCAGACATCTAGGGAACAGCCTAAGCAAATAGAATCTTAATATTGGGTCTATGGCATTTATGCTTTCCTCGTGGAGATAATAGCTAGTTAGACAAGAAAATTTGAAAACTTTGAAAATTTAGCCACTAGTGGCTAAATTCTAAAGGTTTCTCTATAGCCAACCACATTAGATTAATTTAGACACATCATTAAATTTAATAATTTTATTGTCAACTACAGTTGACATGAAAATATTCTGTGCTCATAAAATAATTGATGGTTAGATAAATGACAAGAAGCATGAAGTTCACTAGCTATATTTAAGTTTTACACATATCAGTGACATGAATGAAAGATGAGTATGGTTCAAGTAAATTGTTTGCATGTTTGAAAAGAGAACAACGAAATTGCTGAAATTGTTTTTAGAATGGGGTTAGGTGGGAAGGAAGAGAAATAAAAGGGTGAGTTGGCTGGAATACATTGTATACATGTGTGGAAATGTCACAATGAAAGTTCCCTGTATAACTCATATATGCTAATAAAATTGTTACCACACATATTATTATCAAAGTAAGATGCTATAACTATAACAAGCCTTTGCCGGTAACCTGAACACAAAGGGAAATTTTTCTAAGTTTAAAGAGTATATTTAACAAACATGACACATTGAAACAAACTTTCAGTGTATCCAAAACCTTAGTATAAACTGAGGCATGTTGGTACACACCTGTAAGCCTTATCATTCAAGAAGTTGAGGCAGGAAGTCATGAGTTCAAGCCCAACCTGGGCTACATAAAGAGACTGTCACGGGAGAAAAAAAACAAAATCATAGAATATGAAAATACAATAAAGACAAAACTTTACAAAGAAAACAAGAAGTAACAAGAGAACATACTTTCAGAAACTGAAAAAGGACAGCAAGAATATTTAATCCCAAATTGTTAGTAACAAAATCTGAGAACTTAGGCAACAGAAGAATCTTTGAAAGTATCAGAAACGGTGTCAAAAGATTTTTCTAGAATCTGTAGTGCTGCTTTTCCTACTGGATGAATGGGTGAAGTAGGTATAGGTATTTTAGGAATAGTTTAAAAAAATGGGGGGCTGAGGGGAGGATGGGAAGGGATAGGAAGGGGAAACAAAGGAGGAGGCTACAATGCTTGATAGAAATGTACTCATTATCTTGCCCATGTAATTGTAACCCCTCTGTACAGTATTTATAAATAGCTATTGTTTGAAATTGTTGCAATATGTGTATGACATTCATTTTCAAAAACTCATAGAAATGTACTGAAAAGATCAGATGTTGGGCTCTGGGTATGGTTATGTAGTAGAGCTACTGCATAGCAGTTACCTGGTACCAAAATAAAAAACATCAAACATTAATGTAAACTATGGTCCCTAGTTAATGATAACTAAAGTTTGTGGCTCATGAATTATAACAAACCTAACATCCCAAGGTAAGATATTTATCATGGAAAGCTGTAGGTGAGGAAAGGGCGGATGGAATTCTGTACCAGACTCTGTGTTTACTCCATTGTTGTATAACTCTAAATGTGAAGATAATGGTAAATGTTCTCAGTTTCTTAGCTTCCTAACCTTACCATAAAACAAAAGAATTTCAGGCCTTTATCTTTAAAGTATGTGTTCCTGGATCATAACAGTAAACAAAAATGTTTCCGTTCTACAGAATCAGTCTTCTTTTTCTCTACAGCCACACTTCTGAAAAGAATTAGCTACACTCAGGATTTTTAACCATCTTCATTCTCTCTAAACTGACTTCGCATCTTGTATTCTCTAACAGAGGTGTCATAGCCTATCTACGGTAAGTGGATAGCTTTCAGAACTGGTTTTACTTTAAGTAGTGCAGCATGCAGTGTTTTCAGGACTTTGAAAGGCAAATAGTGTAAAAGTAAAAAAAAAAAATCTGTGCTATCCTATCAATGGAATATATATATTCTTCTGTATAGCAAATACCTCCTTAAAATTTAGAATATTCCCACCATACCATGACATTTCTCCTTACTTTTCAGAAACAATCTCTTTTCCTAAGCTGGCTTCCATCACCAAATCTTGTCTGTTCTGGACCTCCGTCGACATGAAGTCATGTAGTTGCACTTTTTTCATACCTAGCTTCTTTCACTCAACTAATACATTTAAATACTCCTTCACAGGCATCGCTCAAGTGGCAGAGTGCCAGCTGAGCAAGAAAGTTGAGAAAATGTGAATTCCAAACTCCAGTACCACTGAACAAGTTGCAAAATATGTTATTAAATGTCTCATGCCCGTAATCCTAGCTACTCAGGAGAATGAGAGATGAAACTCACAATTCAAAGCCACCTCAGGGAAGAAAGTCCCTAAGACTCATCTGCAATTAACCATCAAAATAAAAACAGGACCCACTTTTGGGCAATTACCCAAACGATCACAAACAAGGCCATACTAAGGTTACCAGCACAACTATGTTTATTACAGCAGTATTTACCATAGGTATAATATGCAACCAACTCAGATGCCCCTCAGTAGATGAATGGATCATACACACACACACACACACACACACACACACACACACACACACACAATGGAATTCTATGCCTCCATCAGAAAGAATGCCATTTCCCCATTTGTTAGGAAATGGAAAGACTTGGAAAAAATTATATTAAGTGAAGTAAACCAGGCCCAAACAAACATAGGTCCCATGGTTTCCCTTATTTGCAATAATTAGTACCTGTGTAGGACAAGCAGAAAAGGCCAAAAGCTATGTACATATGACCACATAAAATGATGTTAAGTGAAATGAACCCTAAGATAGGGACACAAATATCTTTTTCTTGCTTGCTATTGTTTCTAACATATTTATAAAATACCATGAGATTTCTTTGTTTCTATGTTCCTCCCCAATGGTATAACCCTTATTTTCACTGTATTTGATATCAGTGCCCTGCATCTTGTATATACAAAAAAGGCTTAAATAAGGATACATGTTGACCCATTGTAACAATGAGATGTACAAAACACTATGTTGAAACCCAACTTTATAACCTCAGTGAGGGAGGAGATGTAGTTGTGGAAGTGGGAGGGAAGGGATAATAGGGGAAAAAACAAAGGAGGGGGTAACAATGGTCGATAGGAAGTGTACTCATTACCTTGCTCATGTAACTGTAACCCCTCTGTACAACATTTTTACAATAAAAAATGTACAAAAAAATAAAAACAGGAGTAGAGCTACAGCTCAAGCAGTGAAGCACCAATCCCAACCACAAAAGCTGAGAACAGTGCACAGGCCCAGAGTTCAAGCCCCTGTACCAGCACACACACACACACACACACACACACACACACAAACACACACACACAAACACCACACCACATCACATACACACAAGAAATATGTTGTTTTAAAAATTATCATGAATACTATTATGAAAGTTGTTATCACTATGATAATTATAGAAATTATTCAGATGTGATAAAGGATGGGTCTCATGTGTACATACCAGCACTGCCCTGTAGCCAACCCTCTGTGCTTATGGACACTTTGGCCACTAGACTTGCTGACCTGGAGCAGGCCAGGACATCCTGTGCTGGCTGGAATGGAGATACAGCCTGGAGCTTTCCTTCTTTTCCCAAGAACTGAATTTTCTGAAGTGCATTCTGCAAAAGAACTACACACAGGAGGGGACAATGCACACGAGTTGAAGCCATCCAGGCATCTGTCTTGCAGTCAGTAAGTTGGTGCCAGGGATTTCTGTACTCATAAGCTAGGTGTGAAGAACTTCTTCCTTGTAAGGAAGTGTGGTTATTTTTGTTGTTGTTGTTGTTTGTTTGCCTGTCCTGGCCTCTTTGTGCTCAAGGCTAGCACTCTTGAGCCACAGAAAACTTCTGGCTTTTTCTGAGTGGTTTATTAGAGATAAGAGTCTCACTGACTGGGAATGTGGCTTAGTGGTAGACTGCTTGCCTAGCATGCATGAAGCCCTGGGTTGGATTCTGCAGTAACACATAAACAGAAAAATCCGGATGTGGCACTGTGGCTCAAGTGGTAAGAGTGCTAGCCTTGAGCCAAAGAAGCTCAGGTACAATGCCCAGGCCCTGAGTTCAGGCCTCAGGCCTGGCAAAAAATAAATAAAAAATAAAAACAAAAATGAGTCTAACAGACTTGTCTGCCCAGGCTGGCTTCTAACTGCAATCTTTGGCCTCTGCAATTTTCTCAAACTCCTGAACATCTAGGCTCACATGCATTAACCACTGGCACCTGATCCATTGTTTTGTTTGTTGTGCTGCTGGTAGAACTAGATTTGTCTTTTATTTGTTGTTTGGCAGAATTTACTGACAAAGCTACCTGGATTTTCCTTGTGGAAGAGTTTTTGTTACAATACAATAATTCATGCTAAGAAGGGTTCCACTGTGTAATTTCTATACGGGCATATAATATACTTGGGTCCTATTCACCTCTATGTGATTCCTTTTACTGTAGGTTTAATGTTACTTCATAGTTTAGACTTTTAATGATAATCCTGAAAGTAATGCTTTTCAAAAAATGTGTACCTTGTTCATACACATCAAGTTGAAATTGGACATAAGGTTATTATTTTTTTAATATCCATGGCATCATGGATATTAAAGTACATTTCCCATTTTAGTCCTGATCCTGATAAATTATAATTTTCTGGGGTTTTTTTATTTGTTTTACTGGGGAATTGAAGTGTTTATTTTCCTTTCAAAGGACTGGCTGGTATTTTCTGGTTTTCTCTCAACACGTGCTTCCTTTTTTTAAAAAAATTTCTGCTTTCATCTCTTCTTTTCCTCCTCCTCCTCTTCCTCCTCCTCCTCCTCCTCCTCTTCCTCCTCCTCCTTCTTCTTCTTTTTTCATCTTTTTGAGCCATTTGAGAAATCTATCAGCCCAGTTCCCTGCCCTCCCACACCCTGCCCTACCATGCACACACACACACTGGTTATTTTGAAGAAGAAATCTCTGGACTTTTCTGCCTAGGCTGGCTGTGAACTTCAGACCTCTGAATTTGAGCCTCCTGGGTAGCAAGGATTATAGATGTGAGTCACAGGTGCTTAGCTCACTCCACAAATTTTGATATGTTAATCTTTCATACTTGTTTAGTTTAAAAGGCTTTGTGATTTCCATTATGACTTGTATAGGGTATTTCTTAATATTCAAGTATTTCAAAATCTCCTGGTTAACATTCAGAATTTGATTTCTAGTTTCATTCTATTAGGCTCAGAGAATATATTCTGTATAGTTTCAGTCTTTACAAGTGTTTCACAATTTGATTTATGACCTAGTTTGTGGCCTATTTCAGTGAGCCTTTTAAATGCATTTAAAAATATCATGTATGCTGCAATTGCTGATTTGTTATTCTAGAAGTTTGAACTAGATCAAGCCAATTAATATCACTATTCAAATCTATCCTATACATTTTGATATTTTTATCTGTTTCATTTATGAATTTCAAAAGAAAAATACTACAATCTAGAACTGTGATTGTAGATTTGGATATTTTCTCCTCTACTTCTGTTAAATTTGAGGCTATGTTTTCAGGGACATTTGCATTTAGAGTTTGCATTTAGACTTTGAAGCAATGCTATTAAGGGCATTTAGAATTATTAAATTTTCCTCATGAATTTTTATTTTATAAAATGAAAACATTTTATAAAATGTTTTATAAAATGTTTTCATTTTATAAAATATTTTCTTTATCTTGGTGATAACTATGTTTTTCCAGTCTTTTAATTTCCAAATTCTATTGATTCTTACCTTTAAGATTCATATAATTTCAGCTTGGTTTATAAGGGAGACCTAATTTTCATTTTGTTCAGACTTGGTTCTAAATCCAGTCTAATAGCTTTTATTGGTATTTCCTATATTGTATTTAATGCAGTTATGGTTTTCCATCTCTTTTAACTTTGTGCCACACTTTGTGACTTTCTATATATTATGTGAATGTTTTCAGCATTTTGTTTTATCTCTTTTCTTGGCATTTTTCACTGTTTACCTTCATGATAATTACTGAGAGATGACAGTGTGCATTCTAAATTTATCATAATGTACCTCAAATTGTCAGTACAGAATCTCCAAACAGGGTATGATTTTGCACAAGCCTCTTTGTTAAGAAGATACTCCTCAAATTATCTCTTCTTTACATTAATTTTTATTATTTCTATTGACCTGTTGCTAATGATTTCTTGACATTATCCAATACATTCTACCTGGTAGATGAAAAAGAACAGGGCAGAAGGAGCTCAGGGATGCTCGGTGTATGGACAGAAGAAAAAAGTATTTCACAGTTAGAAGAAGGGACATTGAAGGCAAATTTGAATACTATAATATCTTGAATGCCATCTACCAAGTAATTCTCAATCTCGTATAGCTTATAATCATCACATTTTCAAGTTTTTTAGTTTGGCATAAATACCTTATATGTGTTAAGATAACTTATTTTTTAAAAACATATGTTTACCTTTAATACTTGAAAATATTTTCCTTCCTTCCTTTCTTCTTTCCTTCCTTCCTTCCTAACTTCTTCCCTCCCTCTTCCCTCCCTCCTTCCTTCCTTCCTTCCTTCCTTCCTTTCTTTCTTTCTTTCTTTCTTTCCGTCTTTCTGTCTTTCCATCTTTCCTCCCTTGATTATTTTGTACCAGTCCTAGGGCTTGAACTCAGGGCTAGGACATTTGTCGTTCAAGCCTAGATATCACTTGAGCCACAGCTCCAATCCTGGCTTTTTTTTCACAGAAATTCCTGACCAGTCCTCCTGAGTTGCTAGGATTACAGGAATGAGCCACTAGAACCCAGCTAATAATTCTATTTCTTAAATTTACCCAGTGACTATAACAAGGCAAGGTCCTCCAGAATCTCACATTCAAATCTATCTAACTCAGAAGGACTTGTAAAATGAAAACAATAGCTGTCATGCAGACACAGTTATCAAGCACGTTTCTTGACTTTCTTTTCAACTAAAATCAGAAATTCTGTAGTTATTTGATAGCAGCTTTGGCTTCCCTATTGTGACACAAAAATCTTAACATGACTAACATCTAAGTAATGCTAGTTGTGAGGAGTCTTGAAGTTCTTGAGATGAAATATCTTAAACAGATAGTTATAATAGTCTCTGAAAATTTCAAAATACCAAATTTATTTTAAAAGACCTCAACACATATGTTATTAAAGATATTTTATTTAACTTAAATTGCACCCTCATATCAATTTATTTTCTTAATAATTCACATCCAAGAGATGGTCACCTATATTATATCAGTGAGGCCAGGCTTCAAACACATCTAAGAACTATAGTTTTATCCCTTTAGCGCTAAATTTTTGCTAATCAAAATAATTAGCACAAGAAATTAGTTTTTCCCACATTGATGGTTGGTGACTTTAACACACTACTGTCACCTCTGGATAGATGAACCCAGAAAAAACTCAACAGAGAAATCTCAGAACTAAACTAGTTGTATAGACCAACTAGATAACAGACATCTACTGAATATTTCACCCAGCAGCTTCAGAAGATACATTCTTCTCAGCAGCACACAGAACAAAATAGATCGCATTTTACGTCACAAAGCAAATCTGTGCTAATTCAGAAATATTGAAATTGTTCCCTGCATTCTGTCATACCACAACAGAACAAAATTAGAGCTCAACATCAAAAGCCACCATAGAAAGTTCTCTAACTCATAGAGACTGAGCAACACATTGTTGAATCATCAGTGGGTCATTGAAAAGATCAGGATGGAAATTCAAATGTTTATATTATTTAACAAAATCAAACATACAAAATATCAGCTCCTCTGGGACACAGCAAAGGCAGTACTCAGAGGAAAATTTTTAGCTCTGAGTGCTTAAATCAACAAATTGGAGAAATCTCAGACCAACAATTTAATGATGCACCTAAAGAACTTTGAAAAAAAGGAACAAGTCAAACCCCAAACCAGGAGACTGAAACAAATAATTAAAATAATTCAGAAATAAATGAATTAGAGAAAATATAAAAATCAACAAAATAAAGAGTTGTTTCTTTGAAAATTTTAACAAAATTGACAGACCCACAGCAAATCTGACCAAAAATAGAAGAGAACACACCCAAATAAAATTAGCGATAAGAATGGGAACATGACAGAAACAAACAAGATTCAGAATACTATAAGGGAAAACGTTGCCAGTCTTTATGCTACCAAATTGGAGAATCTGAAAGCATATATTGATATACCCAAACTAAAACCAGAAGATGTGAACCAATTAAATAAACCCATAACAAGTAATGAAATAGAAATGGCAATAAAAGACCTCCCATCAAAGAAAAGCCCAGGACCAGATGGATTCACAGACAAATTCTAAAAGGCCTTCAAAGGAGAACTCACTCCAATATTCCTCAAAATCTTCAGTGAAAGTGAAAATGAAAGATCACTACCAAATTCATTCTGTGGAGCCAGTATAACCCTCATCCCAAACCAAATAGGGATTCATTAAGGAAAGAGAACTGTAGACCCATCTTTGATGAACATCAATGCAAAATGTCTCAGTAAAATTCTGGGCAACCAACTTCAATAACTAATCAAAAAATCATATATTATGATCAAATGAGATTTACTCCAGGGAAGCAAAGCTGGTTCAATATATGCAAGTCAATTAATATAATTCATCACATCAACAGGAGCAAGGACAAGAATTACATGATCATCTCAATAGATGCAGAAAAAGCATTTGACAAGATCCTTTATGATAAAAGCTCTGGAGAAGCTAGGAATCTATGGAACATAACTCAATATAATAAAGGTTATATATGACAAACCTATAACTAGCATGATATTTAGTGGTGAAAAGTTAAAACCATTTCTTTTAAAATAAGGAAGGAGACAAGGATGCTTACTCTCTCCACACTTCTTCAACATAGCAGAATTCCTAGCTAGAGCAATATGGCAACAAATATAAAGAGGATCTAAATAGGGAAAGAAGTAAAACTCTTCCTCTTTGTAAATGACATGATCCTGTATTTAAAGAAGCTCAATAGACTCCTCTCCCAAGTTACTTGAGCTGACCTAAAACTTTGGCAAAATAGCAGGATATAAAATCCCACAACAGGGGCTGAGAAGGTGGCTCAGTGGTAACGCACTTGCCTTGCATGCATGAGGCCCTGGGTTCGATTCCTCAGCACCACATAAGCAAAAAGAAAAAAAGCCAGAAGTGGCACTGTGGCTCAAGTGGTAGAGCGCTAGCCTTGAGCTGAAGAACTGATGGACAGTGCCCAGGCCCAGAGTTCAGGCCCCACAACCTGACCCCCCCAAAAAAAACCCACAAAAATCAGTAGCTTTTCTGTATATCAACAATGAGAAGAGTGAGGCTGAAATCAGGAAAACAATTCCTTTTGTAATAGCCTCAAAAAACAAAATTAAAAATTTGTAGGAATTAACTTAACCCAAGATGTGAAGGGCCTCTATAATGAAAACTTTAAAAACCTGAAAAAGGAAATTAAAGCAGGCTTAAGGAAATGGAAAAACCTCCCACACTCCTGGATTGGGAGGATTACGTGGTGAAAATGGCAATACTGCCAAAAGCTATCTGCAAATTCAATGCAAAATCCCAACAACATTCTTCAGTGATATGGAAGAAGTAATAAAAACTCAATCTGGCATAATAAAGACCCCAAATAGCAAAAACAATCCTTAGCAGGAAGAACAGTGCTGGAGGAATATCAATATCAAACTACAAACTCTATTACAAAGCCGTAGTTATAAAAACAACTTAGTACTGGTATATGAACGGATCTGAGGACCATAGAACAGAATTAAATACCCAGAAATGAACCCAGAGACCTATGGCCATCTAATCTCTGATAAAGGATCCAAAAACACAGAATGGAAAAAAGCCTCTTCAAAAAATGATGCTGGCAGAATTGGCTATACCCATGTAGAAAACTAATTAGAGACTTTTTTTAATCACCCTGCACCAGAATCAATTCCAAATGGATCAAAGACCTCAATGTGAGGAAAGGATAGGATAAACACAACAAATCAAAGAAAGGCTGGATAATGCGATTCCATTAAACTGCAATTTTTACATGGCAAAGGACATAGCTAGAAGGATAAAAAGAAAACCCACAGGTTGTGAGAAGGTCTTTGCTAACTATATTTCAGACAAGGGCTTCATATCTAAAATATATCTACAGCTAAAAAAAATTAACCCCCCCCTCAAAACAAATCCTCAAAGAAACAACAACCCCATTAATAAGTGGGCCTAATGACTAAAGAAAAACATCTACAAAGAAGAAATGAGAATAGTCAATATACATATGAAGAAATTTTCAACATCTCTGGCCATAAAAGAAATTCAAATCAAAGCCACCTCATCCCAGTTAGAATGAATATAATCAAGAAAACTAATAATAACAGATGTTGTCCAGAATGTGGCCATAAAGGAATGCTACTATGCTGTAGTAGCATAAATTTGTTCAACCACTCTGGAAAGCAACACAGATGGTCCTCAAAAGACAAAACATAGAGCTCCCTTATGACCCAGCAACCCCACTCCTGGCCATTTACCCAAATGACCACTAACTAGGTCACACTAAAGCTACCAGCACAACCATGCTCATTGAAGCATTAGTTACTATAGCTAAGATATGGAATCAAGCCAGATGCCCCACAGTAAGTGAATGTATCAAGAAAATGTATATATGCACAATGGAATTCTATGCTTCCATCAGAAAGAATGCCATTGCCCCATTCATAAGGAAATGGGAAGACTTGGAAAAATTTATATTAAGTGAAGTAAGCCAGACCCCCAGAAAACATAGGCTGCATGGGTCCCTCATTTGTAATAACTACAAGTTATTATAAATCAACAAGTTAATCCAATGGATAGTAAAAGACGAATAATTACACTTGCACATGAGTAATTAAACAGCACTCTAAACCTCGCACAGTGAGAACATAGGAGGATATTCTTCGGAGAGGATCACAATGGCTCAGTAGCTATGTGCATACGACCATATAAAATGATGCTTATTGAAATGAACTCCAAGAAATGGAAATAAGAGGCTTATTTTATTGTACTCTTTGCAGTTATTTCTTTTTCCTTTCTTTTTCTTTTCTTTTATCTCCTTTGGATTATTCCCTGTTGTCACTGTTTTTCATTGCTATATATTTTGTCTTATATATAAGTTTATCTGATTTGAGGAAGGGATGGGGAATCACAGAAATGGTGGGACAAAGGGTGAACCAATTCAACAGTGATACTCACTAGACACTATGTTGGAAATGAACTTTATAACTTGTGGGATAAGGGAAGGGAAAGTGGGAGAAATGAGTGAAGGGGTAACACTGTTCAAAAAGAAATTTATTCATTATCTTACTTACAGCTACTTAAGTAACTGTAACCCCTCTGTACATCACCTTTATAAAAAATGTAAATTAAAAATACAAGAAATTCACTTTTCCTACAAAATTAATGTTTGTCAGCATAATGAATGTTGAAAATAGGTACTCACTGGTACTTAAGATAATAGGAGTTTCTAAAGTTTTAAAGATACTTTGTACCCTTGAAAATTATAAAATTGTAAAAGGTTTCTTTACCTGACACTAGATCTAAGATTCTTCAAATCCTAATTTCAAAATATTGTTAGTAGTTTTTTCTAGCAAGCCCTTGATGTAATTTAATCACTTCATACTTGGAAATCAGTTGATCAAGTAATTTTGATTTGAAATGTGCATTCATTGAACTCTATGCAGTTGTGAAGAGAGCTGCAGCTACCAGTTTTCTAAAAGGAAAATCCAGTGGTGGAACTGACACAAATCTGTTTGCATTTTATCAAGGGAGCTCCTCTGAGGCTTATTTCTTAAGTCTTTATGAATATTCTAAGAATTGATGTATTGAGAAATTTAAACATTTCTCGTGAAAATGTAACTGTTTTCAGTAGTTAAGACAATGGGAATAGGTTGAATAGGAGTTCAGAGAACTCCATAGTGCAAATTTTGTACATAAAACATCAGTGCAGACATCACTAATAGAACAGAGGCTAGTGATGGAGTCAGGGAAGGCAAGAGATCTTTGATTTAGGGGCCATGAATGTTTTAAAGTAGGGACTCATTTCAAAATGAAGAGAAACACTTTTCCTTACATGACAGTTTATTTCTATTTTTTAGGAATATTATAACTCATTAAAAGAAACCATACTATCAATACTTCTAAAGCAACCAGATTTTTTTTAATTCTTCTGGAAAAAATAAAACAATTCTTTTGGAATTTCCTGTTTAAACAACAATTACTCCTAGAGATACAACAACATATAACCCTTGCCAAATCTATTTCCTGAAAAAATGCTTATACTTATTCCTCTATATTCCTGGATCATGTGATTTCCACATGATTTCTTTCTTAGGTAACTCTGTTTAATACCAGTGATAATAAACTCCTTTCTTTGGGCATTTGGATACAGTTTACTGCAACAGGAAAAAAGGTAGGCACAGGACTTGTCTTCAAAAACCCAAAACAAGAAAATATTATAAGTTGTGCTTGTATAGAAGGAGCTTCCCATTGAAAGGAATTCAATTTTCTGTGTCTGCTCCTGGGGGGGGGGAAGCAAAAGACATTAATTTTAATTAATTTAGGCTGCAGAAAGAAAATACATTTGGGAGGAGCCGTCATATCTTGTATATCAGAGGTAAAACAAACCATCCAGTGCTAAGGGAAGAAGGAAGAGGATGGGGAGTTAGAAGAGGAGAAAGAGTAAAAGGATTAGGAAGAGAAGGAGGGAGAAAAGGAGGAAAAGAAGAAGGAGGAGAAGAAGTAGAAGAGGAGGTAGGAAGAGGAGGGAGAAGGAGGAGGAGGAGGAGGAAAGAAGTAGGCTACCTTCAACAAAGATACTCACAGTTACGACTGATTTCACTGCTTTCTTTTCACCTGTTTTCACTCAAGGTTCAAAGTTCTGATATAACAAAACATTTTGACACTGCCAAGATCATTTCTCACCCTGTTACCTGAAGGTAGGAATATTTTTGCCAGATACCCAAAATAATACCTATCATTTTGAAGAAAGGAAGAGGAAGGCAACATATCTGTAAGACAAACTTCTTGAAGCATATCTGCAAAGTTAAGAAAGAGTATGGATTTACTTCAAATCATCTCCCCAATCGTCAGAAATGTAGGATTAAAAAAATAATAATAACTGATGACATTTTGAGTGTGGTTATGAGCCTCTTTCAAGATTTGAAATTCACATGGAGACATTGGTCATTATGAACTTCAAGATAAAAGTGATCTCTGTGTGCTTTGAATCAAAAAGGCTCCAATCAAATCCGTAGCATTACTTTTAAACACTGAAGGATCAAAGAGATAAAAAAAAATGTCCAATCAAGAGTTTCCCATGCCTTTCAAGAACAAATCTGGAGTTCTATGTCTCTTGGGGAAACTGCTTTAATGGTGATGAAGTGGTGACTCCAAAAAGCAAATTTAATTTTGGAAATTCAAACTGAGTATTTCGAGACTATGCCAGCTGCCACATTAGAGACATACAAATAAGTAAACTTTGCCGTTGACTTCTAGAACTTTAAAACATGTGGGAAGGGACAGCAAAAACCCCATCTAATTACAGCATCAAATAATACAGACAAGGACCAAAGTTACAAACAAGATGGCATAGACCACACAAAGGAAGGAAAGCTACAAGAACTAAAAGTTTCTTGAAAAGGTTTTAGAAATGAGTAGAAGTCGATTTTCAAAAGGAATTTCAAAAACCCATTTTCTATTCTAGGGGCTTTGCATTCATTTTGTTTGATCCTCAACACTTCTCTTTGGAATAAATATTATTGAACTGACTACTTGAGACACTCAGTGATTAGCTTTCCCAGCATCTTCTCCAGCACCTGTGTTACAGGTGACTGTGTTACATGTTGCCTGACAACATGCCCCTACTGGGTCTTGAAAAAAATGATTTTGAAGCAAATAATGGCGGAGAGATTGGGCTTTCAAAAATGATCTCAATAAAGATGAACAGTCTTCAAAAGTTTGGATTTATGACAAGAAAATGTACAGAGAGAGGATAGCTCATTGCACTCATAGCAATGTGCTAAAGGGCCATTTAGAAAAGACTTTGATTTCTCCTAGTTCTAGAGACTGGTAAGTATAAGACAAGACAGTAGCAAGAGAGAGCCATTCTCTGTTCTTCTAAATTGGTACTTTGGATGCCCTGTTCTTCCAAAAGGCAAGGGGGCTGTGTCCTCACACAGCAGCAGAGCAGGAGAGAAAGTCAAGGAACCAATGCCTTTCTACAGCAGCAGGTCAACCCTCAGGACATGAACACCTCCCATCTGGCCCTATTTCCCAGTACTATGGCATTGGGGATTAAATTTCTAACACACAAATTTGGGGAGAGGTTCAAATACTAACTCCTTTGAACCATGCAAGTGGGACACAGGTTCAAACCAGGCCTATGAAATGTAAAAACAAAACCAAAAAAATAGACACTGGAGCTTTTACTCAAGAAACAGCATGTGTATGTCGAGACTAGCCAAAAGAATAGGAAAATAACTCAAAATGATCAGTACTCACAGCCAAACAGAATCTCTGTTAACTAAAGGCTTACAGAATCCAGAATAGAATCCAACATTTCTAGACGTCACCAAAAAAAAAAAAAAGGAAGATACTTCAATGAAAGAGAAAAACAAAATCATCCCCAAAGTGAAACAGATTTGAAACTAGGAAGAAAGGAGTTTTTTAAAAAGCTAAAATAATTATTCTTAATCAAATGAGACAACATATAATCATGATGAATGAAGAACTAGGAAGTCTCAGCAAAGACCAAGAAATTAAATTTAACAAAATGAAATTTTTATTTGAAGTACACCATATGTGAACTAGAAATTTTACATGATTAATAACCCAAGTCCATAAGAGAACAATGGAAATGGAAAGTAGAAGTATAAATCGTGAGCAGTAGTAGTAATCCAACATGAAAAACAGAGAAAAAATATAAAATAGAACAAAACTGTGGATCTATTAAACATCAAATTAATATACACAATTGTAATACATAGGTAATTTAACATATTTGGATTTTAGAAGGGCAAATGGCAAAAAAGAAAAGAAAAGAGAAAAGAAAAAGAGAAGAAAGACAAAATGGAACTGAAAATGTCTACAGGTATGGGATGTAGCTCAGTGGCAAAGTGCTTGCTGAGAAAGTATAACATCCTAGGTTCAAACCCCAAAAAGAAAAGACAAAAAGAATTATTTGTATAGGAAATAACTGAAAATGTTCCATAAAAGATGTTCAATGCATGTCAGAATAAACAGAAACAAACTTATGCTTATCTTTTTTTATATAAATGTTTTAAGATCCATTTATGATGAAAGGGGTGACATTAATCAAGATGCATTATTCTTATAATCTGACATGCTGAATAGTAACCCCTTTAGACAACTACTTAAAAATAATGAAAATTTTCCAGCACCCGTGGCTCACGCCTATACTTAGAGGTACTCAGAAAGCTGAGATCTAAGGCTTGTGATTTGAAGCCAGCCCAGGCAGGAAAGTTTATGAGACCCACATCTCCAGTTAGCCATCAAAAAAAAAAAAAAAAAAGAGTAGAGCTGAAGCTCAAGTGGTAGAGCACTAGCCTTCAGCAAAAAAGCTCAGGGACAACGCCCAAGCCCCAAGTTCAAGCTCCAGGACCAGCTTGCCTCTGTGTGTATGTGTGTGTGTGTAAATGTAAAATCTTCAAGAAGTTGAGCTGGGAAGGTGGCTCAGTGGTAGAGTGCTTGCCTCGCATGCACGAAGCACTGGGTTCGATTCCTCAGCACCACATAACCAGAAAAAGCTGGAAGTGGCGCTGTGGCTCCAGTGGTAGAGCACTAGCCTTGAGCTGAAGATCTGAGGGACAGTGCCCAAGCCCAGAGTTCAGGGTCCCCAAAAAAAAATCTTTAAGAAGTAGGAATGTTACTATTATCTGACTTTATTAGTTCAGAACGCTGATATAAACACCAATAGTTACATCATGCATACAAGATTATTAAATTAATAAATGAGCAACTCAAGAGGCAACTCTCCTGTATCACCCAGAATACACACAGATCACTATTCTGAATGCCTTAAAGAAAAAGCTGAAATTGTGGACCAGAGAAACTATTGAAGAAATGGAGTATCATATCCAAGGAAAAGCTAATAAATAAATACCCACTAATGATGCCTAAATTTTGTGCATAAAAAATTAAGGCTATCAAAACAGAAAAGCAAGTTCAAAAATCATAAGCGAGTTAGAAAATATTAGTCTCCAGTTATGGTACAGCTCAGAATAGAATACATATGAACACATTTAAAACAAAACTATTGCAGGATACCAGCCACCTAAATATAATGCAGACTTAAATTCTCAGAGAAATGACTGTTCACAAGCATTGAATTTTTTATATTTCCATTAAAATACAGAAATGAGATTCAGAAAGTGGGTATTATGGCAACAGTGTCAAATGTGAGCCTGTGAGTTCTGATGATATTAAGACATTAATGCCAAAATAAATAATAGCAAATACGTAGAAGCAAATGTAAACAAGTGGAAGTTTGTGTGGTATGTGTATCAGTTATCTCTCACTATGTAACAAATTACCAGCCTCACCAACCAGCCCTCTTCACTAAGGCAAAGAATTGTACCATGCACAGATGCTTAGAGGTAAAAATTACTGGAGATGTCTTGCTGGCTACCTACACTGTGAATTCATATCTCCATTATTAATGCTTCCAAAGTTGGATCATGGGTATGTTATTTAACAACTCGGATCTTTAAACATTTTTGTAATAGCAACACAATTATTTTTGTTAGTCATGAGGCTTGAACTCAGGACCTGATACTGTCCCTGGGCTCTTTTTCTTTGCTCAAGGTTAGTGCTCTACCGCTTTGAGCCACAGCGCCACTTCCGGTTTTTGAGTCATTAATTGAAGATGAATCTCCTGGAGACTTCTCTGCCTGGGCTGGCGTTGAACTGTGATCTTCAGATCTCAGTCCCCTGAGTAGCTATGATTACAGGTATGAGCCACCAGCAGCCAACTAGCAAGATACACAAAGCCGGACGCCAGCGGTTCACGCCTGTAATCCTAGCTACTCAGGAGGCTGAGATATGAGGATCACAGTTCAAAGCCAGGCTGGGCAGGAAAAGTCTGTGAGACTCTTATCTCCAATAAACCACTAGAAAACCGGAAGTGGCTGAAGAGCTGAGGGACAGCGTCCAGGCCCTGAGTTCAAGCCCCACGACCAGCCAAAACAAAAACAAAGATACTTTTGAAGAGCTTCATTTTCAAGTGGCTTGAATTCATTTTGATAACTAAGTAAAACTTTGCTGTCAGTTGTCAATAATTTATACCAGAATTTTTCCATACCGTGGTGATTCTCTTTGCTGAGTTTACAGTCTGTATTAAATAATGCCATATTTCATCAAAGGACTTCTTTATGTAAATGAATCTTATTTTAATTTAGAAATACAATCAAAAATCTGATCTCTCACTCTTGCCTTGATGTGGGGCATTCTCAATGGAAATAGACTTTTTCATTTTAATTTATTTCTAATATTGTTATTTTATTGTTATTATAAAGGTGATGTACAGAGAAGTTAGAGTCACATAAGTCAGATAAAGGGTACATTGCTTTTGGGGTAATTTCACCCCTTCCCTCACTTTCTCCCACTTTTCCCCTCCCATCCCCACTTTCAAGTATATAGCTCATTTTCAATATAGTGTCTAGTGAGTACCACTGCTGTATTTGTTCATCCTTTGTCCCTCCATTTTTGTGCCTCCTTTATCCTCCAAAGACAGATAAATGAGCAGAAATAGACTTTTATACATTTAAAGTCTATTTTATGAGCTTCCACATGAAGGTAACAGGGTGGAGAAGAATGCACAAAGATAAAATAAAAACTCTAACATGTCTAGGGAAAAAAAAAAAAACAGATAAAAGCAGAGTTACCCTTTGGTATCAGTAGAAAAATATCCCTTTCGTGTGATTTATGCTCCTCAGTGTCAATCTCAATCTATCAGCTCTTCTCATTTCTAACAAAAAACTCCATTCTGTGAGATCAGAAGCCTCCTGGTAGAAACTCATCTAGGTGATCTTAACACACACAGTGATTCATCCAACAAAAATACAAGGAACTAAAAGTATAATACTTGCTGGGCGCTGGTGGTTCATGTCTGCAATCCTGGCTACTCAGGTGGCTGAAATCGGAGGATCATAGTTCAAAGTGAGCCTGGGCAGGAAAATCCATGAGACTTTTTTAAAATAAGTTTTTTATTGTGAAAATACTGTGCAGAGGGGTTACGGTTGCATCAGCAAGGTAATGATTACACTGCTTATCAAACATTGTTGCCTCCTCCTTTATTTTTCCCCTACCATCCCTTCCCTCCCACTTCCAAACTACACTCTCCCCCGACTCCCCAACCCCTCCACCCCACCAAACACCCCCACCCCACCTAAGTTGTAAAGTTCTTTGTTCAACAGTGTCTTTTACATGTCATTGTTACAATGGGTCAACCTGTATCCCTATTTAAACATTTTGCTTTTTCCTTTCCCCTCCCCAAATTAGACCAACATCAAATACAATGAAAACAGGGGTTATACCATGGGGGAGGAACACACAAAGCAACAAAAAAATCACATGGTACCTTATAAATATGTTAGAAATAATACATGTGGATACATATAGGCATATCTGTATACATACATGTATGTACATATATAAATGTATATATGTGTACATATATATGTACATACATGTATGTATATATATGCATATGACCCTCTACAAAGCCTATCTCCCACCTAACATACTCTTTTCCACTGTGTTGATAGAATAGAATCTCGCTTTCCACCCAAACACATGTCTGAGCTTTGTAACATCAAATTCATAGCTGTTTCAAAGAAAACACCAATGTAGAACTAATAGGTGCTCAATAAATCATAGTTGTATTGACCAGACTCTAAACTGGGGTGTACCTCTGGAACGTTTAATGGTGCACACTTTTTACTCTTGGAGGGGGAGGGAATTCTTCATGCATGTCATGTAATTACTCTAGATCCCATCTACTTAAGGAAAGAGCATGTATGTCATAGTGTTTGTAGTTGTAATGCTCACCAAAAGAATTTGACTCTTATATAATCTGCCTAAATATTAAACACCAGCACAAAGCAAAAGAAAGGCATTTTCTGGGTTCTGATTCTATCAGTCTAATTATACTGGAAAAAGATTTTAATGAGAATAAAATTAAAATATGGTATATTCGTAATACTAATTAAACAGCTTCAAAATGCTGTTTATTGTTGTTGTTATATTTGTGTTTTTCTGTTTGCTTTTGTTTTGTGCTGGTCTTGGGGCTTGAACTCTGGGCTTGGGCACTGTTGCTCAGCTGCTTTTTGCTCCAGGATATCACTCTACCATTTGAGCCAGAGCTCCTTTTGGGGTGGAGGTAGTTCATTGGAAGTAAGAGTCTGGGCTGGCTTTGAACCACAATCCTCAGATTTCAGCTTCCTGAGTAACTGGCATTACAGCATGAGCCACTGAGGCCCAGCTAAAGATATTTTTTTAATATAAAAATTCTTGTTTGAGAGAGAACGTATTGAAGTGGAGGAGACAGACAAATGAATAGAAGAAGGATGGTCGAATGCAGTCATACTACCCAGTGCACATATATGAAGATGGAGACTGAGGGGATGGTGAATTTTGGACAGATGGGGAGAGAATGGTACACAGGTGACTCATAAACGGATGTGTTGAAGTAAGCCCTCTGTTCAACTACTTAAAGATAAAACTTCAAACGTGTTGAAAATGATCTTTACCCATACAGGAAAAAAAATAAAACACAATATAAAATAAATTGTATACAGGATATTATCAAGCTTTTTGTTTCTATGCGTGTGTGTGTGATTATGAGTACTTTATATTTCTTAGTATCCTCAAAGAAATCTAGAGTCCAATCGTTCTCACATTTCCTAACTTGTATTCCTCCCTAAATGCTGAGATTCTAACTAGAGAGTTCTATTCTCTCTCCTCCTCTTGTCTGAAAAGATCAATGTTCCCTTGATCTCTGCTAAGTGAGAGAAAGTGCATGACTTTTAACCAAAAAGACTCTGTTGAATCAGGAACAAACCTAAATTTCAGACAGACGTAAGTACCTCTGTGAACTCTTCATCTTGTCCCGGAAGGACAGACATATCAGATCCTGCCTTTGAAATGAACCCAAAGAAGAGAATTCAGATAATTCTCTCATGAGACCAAGTGACATTCTCCAAAAGTTTACTTGTGTTGATTAATTTTCCCTTCTCTGTTGACCTGGGAGACTGCCATTTAATTTTTTTTTTCAGTCGTGGGGCTTGAACTCTGGGCCTGGACGCTGTTCCTGCACTCTTCAGCTCTACCACTTGAGTCACAGCACTTCCGGTTTTCTAGTGGTTAACTGGAGATAAGAGTCCCACGGACTTTCCTGTCTGGGCTGGCTTTGAACTGTGATCCTCAGATCTCAGCCTCCTAAGTAGCTAGGATACAAGCATGAGCCACCAGTGCCCAGCTGCCATTTAATTTTAAACAAGTACTTCAAAGAACTTTTCAAGTTGGGGCTGGGAAGGTGGCTCAGTGGTAGAATGCTTGCCCCACATGCATGAGGCCCTGGGTTCGATTCCTGAGCACCACATAAGCAGAAAAAGCCAGAAGTGGTGCTGTGGCTCAAGTGGTAGAGCGTTATCCTTGAGCTGAAGAGCTGAGGGACAGTGCTCAGGCCCAGATTTAAAACCCCATGACCAGCAAAAAAAAAAAAAGAAGAAAAAAGAACTTTTCAAGTTGCTAGCCAATGGTAAAGAATAAGGGCAGTTATAGGCTAGGATTTTATGTACTTACTGGAATGTTGTATAATTTTCTGTTTATTCAGTAATTCTAAAAATGTTTATTAACAACAGCTATGTGCCAGTCACTAGTCTATGAGTGAGAGTCAATAATGGAAAGACATATAAAAGAAAGAGAGGGGTTAGAGGCATGGCTCAGGTGGTAGAGCACCAGCCAAAGAGTGAAAGCATCTGATATTGAAGTCAAGTCTTGGTCTCAGACAAAGGAAGGGAGGAAGCAAGGGAGGAGCCTGGCCTGGCCAAAATGCAACCATATTGGATATTAAGGTCATTTTGTAAAAAGGCTTCTACCAACATATGAGCTCAGGTCCCTAGACAAACCGCATGACTGAAACCACTTAGCCAAAGCCCAGCCATTTCAGATTCAGACTCCATCTTGAAGGACCTTCCCAAAAGCACCCATTGTAAAGCCTTTACCAAAAGCCATTGTAAGGCCTGGACTGGAAAATATGAACTGTTCGGGTTTCCAACCTAACCAAAACCAGCTTACTGAAACCCGCTAGCAAGCCAATCACTAACTAGCAGGAAAGTAAAGCTCCAGATGTTTCTCTTAAGATAGCATAGTTAACATAGTTTGCTGCTTAACCGCTTATCCGGTACACACTAGCCAGCAAGATGGTTACAAGATCCACTCACCGAATGTTAACCAATTATGTAACTGCTACGTTGGGAACCTCTTCCCCTTGCTATAACCACAATAAAAACTGGAGGTCTGGGCTCTCAACTCTGACCCGCTGTGTCCAGGCTCGAGCTTGTAATAAACGACTCTCGTGTGCTTACATCGGGATTGGCTCCTTGGTGGTCTTTGGGGATCCTTATCTCAGCACGAAGGAAGGAAGGAAGGAAGGAAGGAAGGAAGGAAG
>NW_012267286.1:88005-136416 GCF_000151885.1 Dipodomys ordii
GGGGGAGGGAGGAAAGGAAGGAAGGAAGGAAGGAAGAAAGAAAGAAAGAAAGAAAGAAAGAAAGAAAGAAAAGGAAGAAACAAAGAAAGATGTATATTCCCATCTTCATGTAATTTATATCCCTACCTTACAACAGGAGTGGTACTGAAGTGGAGATGCTGGGTCTCACCGGTGCTATCTTGGCCACATGGTGGATAGGGAATTGGGTTTAATTGGCACCATCTTGCCTTCTTTGTGGAGGAAGGGGAAGTCCCACCTCCCAGGTGATGGGTGTGCCTGAATTCCTAGAGGCAGGGTGGGGGCCTTGGACAATAGCTTACTGGACCTGTTAGTCCAGTGTATTGAACTTGGGAGACACTTAAGTTTCTTGTGACCTTGCCCCCTGACCTAACCCTATTTTAAGGTCAGAGCAGCTCAGAAGCCATTACACCAGGCCTCCTGTGCTGTGTCCTGTCTTCTGTCAACACGGCATCTCACTTCAGCTCTCTTAGGGTTGACCTAAGTTGTTGGTATTGTTTTTCTGTTCTTTCTTTCTTCTTCTACTCTCATGGTTCTGTTTTCTAAAAGTTAAGTGTACTCACGGGGCTTCAGATTTTGTGACAGGAGTCTGCCTGCAGATCCCAGCTTTCTAATAAAGACTCCCAATTCAACCTTTCAAAATGAGGCTTCTCTGTATCTCGCTGACTGGACTGCATTCTTCTCTAGCTAAACATTGTGGTGAGATGCATTTCCTAGCATATCCAAAGTCTGTCTCCCGCCTAACACACCCACTATGCAAGGTGACTGAAGCTGGATACTAGTGGCCCACACCTGTAATCCTAGCTATTCAGGAAGCCAAGATCTGAGGATCATGGTTCAAAGCCAACCTTAAGTCAGACAAATCCAAAAAATCAATCTCCAAGTAAGTAGCCAAAAGCCAGAAGTACAACTGTAGTTCAAGTTGTAAGAGCCCCAGCCTTGAGCAAAAAAAAAGCCAGCCAAGGGAGCGCATGAGGTTCTGAGTTTAAGACCCAGTACTGATACAAAATAAGTTAACTTTGACATTGTCCCAGAACATGGGGTTTAGTATAGTGATGGGCTCATCCTGTTTCATGTGAAATGACTCTAGTTTTAGCACTGCAAGGCCTGTGCCCCGAGAAACGGTCCAGTTCCAGTAGAACCCCTGGAGATTGGGGCACATGAGGTTTGTTTTTCCTTTCCTTTATTCTGGGTAAATATATGACTCCATCTACTTACTATTCCTCATGCTGGGTCACTAAATACCTACCTAACACTCTGGGAAACCTGAGAAAAATCCAAATCAGCCTAAGGGGGGAGACCAAATGGGAAGATTACATGACCCACTAATTGTTAGGAAAGGTCCAAGATAAGATCCAAGATGTCTCCTCCAGATGATTCACGCTGTAAGCCATCAAGTCACCCCTAGCTTTCAAGTGTCAGCCACCCCTCAGGCTCAGCAAATGGTACAACAGACACAGGTGAGCACTGGGTAATCTCCCATAAGCACTTGGGAAGAGAGCATTGGTCGGGGTTTGCAGGCTCTGAGTGGAGGTGATTGGCCATGAAGGAAACCACACTCAGCATTGACGTATGTTAGTGTTCTGTTGATGCTTTGGTAGGAACTATGTCTGAAGCTACAAAAATATTGGCAGCAAAGAGAAACATTTTCGGAAGGCCAGTAATGTTGTGGGCACGTTGCCAGGGTTTCCTACATAGGCATGATTTGGATTTTATAAGTTCAAAACCAAGAGTCCAAGTTCAAAGAACCTGCGCACTTAAGCTCCACAATGACCACGTTTCTTTCTAATCTAGATCTGACATGCAAATTCTTTCCAGACTTAGTTCTATCTCTGGGGTCTGGGTTACTTTATTTCTTTATTTATTATCTACTTATTTACAGTATTAGCATTAAACCTTGGGCCTCCTTCATGCTAAGTAAATGCTCTACTGCTTGAATATTTTGTGCTCAAGATAGGGTCTCAGTCTCTGTACCAGGGCTGGCCTTGGACTGTTGATTCTGCCTCTGTCTTCCAAGTAGTAAGTATTATAAGCATGCAACACAGCAAGCACCCTTGTTGTGACTTTTACTTCACACTGTGAGTCCTAGGGAGTGTCCACTCCAGTCAGTTCCCTTTGCAGCTTCTCTCCATCCCCTGCCCTATTTCAACATCCATTTCTTTCCTACAAAGCACTTACAACATTCCCCTACTTGGTACTTGATGGGTTGACTTTTTTTTATCTTCTCTAAAATGTCAAGTCTCTGAGGATCATCACCATATACTGTCTTATTCATTTTGTCATTGGCAAAGCTTAGCACAGCCTGATATGTAATAGAGAATTCAATCAGTACTAGTGAATTTTAATTGCCTCCTGGCTTTTTTGACTTGCCAAACTTCATTTTCTCCCTATGGACCACTAATCTACTTAAAAGTTGTTGTTTTTAAGATGTCTAAGATAAAGCAATAAAGAGAAAATGATCCAATTGGATTCTTTATAGTGCCATAACTGGTTTCTTGTGTTACTTGAAAATCAAGATATTTCATTGTCCCCTCAAAATTCCACATGGAGCTAGGCTTATGCCTAGCTACTCCAGAGACTGATATCTAAGGATCACAATTCAAAGCCAGGAAAGCCAGACAGGAAAGTCCATAACACTCTGATCTCCAATTTACCACCCAAAAGCCAAAAGCAGAGTTGTGGCTCAAGTGGTAGAGTGCCAACAGTAAGTAATAAAGCTAAGAGATTGCACCCAAGGCCCAGAGTTCAAGCCCAGTAGCAATTTTCTCTCTCTCTGTCTCTCTCTTTCTCTGTCTCTGTCTGTCTGTCTGTCTGTCTGTCTCTCTCTCTCTCTCTCTCTCTCACACACACACAGACACACACACACACTCAACTTGAAACGTGATAATTCTGAGAGAATGGTACATATACATACAAAAATGTGGAAGTAGGGGCTGGGAAGGTGGCTCAGTGGTAGAGCACTTGCCTTGCATGCCTGAGGCCCTGGGTTTGATTCCTCAGCACCACATAAGCAAAAAGAAAAAAGCCAGAAGTGGCGCTGTGGTTCAAGTGGTAGAGCGCTAGCCTTGAGCTGAAGAGCTGAGGGACAGCGCCCAGGCCCAGAGTTCAGGCCCCATGACCGGACCCAAAAAAAAAATGTAGAAGTAGCCTTATGTTGGTCTCAGCTGCTAGGGTACATGAGACTTTGTTCTCTATCTGGAGACTTGAGGTTCCTGTGGAACATAAACACGTTGGAACTCAGAGTGAATTGAATTTGTTCATGTTTATATTTGTTCTTCCACCCCCTAAATCAGATTAACAGTGAGAGTCACCCTCCCCCAGGGATCCAGCCCCTGGGGTAAAGACAGCAAAGGAAAAGATAGCAACTGAGTCACAAATCTTTTAGTATTCTTTTAGTAATCTTTTAGTATTCTTTGCTGCACTGCAGTGTGTGCTGTAGCTGACCTTAAAGAAAGGACTGGATTTGGGAGAATTTACCATTTGTTTCTCATTGTTTCCCGTAGCTATTTGCCTCGTCATAGCTTAACTTACTTAAAGCCCAAGGGAAGTTAAAACAGCATATTTCATTTCCCACTCCACCAGCAGTGGGGGAAACGATGGGAACGTAGCTGGAACAACATCTATGCCAGAAAGACAAAAGATGATAAAACATGATCATACCCAGGTGGGTCTATCATTGGGCTATTCAACTAGGTTTTCACAGCTTATGACAAATTCCATCAAGACAGTTTGCCTAGGGTTTTATGGCATTGAAGTCCAAATTGAGTAATAGGAGGAGAGGTCATATGTTTGCATATAGTATTGCGGGGAGAGAATAAATCACAGGACACAGAGGCTCAGAGGAGAAAGTGTAGCCAGCTGGGATTCTAGTTAAGGGAATTCTACAATACCGATGGAGATCATGTCACCTTCAAGATGGTTGTCTGCAAACAGAAAGATGAGTAATGGGAAAATGAACTGAACTTACCACAGAGAGGCATGCTGATTAGTGTTAGGCTTAAAGAGGTATTTCCTAATACTTTCTTCATTCTTTCCTTTGTTTTTCTTTCTTTTGGTCCACTAGAGAAAAAAAAATATTGAAGCATTGTTGGGGGGGAGGGAAGGAGGAAGAGGTGCGTGCCTGCATGCCTGCCTGCCTGAACTAGGGCTCAAATTCTGAGTCTTACATTCTCCTTTAGCTTTTTCACTCAAGGCTGGCACCCTACCACTTAAGCCATAGCTTCACTTCCAATTTTGTGCTGGTTAACTGCAGAGAAGAGTCTCACAGACTTTCATGTCTAAACTGGCTTCAAACCACAATCAGATCCTCAGATCTCAGCCTCCTGAGTAGTTAGGATTGGAGATGTGAGTCACTGGTGCCTGGCCTAGTTGAACAAATTTTATTGTTTCTTTATTTAGTCCCTTTAGTTAATCTTCTCACCTCCACCCTCACCCCTGGTCCTGAGGCTTGGATTCTTCCTGGGCACTGTCCCTGAGCTCCTTTTGCTCAAGGCTAGGACTCTACCACCTGAACCACCACTCTACTTCTGGCCTTTTCTGTGATTAATTGGAAATAAGAGTCTCATGAACTTTTCTTCCCTGACTAGCTTCAAACCGTGATCCTCAGATCTCTGACTCCTGAGTAGCCAGGATTATAGGTGTGGGCCACTGGCACCATCTAGTAGAATTATTTAAAAATGATTTCTCACTTTAAAGAGTGAGAAACCTGAAGCAGATTGCTCTAGTCTAGAATTGACTTTAAAGAAAACTCCAGCTATAAAGCTAACTATTATCTTCACTATACTGAGAGTCTGCTCTGGATTATTGAACAACTTTTAACTTCTATGGGCATTTGTGGTTTTCTCCAATATCTTACAATAACTACAGTCATTTGGAAAGAGTTTAGAGATGATGCTTACAGCTGCATGAACCACCCAGGACTACCATGTTCAACCATCACTGTGTGAAATTTAAAAAAAGAAATAAAAACAATGAGATGTACAAGACACTATGTTGAAAAATGAACTTTACAATTTAGGCAGTGTTGGGTGGGTGGGGTGGGGGAGTGTAGTTGTGGAGGTGGGAGGGAAGGGATGGTAGGAATAAAACAAAGGAGGAGGCAACAATGCTTGATAAGAAATGTACCTATCACCTTGTTCATGTAACTGTAACCCCTCTGTACATTATTTTCACAAAAAAAAACTTATTTAAAAAAACAGCCAAGAACCAATGGCTCATGCCTGTAATCCTTGCTACTCAGGAGGCTGAGATCTAAGGATTGTATTGGAAGCTACTGGGCAGGAGAATCCATGAAACTCTTATCTCCAATTAAGCACACACAAAAAAGCTAGAAGTTGGCTGGAGCTGTGGCTCAAGTGATAATAAAGTGCTAGCCCTGAGTGGGAGGAGTGGGAGGAAACATTCTCAGGGACAGAGCCTAGGCCCTAAATTCAAGCCTCATGACAAGCACAAATAAACAAAGCATCGTTCCTGAGATTATAAATCCAGGTCAGAGAGTAAGCACAGAATCTTGCTTGTTGGTTTGAAGTAAGGTCCACAGTGCAAGCACATCCCATTAGAGATAGTCACGCTGGCACTAACAGGATTTCCTTATAATGCGTGCTACCTACTTATCTGTCTTCCCTCTCATTTTCTCCTCCACCCTGCCACTTTCCTCTGTGGATATTATATTTATCTAGGAAAAATCCTGGATTTGATTTGATTTACATAATACAAGATTATTAACCTGGGATTATTTTTGGATGACTTCTTTTGGTATCAATAAAAATATCTACCTATCTATCTATATAGTAAAATACTTGCTGGTATTGTATCCTCATCTTAGCAACGCTTTACATTCATCTCTCTACCTTTACCTATCTGCTACTGTTTTCTTTGAAAATACCTTTACGCTTAGAGTTTGATGTCTGCTTTCCCTTAAATAATTTTCTTAAGTATTACCTTTTAAATAAATTTCTCTTTCCTACGCTCCACTCATCATCTTTGATTGTGCCAGACTCTCCTTTAGTGCCTGCTTTATCTCCATCCTTTTCACACCGATTTCTGCCCTGGGTGGAAGAAATCATAGTGAACAAAATTCTCCAGATACAGATCATGAGCAAAGAAACCAGCAAGATAGATAGATGATTGATTTATTGATAGATGATACAATGAATAGATAGGTGATAGATAAAAGATAAATGTGATAGGTGATAGATAATTTAAAATAGATATGGCCCTCTCTTTTGGGGGGAGGGGTCCTAGGGCTTGAATTCTGAGCCTGGGTGCTGTCCCTCGGCTCTATAGTCAAGGCCAGCACTCGACCACTTGAGCCACAGCGCCACTTTCAGTTTTCTGGTGGTTAATTGGAGATAAGAGTCTGACAGACTTTCCTGCCTGGGCTGGCTTTGAACCACGATCCTCAGACCTCAGCCTCGTGAGTAGCTAGGATTATAGGCAGTAGCCATCAGCACCCAGCATAGCTATCTATCTTAACTAAAACTATGCATCTTAAACTAATTGAAGACTTTTTAAATTGGCTATAAGTTTTTTAAGTTTTCTATTCTAAGTACCCCTGCTAGAATGTTAATCTTTATCTCAACCTCCCATTTGCTGGATACATTGGCTAGTTTCGAAAGTCTCAGCTTAAGAAAACCATTATTTGTTTTCTTCAGCAATTTGGAAATGACTCACCATGGACTTTTTTTTAACCTAATGTTGCTATGACAAAGGGGCATATCCTTCAGACTTGTTCCTTTGCAAGCAAGGTCTTCCTTCAAGAGCTTTTATGACTTTTCTTCCTCAGATGTTCTAATAGTTTTCTGTCTCATAGCCAGGAGGGAGAGAGAAAATAGAGAGAGAGAGAGAGAGAGAGTACACGGGGGTGTTGAAAAAACATTGACCACAATAGAACTGGGGAGGTTCTTTTCCTGAGGACACATAACAATTGAACTAGATCTAATTTATGCCATGAATATATAATTTGTCACTTTCACAGAAAACCCTGAAATTCTGGAGACCAGGAGGAGCCTTTACCTGAGCCACACCTTTCTACACTCAGCTGGAATTGATTTCACACAATTTGTTCTTTGGCGGATTCCATCATATCCAATCAAGGGAAGTCCCCAGAAATTCCCTTTGTACATTCACTATCTGATTTCCTCTGTGGAAGTTAAGCAAAAAAAAAATCATGCCATTTTAACTCAGTATTTTACTCTCAGATTTATGGCTCCAGTCTGGCCTTGTTTGTGTCTTAACAAGTTTGCAAATCTTGTGACTAATTATATTTCCCTCTTCACATTGGATGATCAAAAGTTCTGTGCCAAAAAGCCAGGCCACATCTAGCAAATAGAGAAACCTCACACAGCAAACATTTGTTCTAGCCTCTCCTTTCTCGCTGCGTATCATGATCCCATAATATTTTCTCTTTACCTTAATCCCCTTGCTTCCTTGTTTTTATTTTCTCTATTTTTGTGAATTTCCTAAAGTCGTTCTTCAAACATATTAGGGTTTAAATAACTGAAAACGTAAGTATGAAAACCAAACAGTTCCAGAACACAATGACATTTCCATTTGTGACCTAAATATTACTAGTGCTAGTCCAAAATCCATCTTGTTCCCATTCTCCAATATAGCCCTGGGGAAGCTTTTTGTTCTTAATATACTGTTGAGCTTATTAAGTATCAAAGGATTCATTGAAGGAATGAGGAAAAATAATCTGAATCATTTTCTATGGTTCCCCAAAGAAATTCTCTGGGGAGTACTTGGCAAAGAAAAAGAAAGACTTACCACATGTTAATAAAGAATGCAGAAGTTTAAGTTATCAATTTCATTCTCCATTAGTTAGAGCTCAAATTAAATTATTAAACTCAATTTCTTGCCATTTGGTTTTTCTTTTCCCTTGTGCCAGTCTTGGGGCTTGAACTCTGGGGCTAGGAGCTGTCCTTGACCTTTTGTACTCAATGCTAGTGCTCTAGCTGTGGCACTTTGAGCCACAGCTCCATTTCTGGCTTTTTGGTAGTTAATTAGAGATAAGAGTCTCATGGATTTTCCTGCCTACACTGGCTTTGAACCACAATCCTCAGATCTCAGCTTCCTGAGTAAAGAGGATTACAGGCGTGAGCCACCAGCACCTGGCCTAGTTTTCTTTATGTTGTTCCTATTGACCCTACTGACATGCAGAAAAGAGTTTAAAGCTGTAGAAGAAAAGAATCACTATGTTTTTGTTTTAGAGCAAGAACTTAGAGAGAGAGAAATCTAAAATATTCCTTTCAATCACTTGTTTGTTTAAAACAGTTGTGTTGGAAGGCCTCTTCTATTCCACTAGAGTAGCTGAAGCTACAAAGTAACAACAAAAAGGCAGGGGAAAGAAAACTTACAATGAATTTGCAATAGTTATCATCCCAAATCGCTGATTAGATCATGCCAAACCAAGAAGATCTGCCACAAACTGGGCTATACCTCTGTCAAGATCCTGTAAAAGAACAGAGTTGAACAAGTGACAAACACTGAAATGTTGGGACACTATTTGTTTACTTGCCTCAGGGAGTTTGGTAAGTGCCTGCTCCTACTGTGAACAATGACAGAGAAAAGACAGAAAGGAAAGCATCTATGACTTGTCAACCTGTTTCCTGGAGACATAACTTCTGAACCGGGCTGGTGGAATGTGGATAAGGGGGAAAGTACAGACACAGGCACATCTGACACCACTAGTGTCCATGAACCAGAAAGGATCTGCAACAACAGTGATGTATTTCAACTTCATTTCTTCTACCATTAAAAAAGTGGTGGGGATAAGAATCAGATAAAGAATATAGTAGACTGGTATTTTCAACTTTAAAAAATCACTTTAAGCTAGAGGCCAGTGGCTCAGGCTGAGATCAGCCCAGGCAGGAAAGTGTGAGTCTTTCATTTCTAATTAACCAACAAAAAAGCCAGAAGTGAAGCTATGGCTCAAGTGGTAGAGTGCTACCCTGAAGCAACAAAGATCAGGGACAGTGTCCAGGCCCTGAGTTCAAGCCCTTGGACCAGCTCACATACACAAAAAAATCTAGTCAAGTATGATTGATATATAAGAAGATAGGTAGGTAGGTAGGTAGGTAGGTAGGTAGGTAGGTAGGTAGGTAGGTAGGTAAGTAGGTAAGATAGATAGATAGTTATTGATTTCTACTCAAATAGAGGAGGGAGAAATAAAGTATTACATTCACTCAACCACAATCATTGGAGAGAAGATCCACAGGGCAACTTCCAAGGTTTTGGAGGCATACCAGGCTTGTTTTAGGAAACAAATATTCTCCTTTTACAAAACAGATGTGTTCTTGCTCCCATTTTCCCTGGTAGAAATTGAGACCTTGCTCTGAAATACCAAAGAAACTGAGGGAGTGACTGGTCCTCGTAAGCTGGGCATCATGTGATCCAATAAAACCATTGATGGGTGAAAGTGCATGAGACTTTTATCTCCAATTAACCACCAAAAAGCTGGAAGTGAGGCTGTGGCTTAAGTGGTAGAGCACTATCCTTGAGAATAAGAATAAATAGCTCAAATACAACTCTCCTGTCCTGAGTTCAAGCTCCAGGAAGACAATTAAATATTTTTTCAACAGATTGCTATGTGAGTCTCCTTAGGCAGCTGGAGTTAGAAACTCTGGCCTCCAGGATGCATGGGAATTGGGATGAGTAAAGACAATATCTCATGCTGATCTCAGAAGCAGAAAGACACATTATATCTGGAAGCAGCAGCTCTCACTGAGGACAGGAGGCCAACCTGAAACTGAAAAGAGGACTAGCTGATGATTTATATATACAGAACATGATTCTTCTATGCTTAATCTCTTCTACACACACACACACACACACACACACACACACACACACACACACACACACACTACAACAGCCAGGTTTCTGACCCTAGGCAAAAATAAATTAAAAAATTAGATGATTACTCTGAAAAAATATAGTAAAAGTAGCTCTGGACAAATACCTTCATATAATAGTGTTCAGAATGAGGTTGTAAGAAAAACACTAAAAAAAGGTATTTGAAATGTACACATGACCTTGCTCATGTAACTGTAACCCCTCTGTACAGTATTTTCACAATAAAAAAACTTATTTAAAAAAAAGGTATTTGTTATTTGTCAGAAATTCAAATTCAGATTGAATCAAATATCCCCTGTGGTTGTTTACTAAATCTGGCAAATGTAGTTTAATGGCTCCTTAATTTAATGTTAGTTCTATCAAAGCCTTCTGGTTATATCAAAGCATAATTCCTCAACAGACAAACCTCTTATGTATGATTATATGTATGTATGATTATATTACTATAATATGTGAATGGACAAATGGGGAGTACCAGATACTTTAAACAATGGCATGGATTATAGAAAGAAGATAAAAATGGAATTGCTACAAAAAGTAATATACAATATTTAATAGGACTTAAATAAACAAAACATCCTACTGGAAGCATGAATAAAGGGTTAGAAAAGATGGTACATCAACGAACAAAATATGGCCCATACCTGTAATCCTAGCAAGTCAGAAGGCTGAGATCTGAGGATTGCAATTCAAAACCAGCCTGGGTAGGAAAGACCATGATACTCTTATGTCCAGCTAATCACCAAAAAGCTAGGAGTGAAGCTATGACTTAAGTGTTAGAGCACTAGCTTTGAGCTGAGAAAAGCTTGAGGACAGCACTCAGGCCTTGAGTTCAAACCCAAGGAACAGTACCAAAAGAAAAAAAAGAGGGAGGAAGGGAGGGAGGGAGGGAGGGAGGAAGGAAGGAAGGAAGGAAGGAAAGAAGGAAGGAAGGAAGGAAGGAGGGAGAAAGGGATGAAGAGAGGAAGGGAGGAAGGAAGGAAGCAGGGAGGGTGGCCCATACCTGTAATACCAGCTTTAAAACAGGAGAGATTGCCAGGCGCAGGTGCTCACACCTGTAATCCTAGCTTCTCAAGAGACTGAGATCTGATGCTCATGGTTCAAAACCAGCCCAAGCAGGAAAGTCCCTGAGACTCTTATCTCCAATAAACCACTCAGAAAACCAGAAGTGACACTGTGGTTCAAGTGCTAGCCTTGAGCTGAAGAGCTGAGGCACAGCACCCAGGCCCAGAGTTCAAGCCCCACGACTGACATAAAATAAAATAAAAAGAAAGAAAGAAATGAGTGATAGAATACTCAGTCCCAGGTCAGACCATGCAAAAACATAAAATCTTACCCTTCACAAAATCCTCATAGCAACCAGTGAGAAGATGGATCACACCTGTAATCCTAGCAATTCAAAAGGCTGAGATCTGAGGATCTCAGTTCAGGGCCAGCCTGGGCAGGAAAGTCTGTGAGAGTCTTATCTCCAATTAATCACCAAAAAGCTACAAGTAGAGCTGTGGCTCAAGTATTAGAGCACTCTCCTTGAACACAAAAGCTCAGGAACAGCACCAAAAATAAAGGACTAAGGGAATATCTTAAGTAGTAAAGCATTGACTTAGCAAGAATAAGACTAATTCAAACCTCAGAATCACCACATAGGTAGTTAGATAGGTAGGTAGATGACAGATTGATCAATAGATTAAATAGATGTATCAATAGATAGATGTACAGATATAGTTGTGTATCAAATTATTCAAGGTACTATTCCAATAATATTTCACCAACTTCTGTAGATGTAATGTGCACTTGGTATTTGCTCCAGCTGATAAAATAAAAAGACTATGTGTGCACAGTGACGTAAACTTTCAGAACAAACATTCAGAGGACATCCTTTTATTTTTTTAATCTGTGGCATTCATGCTAGGAGATATTTTCAGATACAGACTCAGAATAGTTATTTTCCATAACCTTTTACTTGGAGTGTTGTGAAAATCAACGAAAGAAAAAAGAGAATGATAACCAGAAAATATGCTGAAACAAGCCAGGAGGAGCAAGGAGGCTACTCCAAAACCAAGATGGCAGCTGGAAAGCACAGTCCGAGAGCCATCAGCCAGAAGAGGAAGAGGAACACAACAGCTCCTGGCAGGAGAGTTGAGAGATAAGTGGAGATACCATGGTATAATGAGAAGTTTTAAAGGAAAATTAACGCAAACTCACAATTCAAACTCCAATATAGGAATTCCTCAGAACCTGAATACTCAAAAGTTGAAAACTACACAAAACGGGAGTGGAATGATATAGTCTAGGGAAAAAATAATCACAGCCAAAGTGTCCTTCAAAACCAAAAAATTTTTTAAAAGATATTTCTAGAGAAAAACCATAGGAGTTCACAACCATTATCTCACAAGAAATGTTGGAGTTCTTAGAATTGAAACAAAAGGACACTATACAACAACATGACAACAAAGTGTAGAACTCACTAATGGTAAAGATACAGAGACAAAAACAAAACACTGTCATTCCTTAATGATTATATAGAAATTATTTAATTCTAGTGCAGAAGTTAAACAGGAAAAAAACAAAACAACATGGTCAGTCAGGTGCCAGTGGCTTACATCTGTAATCCTAGCTACTCGGGAGATTGAGATTTAAGGATCGCAGTTGGAAGCCAGCCCAGACAAGAAAGCTTGTGAGACTCTTATCTCCAATTAAGTACTAAAAATGCAGGAAGTGGAGATGTGACTCAAGTGGTAAAGCTTCAAATGGTAAAGCACAGAAAACTCAGGGACCGTGTCCAGGCCCTGAGTTCAAGCCCCAGGACTGGTACACACACTCACACATACATACACACACACACACACACACACAATTGTCTACACCTATAAAAATATGTGTATATATAACATTAACACACAAACTGACATTGTTAAAATGAAGTGTATATATAGAGAGAAATAAATATCTATTTTTTAATTCAATTGAATTTAAATCATTATCAGCTACAGATAAACTACTACAGCGATAAGATGTTTTTATGTAAGGCAATAAGCACAAAGAAAATACCTTTAGAGTTTTTAGAAGAGTAATTCCACATCAACTGCCATATACCATCTTGTCTCTTTTTCTTTTCTTTTTTTTTTAGAGTCAGAGAGATGTAATTTTGGAAAGTATAGACAGGCTGGCAGGCAGAATCATTACTTACAGAATCATCGCTTATTCGTACATACCAATAGGTAACTATGGACAGGGTGTTTGAGTACTTAGGCTTCCAGTGTTATCTACAAAGAATGGGTAGTTCAAACTATACGAATGAATAGTATGTAGCTGGACATCAGTGGCTCATGCCTGTCATCCTAGCTACTCAGGAGGCTGAGATCTGGGGATTTCAGTTTGAAAAAAAAAAAGAAAATGTCGTAGTACACACCTATAATCCCTGCTACTCTGCAGTCTAAAGCAGAATGATCACTTGAGTCCAAGACTTTGAGTCTAGCTCAAACAATTTAGACTTCCTGTTTCAAACCAAACACAACAAAACCCTAAATATAAGCAAACACCCATTTACTAAATTATACGGAGAGCTGTAAGAGGAATCAGTGAAAGAAACACAGTGGCATAATTTAAGCCAATTATAAAGTTAGTTTTGCTGACCTTATATATTCATACACACACACACATATATTACAGAAAATGAAAAATATCTGGTAGGGGCATGTTGGATGTGCCTGTAGTACCAGCAGTGGATGCTAGGCTAGGAATATAAGACCAGTCTGGGCAATGTAGTGAAACCATGTCTCAAAAAAAATCAGCAGAGGGACTTTTCTGGGATCAGCCTGCAAACTTTTCCTTTGGTACCAGTCCTGCTGGGGTTTGAGCTCAGGGCATGGTTGCTGTCCCTGAGTTTTTGTGCCCAAGGCTAGTGCTCTACCAGTTGAGCCACAGCTCCATTTCTGTCCTTTTTGCTGGTTAAATGGAGGTAAGAGTCTCAGGGTCTTTCCTGTTCAGGCTGGCTTCAAACTGTGATCCCCAGATCTCAGCCTCCTGAATAGCTGGGATTACAGGCCGCCAGCATCCAGCTTGAAAATTTCTTCTATTTAGGCAGCTTTCCCTTGCTTATAGTTGGAGTGTCTTTTAGAAGCATCTGTCTTTGCAGTTCCAGAGTCTGAGTCTGCTTCCATCTCATTTGTTTTGTTTTGTTTTCTTGCCAGTATGGGGCTTGGACTCAGGGCCTCATGTTCTCATTTGGCTTTCTCTCCCAAGGTTGGCATTCTACCAACTTGAACCACAGCTCCACTTATGGCTTTTTGGTGGTGAATGAGAAATAAGCATCCCAAGGACTTTGAACTACAATCCTCAGATCTCAGCCTCCTGAGTAATTAGGAGTACAGATGTGAGTCACTAGCACCCAAGTTATACTCAAGGTTTAGCAGTAATCATGAGAGATGACTTGAAGATCTTAGAGGTTTTATATGCTCCATGAATTTTCACAATGAATCTCCCCTATCGATGCAGGGGAAAAAAATCCTTCACAAATTTTGATTCGGTCCTATTGAGGTTTGTGTATGTGTGCGTGTGCGTATGTGTGTATGTGTGTGCTGGTATTGGAACTCAAGGCCTGGGTACTGTGCCTTAGCTTTTTTTGGGGGGGGCCTGTTGTGGGGCCTGAACTCTGGGCCTGGGCGCTATCCCTCAGCAATTCAGCTCAAGGCTAGCGCTCTACCACTTGAGCCACAGCGCCACTTCTGGCTTTTTTCTTTTTGCTTATGTGGTGCTGAGGAATTGACCCCAGGGTCTCAGGCATGCAAGGCAAGCGCTCTACCACTGAGCCGCCTTCCCAGCCCTGTGCCTTAGCTTTTTCACCCAAGTTTGGCACTCTATGTCCAGCTTTTTGCTGGTTGGTTGAGGATAAAAGTCTCTTGGATATGTTTGCTTAGGCTGCCTTCCAACCAAGATCCTCCTATCTCAGCCTCCAGAGTAACTGGGATAGTAGCTGGGATTACAGGAGTGAGCCCTGGAGCCCAGCACCCACTGAGTGTTTTGTTGTTGTTGTGTTTGTTTGTTTAATCATCCAACTTAATGTGAACATTTGATCCAGTCCTGGGGTGGGGGGGGGGGAGCCCAGATTCATAGGACTTGGCGGTCTGAAACGAGATCTCTTCTATAGCTTGCTGGCCTATATCAAACATCAGTTGCAAGTGCTTCCACCCTGTTTTGGCCGTAATCATGAGGTATTCTTCATTCTCTGGGTGCAGCTGGCAGGAGTGGGCAGCCATAACGAGGGACTGGCTGAAGCGGCTGCAGACAAGGAGGTACAAAGCACCCCGCTCCACGGCCCTCAGGGGGATGACACTCTCAAACCCAGCGAGCACATGGCCTCCCACGTGCAGGGGGTCCTGGCTCTCGATCATCATGTACACGATCATGATGGCTGTCTCGAGCACATAGTACCCGAAGCTCATGTCACCAAAATCCAAGATGCCCGTTGTCTCTTTTTCTTTTGCTGTCAGTCTGTCTCCCACCTCTGTTTATCTTTCTCTCTCCTCTCTGTCTGTCTCCTTTCATTTTGCCAATTTTCCCTTCATTTGTTTTCATTTCTACCTTCTCTAATGAACCTACCATCAGTGCAGCATGGCCGGAGATTAGAAAAAAAATCTCTACATTTCTCTGAACATGGCTGATGAAATTTTAAAAAAAATTGTCAATCGTGGGACTTAAACACAGGGTCTGGGCATTGTTCCTGAACTTTGTGTTCTGGACTAGCAATCTATCACTTAGAACCACAGCTCCATTTCTGGTTTCGGGGTAGTTATTTGGGGGAAAAAAAAAGTCTCATGGACTTTCCTGCTCAGGCTGGCTTTGAACCATGATCCTCCGATCTCAGCCTCCTGAGTAGCTAGGATTACAGGTGTGAGCCACCTGGCTCTGAATAGCCTCTTGGTTCTTCCCTTATCCCCAGTGATCTGCTCTGCTCACAGCCCCTTGCTCCCAGGGCCTCTTTTCCTGAAAAGGTGGCAGTGATTCAGGTGAGTCATTTGCCTTCCTGCTCAAGCCTGCTTGTCCTGACATCCATTTGCCTGTAACAATGGAAACATTGCCCTCCTGCTTCCCCTGTCTTCTTTTCCTGGGCAGCTCCAGTGCCCTCTACCCCTGCTCCTCTAGGACTTTGAATGGGAATGTCATACCCTGTATGTGTGCCTCTATTCTCCCCGCAGGCCTCGGCCAGCATAGAGGGTGAACGTCCGGCTTTCCCAAGAGCCTTTGCAGCACTCCAGTCCCCTGTCCTCTAACCAATTCATGAGCTTCACGACTTCCCTCTTGTGCAGATTCCCAAATAGCTCCTAGAGACTTTCTCAGAGTTCCTGCCCTCCTTGCCTTGGGGAACAGTAGCACCTGCACAGGGAAGAAGGTCAAACCTCTCTTTCATCCTCTACATTCGCTTCCATCACTGCTTCTCTGGAATTCCAAGTTTTCTGCTTGTGTGGGTTGGATGTTAAGGGAAGCTGACCACCTCTTACCGAGTCCATTGCATGTCTATCTTGACAAGGTGCAGGTGATTCAGGACCTCTTACTATCATCTTTCTAGCCTTAGTCACAATGCTACAAAAAAAAAAAGAGTAAAAATCCCATGAACATTCAGTTAAGACAATTACTTGCTTATTGGGATAATAGGCTACTTCTTCATGAGTGCTATTGCTCTGCTTACTCTAGACAGCAGCTAAGGGAATCTGCGTCTCCAGAAAAAGACAAAGTAGAGGATTCTACAGCACCAGATTTACATCCTGGATAGTTCCCTTGGAAACTGCAGCATTAACTCAAAGCAGAAGTGCAGTCAAAGTGTGGTGAAATGTGAACACCTCAGGAAGGCTGTGGGTATTATACCAGATGAAGTTGCTTGCATGTATACAGAAAAGTTGTTCAAGTAAATATGTCGCTGGGGATGGGGAAGGGGAGTGATGCCAGCATGGAGGAGCAGTGTCTTTTGCTGGGGAGGTAAAAACAATTATTATTAATTTTTGTGTGTGTGTCCATCGTGGGACTTGAACTCAGGGCCTGTGGGCTGTCTCTGAGCTCTTTCTGCTCAAGGCTGGTGCTCCACCACTTTGAACCGTAGCACCACTTCTGGTTCATTAAAGATAAGAGTTTCACGAAGACTTTTCTACCCAGGCTGATTTCAAAATACGATCCTCAGCTCTCAGCCTTCTGAGTAGCTAGGATGACAGGCGTGAGCCACCAGTGCCTGGCTATTCTTTTTTTTTTTTTTTGCCAGTCATGGGGTCTGAACTCTGGGCCTGGGCACTGTCCCTCAGCTCTTCGGCTCAAGGCTAGTACTCTACCACTTGAGCCACAGCGCCACTTCCAGCTCTTTCTGCTTATGTGGTGCTAAGGAATCAAACCCAGGGCCTCATGCATGCAAGGCAAGCACGCTACCACTGAGCCATCTTCCCACCCCATATTCTTACCTTTTATAAAAAAGAAGACATCAGAGCAGTAACACTGGTTTCAGGAGCTGAGAAAAAACATTTCTGCAGAGAAGATGCCCCCAAAAAGAAGACACAGAGACAAGAAAATGATGAACACCCTAATCATCCCCATAACTCTGCCTTGGGCCATACTTTCCTCACTTTCTCCCTCTCTGTTCTTCTCTTGACTCTGCTGTCTACCTCTGCAACACAGTCAAGCTTAATTCTAATGCCAGTCCTACATATATCTCTGACAGAACACACAGCCACGTCTTCCATAGCCGAGGGTTAAAGTGTTCAGAATAGTTTAGCACAATAACCAAATGTCAGCATTATTTTAGAAAGGCAACAAAATAGTCCAAAAATATTCTCTGTCCCACTTTTAAATATTAATCACAAGAAAATGAGCACCTCTAATTATCTTTAATTGGGGAAGGAATTCACAAATGGCAGCTTGTTATTTGCAGGTCAAAATCAAGACAGCGTGTGCTATTTAACAATCTGGAGGTTAGAAAATTAAATTGTAAGAAAGGAGAGAATGTGGAGGCAAATCAAATTGGTTGGTGTTCCCTTATTAGGTATTCCCCAAAGAGCAATTAATAGCTTAACAGCAAAGCTCCTGATTAAAACAAGAAAAGCCATTTGCACCTATGTTTTTTGTGGAGTTGAGTAGCAATTCAGAGATCTAAGTGTGTTCTTTTGGAGTCAGAAGCAGCATCAAAATTCTTGAATAACAAAGAAGAGTTCAGCACAGGTTTAACAACAAATTGATACACATTCACCTTTAGGTAGCACCTCGCCTTCTGAAATATCCCATCATTTCCAAGCTGTATAATGTCCCAAAATATTGCTTAATTTCTCTGGATCTTACTTTTCTTTTATACAAAATTTAGTTATTGAATTTTATGATGTAAAGTTTTCTATCAAATCTAAAATTCCATTCTTCCTTTATTAAAAATGCAACATAGAGCTGGGTTCCAGTGGCTCATGCCTATAATCCTAACTACTCCAGAATCTGAGATCTGAGGATCAAGGTTTGAAGCCAGCCCAGGAAGAAAAGCTGAAGTTTTTATCACCAATTAACTGCCAAAAGACTGGAAATGGAGGTGTGACTCAAATGGCAGAGTTCTAACCTTGAATGAAATAGCTAAGTGACAGCTTCCAGGCCCTGAATTCAAGCCCCAGTATTGGCACCAAAAAATAACAAAAACTTCCAGGCGACGATGGCTCATGCCTGTAATCCTAGCTACTGAGGAGGCTGAGATCTGAGGATCGCGGTTCAAAGCCAGCCTTGGCATGGAAGTCCATGAGACTCTTATCTCCAGAAAACCACTAGAAAACTGGAAATGGCGCTGTGGCTCAAGTGGTAGAGCGCTTACCTTGAGCTGAAGAGCTGAGGGACAGCACCCAAGCCCAGAGTTCAAGCCCCACAACCGACAAAAAAAATGTACAACATAAAGCCAAAAATGCACCACTGTCCATACTATTTGTGATTATGATGCTATATTTTTTAAAGAGTTCACCATGACCTTTGAAAATGTAAACAGAGTTGAAGAATCAATAAGGAATTAAGACAAAATTTACTGACATCTTCTGCAACAGAGGATCTTTATGATTGAACTGAAGGAAAGAAGTGAAGAAGGAGGAGGAGGAAGAAGAGAAGCAGGAGGAAGAGAAGAAGAAGAGGGGAGGAAGATGAGAAAGAGAAGGAGAGGAGGAGAAGGAAGGGGGAAGGAGTGGAAAAATGAAGAAACAACTTTACTTCCATGTCTCAGGTTAAAAACTTGGATATGTACAAAAGGACAAAGAGTCATACAATGGAGATAAAGCTTCCTGAAAATTAGGAACTCATCTTGAAGAACGAAAGATTGATGGAGTAAATGGTATTGCAGAGAGAGCTGTAAGTAACTATTCAGGAATAAACTAAAGTCCTGAAAGCTAATTTACAGGCTTTTTAAACTTTCCAGAATGTACTCTTATTGCTATTTGCTACCTATGGCCTCCCATTTTAGAAATGATCCTAAGTGATCCTACAGTCTGTAGATAAACGAATGATTGTGCTAGGCAGAAGTTACTATTAAATACTAAGATCATTTCTAATCTTATAATTCATAAGTATATGAGATGGTTCTGGGGCTTGAACTCAGGGCCTGGGCACTGTCCCTAGCTTTTTTGCTCAAAGTTAGTGCTCTAGCACTTGAGCCACAGCTCCACTTCCAGCATTTTGGTGGTTAACTGAAGAGTCTCACAGAATTTCCTGCCTTGGCTGGCTTCAAACCTTGATCTTCAGATCTCAGCCTCCTGAATAGCTAGGATTACAGGTGTGAGCCACCAGCACCTGGAGTAGTCATTTTGTCTTAAAATTTGTCAGCAGAGAAGGGTTTTTGACGCTGTTTTAGAGGTTTCAGCTCTTGATCTACTAAGTCATCATTTCCTGGTGCCACTGTTCTGGGCTTGCGGCCAGGTGACACTTGCTAACAACAATGCAGGGTGAGCAAAGCCACTCCCCTCATGACTGAGAAGGGGAAGAAAGAAGTCAGGGGTCCTGCTGCCCCAACACCTTGAGATCTATACAGGCTTCACAGTTTCAAGTTGCTACCATCACCCACAGAGCCATGCTGTAGCCTTTGGAGGCCATTCAACAGCCAGACAACAGCAGCAATGATGTCCATGCATTCCAAGCAGCTTGGAGGCAAACCTGCCATAACCGATTCCAAAAGTATAAGCGCTGTGCTCTTCCACTCTGCGCATGATCCAAAAATGCCCTGAAAAGATCCATGCGTGAGAGGCTCGGGGGCCAGTTGGAATCCTTAAGAGATGGAGTCTAGTGGAAGGAAGTTAGAAAATGAGGCGTGTGACTCTCAAGGGAATCCTTGAACCTGGGCCTTTCCTGCTCCCTTCTCCTCTCCCTCCCTTCCCCTCCCTTCCCCTCTCTTCTACTCATCCTCCTTCTTCCTCTCCTCCTCCCCCTCCTCTTCTTCTTCCTCCTCCTTCCCCTCCTCTTCCTAACCCTCTTTCTCTTTCTCTTCCTCCTCCTTCTCCTCTTCCATCTTCCCCTCCTCCTCCTCCTCCTTCTGTCTTGTTGTTGTTCTCCTCTTCCTCCCCTTCTTTTTCCTCCTTCTTTTTTCTCCCCCTCTTCTAATCGTTTGCCCTCTCTCCCTCCCTTCTCTCTCCCCCTCCTCTTCTTCTCCTCCTTCTCCCTCTTCTGTCTTCTTCTCCTTCTCCTCCTCCCTCTCCTTCTCTTCTCTCCCTTCCCCCCTTATCTAACTCTCCTTTCCCTTTCATTCCCTCCTCTCTCTTCCTCTTCCACCTCCTCTTCTTTCCCTCTCTCTTTTTCCCCATTTTCTAATCTTTTCCCTTCCATTCCCTTTCCTTCCCTCCCCTCTCTTCCTCTTCTTTTTCTCATCTTTCCTCTCTCTCCCCTCTCTCTCCCCTCCCTTTTCTCTCTCTTCTCTCTCTCCTCTCTCTCTTCCTTCACTGTCTCTTCCCCCTTACCTTCTCTCCCCCCTCACTCTGTCTCTCTCATAGTTTGGCTGTCCGAAGGTAAGAAGTTTTCCACCACCATGTCATTCACTGCTACCATAACACACCAATGCTTCCACAGTTCAAAGCAATGGGGCCAAGTGACCATGGACTGAAACCTCAAAATTGTGAGTCAAAATGAATCTACTCTTCATGGAGACTGCTTTGTCCCAGGGGTTTGCTGCTGGGAGGGGAAGCTGCCTGGCACTTCTGGGCACACTTTCTCCCTCATTCTCACCTGACCTCCAGTGACCTCGCTGCACAGTGTTTCACACCAATGCAACACCAGGTATTTCAAGAGTAAAACGTTTGTATAAATTCACCTGAGAAAAAGATCTCAGGAAGCTAAGATTTGAGGATCGTGGTTCAAAGCTAGCCTGGTCAGAAAAGTCCGTGAGACTCTTTTAATGAATAACACACACATACAGAAGCCAAAAGTGGCACTGTGGCTCACGTGGTAGAGATCTAGAGCAAAAGGAGTCCAGGCCTAGAGGAGTTCGAAGCCCCGGCCCAGCAAAAAATAAAAAGGCTGGATGAGAATCTACTCTGCAGTCATTGAAACAAACCTCCCAAGTCTGTGTTGTAGCCACATATTAAAGACTCAAAGAAAGAAGACTTTTTTGTCTGCAAAGTGGTGGCTGGAGGGGAATTTCTCCCCTTTGAGGTCCCGGAAGACCAGCCCACAGAACCCTGGGACTACAATCCATCCCAGTTTGTAAATGCAAAAGCATAATTTGCCTTGTGGTTTGCCAACCACGGTCACTGGTGGATTTATATATTTTCACAAGGTATCACACACCTGCAATTTCTAAACCAGAAAGGTAAAACAAGCTTGTGTTTTGTTTTTGAATGACTGAATTTCACATCCCAAGTTTTAAAAAAAAAGATCAATGATTCTTTCAAATGTTCCAGCTCCTATTTACCTCTTAACTGCTGGTCTGGGGAGGTGAGAAAAGTAAATGGGCCTTAAGTGTGTGGATGAAGCTCAGCAGGTGTTTCTGCCTGCTACAGACCACAAACCTTCACCTACAGGCCACAGGCATTTAGGGTCATTTCCATGATGGGAGGCCATGAGTCTCAAATGGTAATAAGAATGCATTTTGGAAAGTTTACCAAGTCTGTAAATTAGGTTTTAGGAGTTTCCTTTATTCTTAGTTACTTACAGCTCTCGCTGCAATACTATTTACTCCGTCAATCTTTCCTTCAAGACGAGTTCCTAACTTTCAGGAAGCCTTTTCTCCCTTGCCTGACCTTTGATCCCTTGTACATATCCAAATGTTTAACCTGAGACATGGAATTAAACTTATATCTTTATTTCTCTGCTTCCTCTTCCTCCTCCTCCTCCTGCTTCCTTCTCCTCCTCTCCTCCTCTTCTTCATAATCCACTTCCTTCTCCTCCTCTGCCTCCTCCTTTCTTTCTTTCTCCTCTTCCTCGTCCTCCTTCTTCGTCTTCGAATTCTTCTTCGGCTGCTCCTCCTCTTCCTCTTCGTGCTCCTCCTACTGCTCCTCCTCCTCTTCCTTCTCCTCCTCTCCCTCTTCTTTCTTTCTCCTTTCTTCTCCTTCTCTTTCTCCTTCCCCTCCTCCTCTTTCTCTTCCTCCTCCTCCTCCTCTTCATGCTCCTCCTACTGCTCCTCCTCCTCTTCCTTCTCCTCTTCTCCCCCTTTTTTCTTTCTCCTTTTCTTCTCCTATTCACCACCACCACCTCGTCCTCCTCCTCCTCCTCCTCCTCCTCCTCCTGTTCCTGCTCCTCCTACTGCTCCTCCTACTGCTCCTGCGCCTCCTCCTCCTTCTGCTCCTCCTCCTCCTCTTCCTTCTCATCTTCCTCTTCCTGCTCCCCCTCCTCCTCCTCCTCTTCCTGTTCTTCCTGCTTTTCCTTCTCTCTGTCTCTTCTCTTTCTCATCTACTTTCTTTCTCTCCCATCTCTCTCTTCTACTCTCTCTCCACCACACCCTGTGTCAGGATGGTCTGAAACCAATAGCTACAATAAGTCCTTCTTTCCACCTTTAGCTGTCTTTTTTTAAGTATTTGTCAAAGCACTGAGAAACTACACAGCTGACACACATTCCAAAAGATAAAAAGAAATTCTATTATTCATTCCATAAAGCCTCTTCTATTCAATATTTATTCAATCAATTTTTATTGAGTGACTGGTATGTGCAGTGCTCTGTTGTGAATGAGAAAGTATGAACTCAAGAGGTAGGCAGGCAAAAACTTTTAGTCTAACAGAAGCAATAGATTGTTTTTTCAAGTGTACAAACATAGCTGGGTGCTGGTGGCTCACAACAACAATTGAAGCTACTGAGGAAGCTAAGATCCAGAAGATCTAGGTTCAAGGTCAACCAGCACAGAAAAATTCACTGGACTTTCCAGAATAACCAGCAAAAAACAAAGCCTGAGCCATGCTCAGTGGTAGAGTGGCTGTTGAGGAAGTAAGCCGAAGGAATACCAGGCTCTCAGTTCAAACTCCAGCAGTGGAAACAAAAACAATAAAAAAAAAAACCAAGCCAGGCACCAGTGTAATCCTAGCTACTCAGGAAGCTGAGATCTGAGGATTGTGTTTTGAAACCCGCCTTAGCAGAAAAGTCGCCTTGAGACTCTTAATCACTCAAAAATCAGAAGTGATACTGCAGCTCTAAGTAGTAAAGCACTAGCCTTAAGCAAAAGAGCTCATAGACAATGCCCAGGCCCTAAGTTCAATCCCCACCACTGACCAAAAAAAAAAAAGAAAGAAAAGTGACATACATAAAACTAGTAGGAGGTGTTAATGAAAGAAAATTAAGTGTGTCCAGCAACAGAAACTATGGAGGGGTTGTCTGGGCAGGATGAGTAGAAAATTCTCTGGACCAAATCTCATTCAATCCAAAGAGTGTGATCTCAGAGACTCCTGAGCAGAATCAAGCTCTGAAGAAGGAAAGTAGAGTGCGAGGCAGCCAGAATGGCTGTTCACTGTCACCCAGACACAGGCAGACTGCATGCTTCCCCTGAGTCTGCCCCTTTATAAGAGAACGAAAACAAAAACAAGTGTTTCTGGCCCCTCCTACTCTCCTGCCATGCCCAGAACACAGAAGAGAAAGTCACTTTTTTTTTTTTGCCTCTGTTAACTTCTCAGGGAAGTTTCAAATGCTGGGTTGTGCAGGCACTGAGCAAACACTGCCCTCAGTACATGTCAGGGAATGGCACACGATGGTTCAGCTGAAACTCATTTGCTACCCCTTCCAAAAAGAAAATGAAAAGAGAGGAAAAGGCCATGCTTTGCACGGGTGGTTAGTGTGGGTGTTATTTTGTTTGGTTTTGTTCATTTTACCTGTTTGGTAAATAGACACTTCAGAAATGATGTGAAAGGTCCAGTGGCTGGTCCATGATGAGACGAAGAAACCGACAGTGAGAGAAGTTAGATTGGCCATACGAAAGCTTTAAAGAGCCAGATGCTGGTGGCTCACACCTGTAATGATAACTGTTCATGAGGTGGGGATCTGAGGATCCTGCTTCAAAGCCAGCCCATGCAGAAAAGTCAGTGAGACTCTTATTTCCAGATTTCCACCAAAAATCTGGAAGTGGAGCTGTGACTAAAGTGGTAGAACATTAGCCTTGAGCACAAAAAAACAGTTCCAAAGACAGTGCCCAGGCCCTGAGAGTTCAGGCCCCAGGACAAGCGCACGTGCGCACACACACACACACACACACACACGTGTGTGTGTGTGTGTGAACATGGTAGATGATGCTTATCCAAAAAAGTTGTATTGCTTGTGTGTATGTTAGTGACATTCTAAGGTTGTTCCAAAGTTCAAAGCTGCTTCCATTTCTCTTCCTACTGATGAGTGGCTTACACAAAGAACATTGCTGGGGGTACTTACCTTAGAAGCTGACTCTTCAGTAACATATGTAAAAAACTGTATGAAACAATTTTCTTCCAGGATCAGTTTAATATATTTTTATTGCTCTCTGAATTAAGACATTACCTGTAGTCTCACCAAAATGTCTTTGAAACTGAGTCAGACTCAAATGCCAGAGGCTCACACCCTGTAATCCTAGTTATTCAGGAGGCTGAAATCTGAGAAGTGTGGTTCAAAGCCAGCCTGGGCAGGAAAGTCTGTGAGGCTTTTACCTCCAATTAACCACACACAAAACAAAATGGAAGTGGAACTGTGGCTCAAGTGGTAGATGACCAGCCTTGAGCAAAAGAAGCTCAGGCCCTGAGTTCAAGCCCCAGGATGAAAACTCAAAAAGAAAAGAAAAAGCTGAATTGGGAAAGTAGATTAAAATAACCTATGAAGTACAGTGGAAATATACCCCAAAATAAGTGTCCAAGACTAAAAGACTTGAGGTCCTGACCTTGTGACTAAACTTGGGGAGATAAAATAATAATCAATGTGCAAATGTGAAAATGGAGCCCTGTGACAAGAGGCAATTTATTTTAAATGATAGCCATAGCTCACAGTATAAAGGACAAAGATTAGAAGAATCAGTTGTCAACAGAAATATCCATTTATGAGCAAGCTCTATTTTTCAGTGTCAGCTCTTCACGGGGAGAGCTGGGGAGGACCATGGGATGGAAGGGATCACATTGATCAGCAAGCACTGTACTCATAAACTGACCTGTGAAATCAAACCCCTTTGTACAACTACTTAAAAATAAGAAGAAGAAAGACAGATTAACTATGAGAAACCTGGCTTCAAGGACCAAGTATTTAAAACATTATTCTTTAAAGATCTCTGATGGCTTTCTGAAGATAACATTACTATACAGGGGGAAAAAAAGACAGCTTAAACAATTTGGTAACATGAAGAGGACCTGAAAACAGAGTTGAGAGCAGAAATTAGGCCATTGTTACTTCTATATCCATTAAAATTCTCAACATCAATCATCTTTTAAATGTGAAATTGCTGAGCATATGGTTTCCTGCAAAGTGAACCAAATTCCATGAATTTTCCATGCTTGTTCTACTCTGTGCAAGTGCGAAGAGCTGACACAAGAAAAATAGAGCCTGCTCATAAATGAATATTTCAGTTGACAAATGATTCTTCTAATCTTTGTCCTTTATACTGTGAGCTATGATTATCATTTAAAAGAAATCCATCTCTCTGAGGTTTTACTTCAAAAGGTTTTACTTCACCTTGTGCCCTTTAATTATAAGAAGCCTGTGACCTTATTCACAGGGCAATAAAACCCAATCTATCTGTTAGAAAAACTGTGTTTTCTGTCAAAGTGTATTGCTTGAAGATTCCTGCTTTGGCCTGGTGGCTTGACTCTTGTTCAGGAAAACAGGGACAGCTTTAGGATAAGAAAGGAGTTTTTTAAGTGTAAGGTTTTGTCTTAAACTGGTTTCTTTTCCAGATATAATTACCACACACCCCAGACTGCTCAAGAAGTAACAAAAGGTGGGGTATGCTTTGAAATTACTTGTGAACTGTTCATCTTATTTCAAAATCACCTTATAGAAATACATTTTACCCTATTCAAACTAGCCAATCATGAGCAGATTGTGAACCTGAGCTCAGCCAATCAGAGTAGAGAGGCGGGGCCTGCTGCATCAGGTACAAATACCTGAGCACCCTGCCTAGTCTGAGTGCTTGCTGGCCAGTTTTGGCTGATGGTGCACAGAAGTAAATTTCACCATTTTTTATTTTTGTGTTTATCATTGTGATGCCAGTGGTTCTTGGAGAGATTTACTCAATTCCACTAAGTCTGTTGTTGCTGCTGCTGGTGGTGGTGGTAGTAGTAGTAGTAGTGTGTGTGTGTGTGTGTGTGTGTGTGTGTGTGTGTGTGCGCGCGCGCGCGCCAATGCTGGGGTTTGAACTCAGGGTCTGGGCACTGCCCCTGAGCTCTTTTGCTCAAGGCAAGCACTCTACCACTTTCAGCCACAGCTGCACTTCCAGTTTCTGTTGGTTAATTGGAGATCAACTATCTCCCAGACTTTCCTTCCTGGGGCTGGCTTCAAACCAAGATCTGCAGATCTCAGCCTCCTGATTTGCTAGGATTATAAGCATGAGCCACCAGCATCCGGCTCTACTGAGACATTTTCTATGTGACCTTGAACACCACAATTCTACCTGGGGATGAAAATAACACTTTGTTTTTCTCTCTCTCTCTTTTTCATTTGAATGAATCAGTGTATAGAAAGTCCCTCCTATGAAAGCTACTTTCCAAAAAAAAGAAGCAGAAGTGGCGCTGTGGTTCAAGTGGTAGGGTGCTTGCCTTGAGCTGAAGAGCTGAGGGACAGTGCCCAGGCCCAGAGTTCAAGCCCCACGACCAACAACAATAGCCACCACCACCACAACAACAAAAGATAATGATCTCTATTTATTATGAGTTTAGGATACAGCTGAGTAGTTTCCATGGGTACATACTTCATTTAATGCTCACAAATACCTTAGGAAGAATAACACAGTGAAGTAAGTTAATTTCCCCAAAGCCATCACTATGATTCTAACACTTAACCACTGGAAAGATCCACACAGCTAATTTTCAATGCTGCTCCATACCAGTATCCCAGGAACAATTTCCATCATAGTTACTAGTTTTCACTGAAGCAATAAATGTCATTCATCTGCAGAATATTCTTTTTTTTTCTGCCAGTCCTGGGGTTTGAACTCAGGGCCTGGACATTGTCCCTGAGTTTCTTTTGCTCAAGGCTAGTACTCTACCACTTGAGCCACAGTACTGCTTCCAGCTTTTTTCTGTTTATGTGGCACTGAAGAATCGAACCCAGGGCTTCATGCATACTAGCAAAGCACTCTACCACTAAACCACCTTCCCAGCCCAGTATATTCTTTTTATTAACAAATAAATTTCAGTCTTGTTCCAGTGGCTCATGAGTTTAATCCTAGCTACTCAGGAAGATGAGATCTAAAAGACCACAGTTTGGAGGCAGCCAAGGGCAGAAATATCTGAGAGACTTCATCTTCAATAACTAGCAAAACAGCTAGACTGGAGGTATGGCTCAAGTGGCTAAGCACCAGCTGTGAGCAAGCAAGCTGAGAGCTCTGGGTTCTGAGTTCCAGAGCCCCAGTACTTGCAACATAATTGATAAATATAACAATTACAAGGCTATTTTCTTTCAAGTGGGAACAAATAAAACTTTTTTTCCCCTGATAGCATTCTGTACTTAAAAGGTTATTCACCATCAACCAATACTGCCTCAAGGTAATATCACAAATCTGTAAGGCAGAGAGACAGAGTTCGAGGAGGTGTTAAGTAAGTACAGGTTGTAACCTTTTACTGACATTTACCTCAACACAGTGATTCAGATGCTTTAGTCAAGTCTAACCATCACCAAAGGAGGTAGCACCATTCTTGGTTTCAGAAATGCAGGAAATTAAGAAATTAAAAAAAATTGTAAAAACTAGTAAAGAACTGGGAGTGAGCCAGGAGCCAGTGGCTCATGCCTGTAATCCTAACTACTCAGGAGGCTGAGATCTGAAGATCACAGTTCAAAGCCAGCTCGGGCAGAAAAGTCTGTGAGACTCTTATCTCCAATAAACCACTAGAAAACTGTAAGTGGCACTGTGGCTCAAGCGGTAGAGTGCTCACCTTGAGTTGAAGAGCTCAGGGATAGCGCCCAAGCCCAGAGTTCAAGCCCCATGACGGACAAAAAAAAGAACTGGGAATGGTGGCTCATACCTGCAATCCTAGCTACTCAGGAGACTAAGATCTGGGCATCAGGATTCAAAGCCAGCCCAGGCAGGAAAGTTTGAGAGACTCTTAGCTTTTGTTAACCACCAGGAAGTCAGAAGTGGAGCTGTGGTCCAAGTGGTAGAGTGCTAGCCTTGAGCATAAAAGCTCAGGGACAGCATGTAGACCCTGAGTTCAAGCACCGGGAACAACCCAAAATCAACAAGCACCACCACAAAAACAAAAAATTTAGTATAGGGCTCACTCTAGTAAGTAATAGAGCTGGGTTTTGAGTTCAGGCCTTCTTGCTCTTCCAGCTGTGCTGTGTCTAGTTCAGTGACCACTGTTAGAAAGAGTCACCTCTTACTCCTTCTTCAATTGTACCTTTTCTTTCCCAGTTTCTACCACTGCCCAAATTCAAGTTTATAGTTTGCTTTGCTGCAGCATTAAAAATGCTTCCAGAGGCCGGGTGCTGGTGGCTCATGCTTGTAATCCTAGCTACTCGGGAGGCTGAGATCTGAGGATTATGGTTCAAAGCCAGCCTGAGCAAGAAAGTCCATGAAACTCTTGTCTCCAATAAACCACCAGCAAACCGGAAGTGGCGCTGTAGCTCAAGTGGTAGAGCTTTAGCCTTGAGCTGAAGAGCTGAGAGACAAGTGCTTAGGCCCAGAGTTCAAGCCCCACAACCAACAATAACAACAACAACAACAACAAAAAGCTTCCAGATTTCTATTTATCTTGCTATTTATGTCCTTTACCATGCAGAAGCTCTGCAGTGTCATGCAATCCCATTTATCTAACCTTGCCTTCTTTGATTTGTTGTGTTTGTGGGTCTTTATTAAGAAAGTTTCGACCTGTGCCAAGGATCCCTAGTGTTTCTCCTATTCCTTTCTGTAATGTTTTCAGGGTATCTGCTTTTACCTCAAGGTCTTTGATCCATTTAGAATTGTTTATGGTGTAGGGTGATATATAAGATTCTAGCATTCATTTTCTATGGGTGCTTAACCAATTCTGCCAGCACCATTTGTTGAAGAGGCTGTCTTTCTTACATCCTATTTTTTACTCTGTTATCAAAGATTAGGTGGCCATAAGTCTATGGGTTCATTTCTAGGTCTTCAGTTCTATTCCATTGGTCTTCAGGCCTGTTCTTGTATCAGTACCAAGCTGGTTTTATTACTATAGCTTTGTAATAGAGTTTGAAGTTTGGTATTGATAGTCCTCCAGCACTGTTCTTTCTGCTAAGGATTTTTTTTTCTGTCTGGGGGTCTTTTATTATTCCATATGAATTTGTGGATTGTTTCAAATATATCCCTTATGTGGCCACCAGTTATATAACAGCAATGTATACTTGACCTTGGTACATGCCAATTCTAGGGCTTCAGGATCAGGTCACACAGTCCCTGAATCTGACTGGAGCCAAAAGACGAGAGTGCTCATTCAGCCCAGGATTCAATCCGTGCCAGAACTCATTGTCATTTTAGGTGCCAATGACAGAGAAATGTTTCCAGACCATTCACAAACTCTTGCTTATCAATATATGGTACATCTGTTCTTTTATTTCCCCTCCCCAAGTAAGAATTGGGGAGCGTATTTCTGAAGTGTCTATAATAGAACATCAGAGTTTGCATCCAAATGAAACATGTTCCTCTGAGCAGTGACCTTTAGTAATTGCATAATTACTGCATTTCCTGGTACTGTTTACAGACATTCAGTTATTAAATACAGATTCTAAAGCACAGGAGGAAATCATATTTCCCCCCTTGGTAGGCTCTACTGAGAACTAATTAAAGACTTAAAAAGCAAGGCATGAAGATCTTCCACAAGCCAAAGAGTTAAACATTGAAGAGTATTAAGTTGGCCTTACAAAAATTTAAAAAATGAGGAACATTTTGTTTGTCAACTACCTCTAATAAACATAATAAATATTAAAAGAACTCACTTGAAATCAATACTTTGGGTTGGCTATTGTCTCCGTCTTGAATTTCAAATCAAGGAGAAATGCTCTGATTTCTTTTACAATTCCTTCACCTCCCGATTCCTTTTTTTTTCTTGTCAGTTTTGGGGCTTGAACTCTGTGCCTGGGCGCTGTTCCCCAGCTCTTCAGTTCAAGGCGAGCACTCTACCACTTGAGCCACAATGCCACTTCCAGTTTTCTGGTGGTTTATTGAAGATAAGAGTCTCAGGGACTTTCCTGCCCAGGCTGGCTTTGAACTATGATCCTCAGATCTCAGCCTCCTGAGTAGTTAGGATTACAAGTGTGAGCCACCAATACCAGGTTAAATCCCCGCTTCTTAAATGTGAATATTTCCACTAGGGCACCAGTAATTCACGCCTGTAATCCTAACTACTCAGAAGACTGAGATCTGAGGATCGCGGATAAAAGCCAGTCCAGGCAGAAAAGTCTGTGAGACTGTGATCTACAATTAACTTCCAAAAATTGCCAGGAAGTGGAGCTGTGGCTAAAGTAGTAGAACCTTGAGCAAAAAGACACTCAGAGACAGAGCTCAGGTTCTGAGTTCAAACCCCAGAACACACACACACACACACACACACACACACACACACACAAAGGCATTGCCTATCTGAGGGAAGATTAACTTTTGTCCCTAGTTGCATAGACATAAATATTCTTTTTCCTGGTCTGCAGACAATGGTTCAGCGCAGAGGACACAGGCAGACAGTGTGAGCTGGGTGCCCCAGCATTTACCTGCTTTTAGCTGTGTCCCACCCCACCTCTTCAAAATAAGTAGATTTTAAGTCTGCTGTTATACTGTTCCCAGAAACATATTGCCGTCCTGACAATCGGATCACACCACTGCCTTGAGTGAAGTATCTCAAAGCATATTTACCAGCAGAAGTAAAATTCCCTGGTGTCTCCTCCCGGCTCCCCGCTTCTCCCCACCATCTTTAATTGCCTCTGTCATGTGGATGTGTACTTTCCAGATGCCCATGTGCCATGTGCATGTTGCCTTAAATGAGTCAAGAACCAGGGTCTGTGGCTCTGAGGGAAACCCTCAGCCTGTCCAGCGAGCTAGGAAACTCGCGTGAAATGGCAGCTGCCTACTCCTCTTGCTTTATTTCCCGTACATGGTAGGAAAATCATTCCAGGAAAATAAAGAAAGCACCGCTTCTTTTTTTTTCTACCCTGAAATACTGAGCTTGAACGACCTGCCAAGTCCTGTGAAACTCGCTGATGATCGATTCCTTAAACCGTAGTTGGAGCTTCAATCTATTTGTCTGTACTCTAGCAGTATTTAGCATTAATTTGGCAGCTTTCAGAGGCTTGTATAATTGTGTAGCATTCGATGGAGACTCAAAATACAAAACTCCTAAATCTGTAATGAGGGTAGAATGCAATTGCTCATCCCTCAAAAATAATTCCCTGATTAGTACACATTGCCACCAGGTGGCAGAGATGCTTTGGTTTCATGAACTGAACCACGAGGCAAAGCCATTATATGACAATTTATTTTGTGTGTTTTTACAATTTAGACTCTGTTGAAGGCCAGGATTCACAGGGTATAATGAGTATTGTTAGCATGATATCCATTTTCTATAGTCCCATAGAATTTTAATTGATTTTATTTAACATATTATTATTTTATGTGGGTGTGTGTGTACCAGTCCTGGGGCTTGAACTCAGGGCCTGGGCACTGTCCCTGAGCTTTTGTGCTTAAGGCTAGCATTCTACTACTTGAGCCACAAACAGCTTTTTGGTAGTTAAGTGGAGTCTCTCATAGACTTTCTGGTCCTGGCTACATGTGTTATTATCAAGTGAAAAGAAGCTAATATGGGATGTGTCTACTATGATTTTATTCTTATAAATACATTACAAGAAAACATGCATAGATAAATATTTGTTCTATATGATTCAATAAACATGGAGAATGTGTAGTATTAACTTTTGGTATAGATTTCCTTATGGGCATGAAGAAGTACATGAAGTGAAGAGAGGAGAGAGGAGGGAGAAGGAAGGAAGGGAGGAAGGAAGGAGGTAGGAGGGAGAGAGGAAAGAGAAAAAAGATGAAGGGAGGAGTGTGGGGAGAAAACACTGAGCAGAAACCTTGTGCCTTCTTCCTGCTCAACAGTGTGCACACTGGAATGAATGAATAGATTTCTAAAGCTCTGCTTTAAAAACTAAGAAGAGTATTTAGCATTGAGATATTTCCTCTGCCTGCTTATCATATGACAAACCAAGAACACAATCAAAAGAGGTGATATGAACAACATACCACTTCATTTAGACTTTATTTTATTCTGCACAGTCATTGAATTCTTTTCCTGGAAACTCTATTATTACCGGTGCTAATTGTAGCCACCACTACAGCTCTGAGAGCCTCCATGTGCAGGAATCTCTGAAAGCTGTAATTAATGGAAAAGACCAGAGTCTCCTCCTTACATCAATGCCTAAAGTACAAAAGGTATTTGTTGAAACCATATTACCAAATAGCCAAAACGGGATTTTTCCCAACCAAATAAATATAGTTCATACGACTTGAAATTGTGAATTATTCAGCATGTGGGCTCGGGTATTTTACACCTCTGAGAACACCACTCCTGCTTGATCAGAGACTCTGGAATCCCTTTCGTGGGTGTTAGGTATTGAAATGGTACCACCTTGCTAACCAAGTGCCCATTCACCTAGCTATGGTCCATCTCTAACCAGAATGTCTAAATCCTTGCCCCGCCCCCATTCGTGTAAGTGCTTATTTGTTAGAGTAATATTTTACACCATATGAGCTTTAAGGTATTAATTACCTTGAAAGTTTTATTATAAAAATGTTCAAATATTTGTAAGTTAAAAAAATTTACATTGAAGACTTAATCGTGCAGCATCTATACCATTAACATCTTATTACATTATTGTATTTTATATCTATTTGTCTTCTAATCCACCGTGTGTGTGTGTGTGTGTGTGTGTGTGTGTGTGTGTGTGTGTGTGTGTCCTACTGGGCCTTGAACTCAGCCCCTTCAGCTTTCTTATATACCACTGGTGCTCTATCAATTGAGTCATGCCTCCCACCTAGCTTTTTACTGGTTATTTTAGAACTAGACTCTCATAGATTTTTCTGCCTCATCTGGCTTCAAACCACCATCCTCCAGACATGGGCCTTCTATATAGTTAGGATGACAGTCATGAGTCTCTGGTGCCCTTTGGTACTTCCAAGTAAATGGAAGCATCCTTCCATTTTTCTCAAAGGACTGCAGCCACTATGAGTTATTGTCAATTGATATTTTCCACATTGCTAAAGAAAACAACAACAACAATGAGACACAGGACACCTACACTTGGTATAGGCACAAGGTTGTTGCAGAAACCGCTTTCTTTTTACATCTCTGAAACACTCGGATGAACAGCTAAGTAACATCTTGAACTTCTCCAGGAGATGAAAGCTTTAGCCAGTATAAATATCCTGTGCTTCTGGATGAGGAGGGAGGCAGGAAGTGCATTTTTTTTTCTTTGAGTCTTTCTTCCTATAAACTATCTCAGACTCATGTAAACACAAGTCAAACCTTCTGATTTCTCAAGGAGGAAATGATGTTTTTAAAATCCTGTTACTTCTTCGAGCAAGAGTAGAAAGAAGAGACTTAACGCATCTAAAACTTACTACTGGGGATATTTTGGTGACTATCTTTACTGTCACATTAATGGATAGATGGATGGATGGATGGATGGATAGATTAATTCATTCATGTGAAATGAACATCAATGAATAAACCCATCATTGATTCACTCAGCAACTAAATTTTGTTTATGTGTTATGAGACAAATTCCCACTGTAACAGCCTTTCAATCTCATTTCTATAAGGAAAAATGAAGAAGTAAAGACAATGTGGTTTCAGATAGAGCATGGAGGTGGGGGTGTCTGGTGAGGTGATATTTGCGAACTCAGGGACAGGAGCGTGGGAACGCTGGGCCTGTCTGGGCCAAGAAGGCGGTAAGCCATGAAGCATGTAGTCAAGATGGTGTGGTGATGTTTAGGAAATGGCAGGGGTGTGTGTCCTAGGGGAGGAAGTCTGTGACATGAGGACAGAGAAATCACAAGGACAGAGATCTGAGTCTGGAAAGCCTTTTGAGAGTGCAGATCGGGGGGGATACTGGTGATCTATGTGGTCCTTGCACACAGATTCCCACCTCCGGCTTCCCCATGGAGCGTGGAGTGCAGAAAGGCAAGCGCGGCAGAGGGAAGTCAGAAGGAAGATTCCTGCGGGAATGCAGGTGAGGGCTGACTCAGGTGCGCAGACTAGGGTGGGATGTGGAGGCGGAAGGTCCACAGCCCTGGCTATTCAGATACAAATCTTGCATCTTATGGAAGTGGTTTCGAACCTATGCCATGGTTCCTCCCTGTTCCTCCTTTCCCTTTGCCCATCATCTCCTCTTCTCTTTCCTTCCAAGAAGTGGAAGAAGCCAGTCTCAGGTGCTCCCCGTCTTCATAAACAATACATGGACACCTGTTATTTTTTCATGCTTTCCACCACTAAAATGGGTGCACATTCTCCTACTCTACTATGTACATTGTTGATATTTTTGCTGCATATTGAAAAGACAAAAGTTCTTCTTTGGTAGGCACATGATAAGGTGATATTCTTAAATGTCGTATGCTATGAATTATTCTTCTCATTTTATTAGGTATGCCATATTTTATTTATGGTTTTGCAACTTACGCTCTACTCTTAAGGAATTGTGCACAATTCATCACACGTATTTGTATCGTCACTTCTGGAGTTCCCGTTTTTTTCTTTAAATCCTCTCCTCAAAGCCATAAATACAATCCAAAAGCTCAATTGTTTGTTTTGGCCAGTTATGATGTGAATTATAGATTTAGTCAATATCTGATCTAGTCATTTATTATGAGCTTCATTCTATGTGGGTAAAACTTTGGTTTTAATGTCTTCTTGGTTTTTTTTCTTTTCCTAATTTGAATTTTTAATTTTTTTAATTATAAAAGTGATATATAGAGACAAAAGTTACACAAGTACATTTCCTTTTGGACAATGTTACCCCTTCCCTCACTCTCCCAGTTTTTCCCTCTCATCCCCACCGACAAGTTGTATAGCTCATTTTCTACATAGTATCTCATGAGTACCACTGCTGCATCTGTTCACCCTTTGTCTCTCCACTGCTGTGCACCCCCACAGCCCTTCCGAAGACAGATAAAGAAACAAAACAAAAAGAAAAGGAAAAGGAAATGCAAACAACAACAAAGAAAAAAACAAACCTCTTGTTTCCCTTTCCTGGATTTCATTTGTATAATTATTATTGTATATGGTCAGCGGTGGCACACAGGCATTGAGCCTTTGTGTCTTGTTGGCTTTTTTTTCCTTCACATATCATAGCATGCAGATGGACAATACCAGCAACTATTCTTCTAGAAAGCATTTGCTTTGCAGTGTATTGGCGGCCGTGGGTGTGTCAATCATGGTCTTTCTCCTGGCAGGTGCTTGCAGCCCATCTCTGGGTCTTCGTGTTGTTTCTGACTTGTTGGTCTTCATTAGACTTCTCACTTTCTTCTCTGAGTGGAGAAGAAACAGAAACAGTTCCCTAGTTCTGATCCTTCCCCAAATTCCTTCAACCTGGTCAGAGGTAATGACAGCAAGGCATTCCTCTTCTTTCCGCTGAGCTAAGCAGTATATCTAAAGATGGTGGAGTCTCCCTATTCCATACCGCTTGCTCCAGTTCCAGGATCTGTCCATAAACACCTCCATGATGATTGCCTTCCTCTGTGCCCTAAGTGGTAGCTGGTGGCCTGGGGTTGCCAATCTGTGCCCAATTTAACCAGCTTCTCATTACACAAAAATACCTACTCCTTCCTTTAAAAAAATCATGGTTTTTTTTGTTTTCTGTTTTGTTGTTGTTGTTGTTGGTGGTGGTGGTGGTGGTGGTGGTTGGGTCCTGACACATTCTTCCACTACGTTTAGCCCTGTGCCTTATTAAAGGAAAAATTCTTTTTAGAAAATGAGACAAGGTGCCAGTAGCTCATGTCTGTAATCCTAGCTACTCAGGTAGCTAAAATATGAGGGCTGAGGTTCAAAGCCAGACCAACGAAGAAAAGTCTGTAAGTTTCTTCTTGCCAGTTAACAACCCAAATGACAGAAGTGGAGCTGTGATCAATTGGGAGGGCACAAAACCTCAGGGACAGTGCCCAGAACCTGGGTTCAAGCCCCAGGACCAATACAGGGGGGAAAAAGGAAAAAGAAAAGAAACAAAAAAAGAAAGCACAAGCAATAATTACCATTGTGTTCCGCACATTTGCACAATTCCTTTCACCTACTCAAACACCATACACAAGCCTTCTCACAGAGTGCCACATAATCACCGTTTTTTGGTCCTCAAAACCATAACTGTGGTGCTGTCCCCAGCAACAGATTCTGTAGGTCTGCCTTTAGTTCAGAGCTTGTCTCCTCTTTATGCCATTCTAGAGCTTTTTAACTGATTTTCCCACTAAGTGGAAACATTGAAATCTTTCCTCTTAGGCTTCTGTGCTTCCTTGTGTCCAAATTCATTGAAGAGAGGAAGGCAAGAACAAAGGATTCATAATATTCATTGAATATTATGAGAAAATTGAGGAAATTTGAGGTATGGGTAGCTTTGGAAGAGATAGAGGAGAAGATGGAATGATCAAGATGTATTGTACCCACAAACTGACTTGTTGAATTGAAACTACTTTGTTCAATTATGTAAAGATAATTTTAAAAAGAAGTCCACTTCATCTACCACTATGTAGTATCTCAAAAGTATTTACTAAGCTGGGTACTGGTGGCTCATCCTAGCTACTCAAGAGGCTAACCTCTGAGGATCAAGATTCAAAGTGAGCCCAGGAAGAAAAGTTTGTGACTCTCATCTGCAATTAATCACCAAAGAGCAGGAAGTGGAGCTGTGGCTCAAATGGTAGAGTGCTAACCCTGAGCAAAATATTTAAGAAACAGGCCCTGATTTCAAGTCTCAGTATCAGTGCACACATGCACAGACACACACACACACACACAAATATTTCCACAATTATGTACAGAAAAATGTCTTCCTGGCAAGAACCAAATCTGAGATTAGATCCCAGTTAATACCAAGTAAACAGGAATCTCAGTCTACAATGGCAAGAGAGTGAGTTCAACTAAGAAAATGGAGGATCCAGCTTGCCACCTGTGGCTCACACCTGTCATCCTAGCTATTCAGGAGGCTAAGATCTGAGTATCACAGTTCAAAGCCAGCCTGGGCAGGAAAGTCCATAAGACTCTTATTTCCAATTAACCACCAGAAAACTAGAAGTGGTGCTATAGCTCAAGTGGTAGAGCACTCACCTTGACTAAAAAAGCTCAGGGACAGTGCCCAGGTGCTGAGTTCAAGCCCCATGACAAAAGAAAGAAAGAAAGAAAGAAAGGAAGGAAGGAAGGAAGGAAGAAAAAAAGAAAGAAAGAAGAAAAGAAGGAAAGGAGAGAGAGAGAAAGAGAAGGAGAGAAAGAAAGAGAAGAAAGAAAGAAAGGGAAGGAAGGAAGGAAGGAAAGAAATGTAAGCTTAAAGAATATTATTAGACTTTGCCAGAGAACAATGCAGGTACAGAGAACAAAGAAAGGTTTATTGCCAGGAAAGGGGGCCGGCAAGACTCCTTCTCACAAGGGAGCAGTGAGAAGAAGCACCGGCTATTGTCTGGAGTGATATATATAACCTAGGAGGTTTAGGAGGGGCTAGAAGGGGCTAGGAGGCGGAGACCCTGGTGTGGACGTGGGGGCCAGGGGCTTCATCATGGCAGACTAGGATTTATGACTGCTATTCAAATAGTAGATAAGGATCCTGCAACTGCCCAGACCTGAAGGTCACTCTAAGGGGCTCTTGTTTCCTTATATGGTGGTAGCTGCCCCAGAGAAGTGCCATCCCAAGGTAAAGGGGGTTGGAAGTTGATTATTTACTACCTTTACCTTTACTAAATGGGCCTAGTGTTGCCTAGGAAGAGAGCATGCTAAGCTGTGGAGAAGGGAAGGAGTGGACGAACCTATGGGAAGGGAGCTCATTTAGCTAACAGGAAGGAAGGAAGGAAAGATGGGAGGAAGGATGGAAGGAAGGAAGGAAGGAAGGAAGAAAGGAAGGAAGAAAGGAAGGAAGGAAGGAAGGAGAGAGGAGAGGAGAAGAGAGAAAGAGAGGAGAGAGGAGAGAAAGAGGGAAAGAGAGAGAAAGAAAAGGAAGGAAGGAGGAATGAAGGAAGGGATGAAAGGAGGGAGGGATGGAGGGACGGAGGGAGGGATGGAAGGAGGGAGGAAGGAAAGAAAGAGGAGGATCCAGGAAATCAAACTTTCCCTAGTGGTACTTCCAGATGAGAACACAGCTGGGCAGTATCTTCACTGTGGCCTTGAAAGGCCCTGAGCAGAGAACAGAACAAAAGCATTGCAGACTCCTGACCAACAGAATCAGTGAGAGAATAAGTTGTGTGCAGCAGCTGTGGCTGAGACACGGCCATGGAAAAGAAAACAGACTCTGTGGGGAGAAGCAGAGGAACTTCCGGGTGAGACAGGAAGAGACCTAACCCAGGACTGGGCAGGTTTGCAGCAAGGCCTGAGAAGGAGGACCTGGGGCAGATTCATTGGGGAAGGGAGGGAAAAGAGAGGAAGGAGTTATCCCAGATGAATGTGTGTTTGTGTGTGTGTGTGTGTGTGTGTGTGTGTGTGTGTGTGTGTCAGACAGACAGACAACAGAGACAGAAACCTGTACTTCTCTTTAAATCTTTAACAGTCTGCCTGTTGTGTGTGGTTGTAAGCCAAGTTTGAACCACATTCTTTAGAACTCCTTACCCTGTGCTTCAAACTGCCCGTCTTCTTTTGTCATTTCACCTGGGCAATAGCTTTCACTTGTATTAGGAAAGAAAAACATCCATGTTTCTCTTACAACTTACTATCCCAGAAATGTTGACAGAAGCAGCTTCTCTGACTCCCACTAAGCCTTCCCCAACTCTCTAATGCCATCGGATGCTGCCTGCCCGCACTGCTTCCTCTCCTCACCCCCATGGCTGGTCCCCGGTCATGCTGTGTAGTGGCCACACACACACCCCTACACAATGATTCCTTGGGTAGGCTCTCCTTCTTCCATCCCTGAGGGCCATGATCATGTTCAGTTTAAGTTCTGCCTTACTTCTCACTCACTGCTTGATTTTCTTGCAACTAAGGCTCAATAAGAACCCATGCTCTGTTGTGTACATATACCACACTTTCTTGATCCATTCATCTACTGAGGAGCATCTGGGTTGGTTCCATATCTTAGCTATAGTAAATAGTGCTGCAATAAACATAGTTGTGCTGGTAGTTTAGTATGGTCTTGTTTGTGATCATTTGGGTAAATGCCCAAAAGTGGGATTGCTGGGTCATAGGGGAGGTCTGTGTGGAGTCTTTTGAGGAACATCCATACTGCTTTCCAAAGTGGTTGAACAAGTTTACATTCCCACTAACAATGCGGTAAGGTTCCCTTCTGTCCACACCCCTTCCAGCATCTGTTGTTTAATTAGAGTTCTTGATTATAGCCATTCTAACTGGGGTGAGGTGGTATCTCAATGTTGTGTTGATTTGCATTTCTTTTATGGCTAGAGAGGGTGAGCATTTCTTCATGTGTCTATTGGCCATCCTTCTTTCTTCTTCAGAGAAGTTTCTTTTTAAGTCTTTAACCCATTTATTTATTGGGCAGTTGTTTCTTTGAAGATTTGTTGTTGGGAGATTTAATTTTTTGAGTTCTAGGTATATTTTAGATAATAGACCCTTGTCCGTTGTATAGCTAGTGAAGATCTTCTCCCAATCCATGGGCTTTAAAGGTCAGATAAGTTGATGTTAGGGAATTGAACCCCAAGATAAGTATTCAAATGTTTATTTTCTTTCATGCAATTGTTTCTAACATATTTTTGGGGGGGTCCAGTCATGGGGCCTGAACTCTGGGCCTGGGTGCTGTCCTTCAGCTCTTCAGCTCAAGGCTAGCCTTCTACCACTTGAGCCACAGCACCACTTCCAGTTTTTTCTTTTTGCTTATGTGGTGCTGAGGAATCTTCCCGTTAGACCAGGAAATCTGGCCTGATCAAGGCTGCAGACAACACTGGTCCTGAAAAGCAGTCTCCTTAGCAGGGTCTATATCTGGTGCAGAGCTGGGGGTCTGGATTCAGGCTGCTTGGGTTCCAGTCATTTTTCTTTTTTTTTATTGCTATGACCTTAACCCCTAGCCTCAAAATAGGGATAATGATGATGATGAATTTAAGATGATGAATTAAAAAGATGTGTAGTCCAGGGTTGAGTACTGGTAAGCACTAAAGTACTATGACGTGACCCTTATGGGCTGAAGCAGATGCCCACACTTAGAGCAATGCACTGCAAATTTCTATAAGTTCCTTTCCAGCCACACATCTCCTGTGTCAAAAGTTGACATTCTCATTGTCTAGGAAGGTGGCTCAGTGGTAGAGCGCTTGCCTTGCATGCCTGAGGCCCTGGATTCAATTCCTCAGCAACACATTAGCAAAATGAAAAAAGCCGGAAGTGGCGCTGTGGCTCAAGTGGTAGAGTCCTAGCCTTGAGCTGAAGAGCTGAGGGACAGCCCCCAGATCCAGAGTGCAGGCCCCACAACTGGACCCCCCCCAAAAAAAGTTGACATTCTCCTTTGAAACATTTCCTTTCTTCTTCTCATTCATTCATTCATTTGCTCTTTTTTGTACCAGTTCTGCGGCTTGAACTCAAGGCCTGGGCACTGTCCTAGCTGGTTTTGCTCAAAGCTAGTGCTCTTATCACTTGAGCCACAGCTCTACTACTGGCTCTTTGGGTAATGAATTAAAGATAAGAGTCTAACTGATTTTTCTTCCCAAGATGGCTTCAAACCTCGATCCTCTGCTCTTAGCCTCCTGAGTAGCTAGGATCATAGACCTAAGCCACTGACACCCGGTCATCCATTTTATCACACCTGAAGTGAAAACATGGCATCACATCAATCTCTCACAGTCTTCAGACCAAAGCAGGAAGGAACTGGAGATGCTGACAACAATCTAGAAGCTAATGGAAAGTCATTGCAAAATGAATGGAATGACATTTCTTTTGACTGCTCACTCATGTGGATCTTACTTGCTGGCTTCCTCCCAAATCTCTTGATTCATGAACCAAGTTTTTCTTTTTGGGGGTGCTAGTGGTGGTGATGTTACTTTTGATATTGTTATGTGGCTTGTTTTGATTGCTTGTTCCTTTGTAAGTATGTTTTGAAACTAATTCTTGGTCATCCCTTTTGTAGGAAGGTTATCCATTTATCTTTTATTTTTTAATTTACTTTTTATTGTAAAGGTAATGTACAGAGGGGTTACAGTTACATAAGTAAGATAATGAGGACATTTGTTTCTGAACAGTGTGCTATACCCTGACTTTTTTTTCCCACTTTTCCCCTCTCGAATCCTACCCTCTCCCCTCCCATGGAAGGTTATCTAACTCCTGCCCCCAATCGCAATTTAAGAAAACCTCAATCTTGTTAATCTCCTAGTGAATGCAGCCAGGAGAGCTCTCTCTCTGTCTCTCTGTGTCTCTCTGTCTCTGTCTCTGTCTGTCTCTGTCTCTGTCTGTCTCTCTCTCTCTCTCTCTCTCTCAGACATTCTCTTCTCCCTGCATCAATTCCTGGAAAGGAACTAAGTTGCCAGGTTCCCCTTCACTGACTGACAGACAGAAAGCTTGAGGAAGCTACCTCCACGTGTGAAAGGAAAGCAAATAGGTACCTTGGCACACTGCACACACACAGGTAAACACGTGCTTGTCTGTGATCAAAGGCCACATTTGGAAAATCTGGGGAAATTTTACATGTGTCATGTACCTCCTGATCCACAACCACAATTATAATTCTGCACTGACCATCAGGAAATGGTAATTATGAGTCTTCCAGGTGGTCTGAACAAAATTGGTCTTTAAAGGGAGAAGCTGAGGTCTGAAATAACTGCTCTACTACTCTTGAGATTTTCCCTTTAGTGGCTCAGGGACATTTAATGGTCATTTAATCAACCTTAAAGTACTCAAGGAACAAGCTCTAACTAAACACTGCGATTTAAGTGCTGAGATTACTGAGCGATTGCTCTGGGGAAATTGATGTTTTGAGTGTTTCTAGGGCAACCGCTAATCTCTCCCCTCAGCAAGTCTGTTAGAAAATTAAGGGATGAGAACCCTGAAACCTTTTTAAATGAAAGGAAACAGCGTATTTTAAGATTAAGGTCGATGGAAAGATGCAATCGGACACCTATGAATGATACAAATAACACACTGTTTAAGTAAAGGCAGAGTTTTCTCAGAAAAGTAGAAATCAAGAAATTTCACTTCATGAAATACGTGTGTGTTTGGGTAAGTTTAGTTTTGTCTTATTTTTGCATGCTACCTTCTGTGGCTTTTCAATACATTTTAGCTGCTGATCTGCTTAGAGGTTTGGCTTTGAAATTAATTATGTAGTCCCAGGAGCAATGGAGATAAATCTAAGGTGCAGAGCTATAAAATATTTAAGTAAATGCAGTAGGAAAACAGAGGAACTAGCTATTGGTCTTTTTTCCCCCTTGTGTTTTCTAAAATCTTACCATTCTCCTTAGAACTGCATTCCTTCTCTATTATTTAATCTCGATTATTAAGAAACCTGGGGAGAAAGATTTTTCTCCTTTCTGAGAAAAGAAATTTTTCTCTTTTAACAGAGTCTTTTAGAAATGGAGTTAGAAAGTGAAAGACACAGAAGGTCTTTTCTCAGATCTTTCCATCTTTAGAGGTTCTTGCACAAAGTACAGCTATAAGGAGGGAAGGTCAAGTTGTTAAGAACTCAGATCAGACTTTAGTAATTGATGAAGAAGAACCTCAGAAGTAATTACAAAATAGAGAAAATTATGAAGTATAATCTAGTAGGAAAATTAGCCATAGACCTAGCAAGATCTGCCAATGCCAGATTAGTAAATATCTATGGACATGCTTTGTTTGTTTGCGGTTTGGTTTCATGTAGAGCATTCACTCAATTCGAGGAACAAATCTCATGGAACACTTAGAGGGCAGAGCCTCATGCTGGGAAGAGAGAGTTCTCAGGAAGTTTGTAATGTAGGTAATGTAGCTGGGAGATTGTAGGGTGAGGAAGGTCCTAACTAGCTCCCCACACACTCCACATCTGCACAAGTGTGTGTTGTACCATAGTCTCCTACACACCCAAAGAAAAATAAGCTTGGTATTTCTTCTTTCTTACCCAAGCAGTGGCAGATAGAAAGGTGACTTTTTCTATTTGACAGAGTGATGTGGAAAAACATCATCTGGAGCCTCCAATGAGAAACTAAACAGAAATAACCAGAACATTTCTGGTGGTGTGCTGTATAACTCTGGTTGACTTCTATAATGTGTACATTGCTTTTCTTTTTCCCAAATGTGCTGTTTAATGCCTATCACCAAGAGAGAGGTATTTGTGTTTCTAACTGACAAACACCCAAGGCAGAGGAACTGGGCAGAGAAGGAGCAATAGTTAGCTGATAGGTGGGAAGCAAGGAAACAATCAATCATGAGGTCTTTCAAGTGTAGGCCTTCAGCTGGGATCTAGGAAGATTGGAGGAGAGTTCCTCTTGCTGTAAAATAAGACTTAAAAGATCTCTGGTCTCCAGTGGCTAACATCTCAGAAGGCCAAGATACAGGGTTCCAAGGCCACCTGAGTCTAGCAGTTTTGCAGCCCATGTCCAAAATAACCAGCAAAAAGCTGGGCTAGAGGCATAACTCAAGTGGTAGAGTGCCAGCTGAGCAAATTACCAGGCCTCAAGTTCAAACCCTAGTGAAATCTTTAAAAAAAAAAAGAAAGTCAAGGTATTCAATTTCCATTCCCTGTCTGAGCATTTTTTGGAGCCCAAGAAATGAAGTGGGCTTTTGGTTTGTTGTTTTTTTCTTTTTTAAGTTTCTTCTATTCTAATACTTTTTTGTCAGTCGTGGGGCCTGAACTCTGGGACTGGAAACTGTCCCTCAGCTCTTCAGATCAAGACTAGCGCTCTACCACTTTGAGCCACAGCACCATTTCTGGCTTTTTCTGTTTATGTGGTGCTGAGGAATCGAACCTAGGGCCTCATGCATGTGAGGCAAGCGCTCTACCACTGAGCCACCTTCCCAGCCCCTAATATTTTTTTGTGACATCCTTCCGCCTTTGTTATCATTCTAGAATATACTGTCCCTTTTATCCCATGTTAGAGTAAATAAAAATGGCCAGTTAGAGTTCATTTTAGAAGTTAAAAAATGTGAGTACTTTTTTAAAAGTTTCTTGGTGAAGATGATCTAACTAGCCATATGTTTTTAAATTGTTAATGTAAAGATGATGTACAGAGGGATTACAGTTACATAAGTCAGGTAAAAAGAGTACATTTCTTTTTGGACGGTGTCACCCCTTTTCTCAGTCTCTCCCAGTTTTTCCCACCAGCCCTACCCACAAGTTGTATAGCTCATTTTGCACAGAGTGGCTAGTGAGTACCACTGCTGCGTTTGCTCACCCTTTGTTCCCCATTTATGTGTGCCTCCCTCATTATCCCAAAACAGATACACTTAGAAACAAAACAAACGGTACAATCTATTCTTGTCTACATTTCAGTTTTTAAAAACATATTCACAACCAAATAGTATATCAGACTCCATTTATCGTGATAGCATTTCTCAACACCTGACAAGAAGAAAATCACAGGAAGAGAGGAGTACAGACATCATAGAGTTTCTGAGGTCAAACGTGAGCTGCTAGAAGCAGTGACTAAAGAAGCGATTATTTCTAACTTTTGATCCTGGCATATAAAACAAACAGCTAAGTCTCTTTTCCCTAATTTACTAATATTTTCAGGCAGAGATTATGTTTCAAAAAATTCCCCAAGCTCTGCAACAGGGTTCTTCTTTTCATGTAAGCTCTGGAATTGGAGGAGAAAAATCATTTTAGTCACATATTGTAAACAGTTTAACTGACAAAGAGCTTTCATAAGGAAATTTGTTTACCCAAACAAATAAATTAACGGTTATACTGAGGAACTGAAAAGACCTCCAAAGAGAAAACAATAGGATATAAAAGAGTGTGCGTGCGTGTGGTGTGTGTGTGTGTGTGTGTGTGTGTGTGTGTGTGTGAGTGAGTGAGAGAGAGAGAGAGAGAAGAGAGAATTAGGGCTCAAATTCAAGGTCTCTCATTCTCCCTTGGCTATTTTGCTCAAGGCTACCATTCTACCACTTGAGATACAGCTCCACTTCCAGCTTTTTATATATATTTTTATTGTGAAAATACCGTACAAAGGGGTTACAATCACATGGGCAAGATAATGAGTACATTTCTTATCAAGAATTGTAGCCTCCTCCTTTGTTTCCCCTTCCCATCCCTTCCCATCTTCCCCCCTTCCTCCCTACCCAACCCTCCTCCCCCACCCTGCACCCAGCTTTTTTGCTGGTTAATTGGAGATAAGAGTCTCATACACTTTCCTATCCAGCCTAGCTCTGAACCACAGTCAGCAAATCTCAGCTCCTGAACAGGTAATATTACAAGTGTGAATCACTGGAACCCAGTGGAGGAATATAAAGAGTAGTACAAGGAAGAGATTTAGCAACTGGCCAGACAGAATTTATCCACTGTCATTCATCACTGGTATACTTCTAGGGATAACATGCTATCTATAACCCTAAAGTTTCTGTATTTAAATATTTAATATGTATTTTAGTCCCCAGGAACTATCCACTGAACTTAAAGACACTTTTTAAATATCTTTGGGTCAGAGTCCACAGAAGCAAATATAGCAAACCTTTCTCGTTCTTCCCCCTCTTGGATTTCCCTTCATTGCTAGAAGGGTTATATGGCACAGTGTTTGAAGTCTCATATCTACTCTCAGTAACAAATTTGAAAAACACACACACACAAAGAAGTCCCGGGCAGTGTGCTGATGCTGGCTCATCCCATGCATGCACTTCTAGGAGGTTTTAGAGCCAGTAGACAGCCCTGTGGCTAATTTGAAATTGGCCAAGATAACAGGACTCTTACCATGTTAATTGTCAAATGCCACTATGAATCTAGCTTTCCTACAACCCACACAGCTCACAGCTATTCTTTACCATTTTCATACCAGGCTAAAAAAAAAGCCATGATATAATTTAGCTTTCATCCAGAAAATATAAAATATGAATCTAAAATAAAAAATAATGTAATGAAGATATCACTGAAAATATTGAAATAAATAATATAAATGGTAAATTGTAGAATAGAAAATACTATGTTTATTTTTAAATCATTAACTTGAAGAACTTCAAGAAATAGTAGTATTTTCTTTCTTTTTAAAACATATGCATACCTTATCTATTTATCTATCTACATATCTTTAAGTAGTTGTACATAGGAGTTGCCATCCCACAAAGCTGTTTATGAATACAATGTATCTTGATCAATGTCACCCCTTTCCTCCCCCTCCCCCCATCCCTCAAAACCTGATGTTTGTTTTGTCAGGCTGTGAATTAGACTTTCTAAAGAATGACACCATTTTTCATTCTCTCATGAATCTAGCATATATTGGTTAATACATTTGTGTACACTTGCTTACCACCCAAGTGTTTCCTTATACCTGCATTCATGAATTCTAGCTTCCACATATGAGAGAAAACATGGACCCTTTGTCTCTTTGGCCTGACTTACTTAACAGAGTTTTTCCCAGGTTTTCCCATTTCATTGCAAATGAGACAACATCAATTTTTCTAACAGACAAGGAAAATTCCATTGTGTGTATATATGTCATATAAAGAACATGTGCCAATCAAATCATATTTGATTTTGGCTGCGCTGCAAGTCATTCTATTCATTTTAACATTTGAGATTTTATCATTTTATCCTTCAAAAATATATTCACTTTATTCTGACATAGTACTGAGTCTCTCCACACACTTTCCATCTCCTTTAGCTATTCCCCCTGTCTTAAAGACTTAGCACTATTGATTCAATATCGGACATCGTAGGAAAGTTTCTAACCTCTGGATAAACTTCTATGTGAAAAATATTTACACACAGGCATTTGGCATTCTACCACTGAACTAAGACTAAGCTATCAGAAATGGGAGGCGTCTCCATGACATGCCATCAGGCCCTAACTCTAGGCATTTATGAGACTGAATCTCCATGACAATGCCAGCATCTGTCCAGAGCTCCAACAAGTATCACAAAATGTTATCCAGCCCTAAGATCTATGCATATATACATATATCTGTATATATACATATGCATATATGTATATATGCATATATACATATGTCATAGTTATATATTTTAGTATATTATTACACATTCATGTTATTATATAATATTTAATATAACATGATTAATAATTCTTGATATTAATGTTTATTCTCAATAATTAATATTAATACTACAATTTAATTATTGATTGTATTAAGAATATTACAGCATTGTATTTTATAATACTAATATAAGAACATTACAATAATATATTAATATTTAATAATATATGTATATAAAATATTTATGTAGTCATATATTAGTTATGTTTAATATATTTATATATTATGTATCTAAAAATATAAATATTGCATGTATATCTCTGAGACTATGAGTTTCTGATAGGAAACCAATGAATAAGTATTTAACTTAGACTTCCTGGTGACCAACTCTGCTTGTTTATCTATGGAAGATTAGATGCACTGATTTTGCATTTTAGTTGCTCTTATTATCGTTGAATAGTTGTACCAATGAGTACCAATTCACGCTCTCAGGTCACAAGTACATTGCATCTGCATCTTCAGCAGCATTATCCCTCCCATCATTCTCCCCTCGCTACTTCTTTAGAGTTATTTAAGAAATGGAGAGAAATTCATACAATTTCAAGAAAATGTGGTATATATATATATATATATATATATATACACACGATGGAATTCTATGCTCCCATCAGAAAGAATGACATTGCCCCATTTGTTAGGAAATGGAAAGGCTTGGAAAAAATTATATTAAGTGAAGTAAGCCAGGCC
>NW_012267286.1:136657-211089 GCF_000151885.1 Dipodomys ordii
CTTAATTTTTAAACAACCAAATACAACGGAGGAGGCAACAATGCTTGATAAGAAATGTACTCATTATCTTGCCCATGTAATTGTAACCCCTCTGTATGGTATTTTCACAATAAAAAAAAGAAATTCAAACAATTCCACTGAATAACCCCAACATTGTCCACAAATATAAATGAACTAAATATAAAATATTCTCTTCCTGAGTGGGTAAACCAGTTTGGTTTTGCTTTGTTTCTCCATTCATATTGGCTTTGCTTGGGCAAAGTACAAGGTTAATAAATACAAAGCCCTGGGTCTCAGCATACTAAATACTTAGAGCCTTTGTAGCAGAGTTCAATGTAAACCAGATTATGAGAATGTCTTGTGTGTGTGTGTGTGTGTGTGTGTGTGTGTACACGTGCACATGGACGTGCGTGCATGTATGCGTGTGTGCACAGGCCTGTCCTAGGGCTTGAACTCTGGGCCTGGGTGCTGTTCCTGAGCTTTTGTGCTCAAGGCTAGAGCTCCACCACTTGAGCCTCTCCTCCACTTCCTGCTGTTTTGGTAGTTCATTGGCGATAAGTGTCTCCCAGAGTTCTCCTGCCACAATCCTCAGATCTCATGAGGAGCTAGGATGACAGGCCTGAGCCACCCAAGCCTGGTGAGAATGTCTTCTATGTTTAAACATGGGAAAGGTTCAAAGGAAGAGGAGAGGGTTCTAAACTTCTTTTCCTGTTTTTGGCTCTTGTGTCAAGTCCCTCAGGAAATGAGCTGTTTGAGGATTTGCTGCCACATCAAAATTCTGAAAGAAGATACTTTAAAACCACCAAAGTAAGCCTTGCCCCCTGGATCATTTAGCAAGCTGAGCATAGTACAGCCCATCACTGACCAGAGGAACAGAAATAACCAAAGCTGAGGGCCCCTACCACAGCATTTCTCACCCAACAATTCTCCAGCCCCCATGCTGTGGTTTCATATTTAAGCACTTCAGCGTTTTGCTGGTTAAACAGCTCCAATAGGAAACCCGAAGCCCAGAAAGGATTGTTTCATCTCAAACAGCTGGAAAATTAATTCTTTTTTCCTCCTCTGCCACTTGTTACACATCCAAAAGGAACACACACATACACACACACACACACACACACACTCTCTCTCTCTCTCTCTCTTATTTTGTTTGATAAATTTCTGATTTGGGTTGTTGTTGTTGTTTTAGAAACGGTGAACAGTGCTCTGATAAATGTGGTGTGTAAATGTGGTCTCTTTTGTGATAACAACTTCAAACAAATATTCTAAGTTCAAAACCATATCTGGTCATGCATTCAAGGTGCAGGCATCCTAAGCTCTGCCATCTAGACTTCAGAACAAGGCAGAGCACAGTTTTCTAGGTCAGGCAGGGACAGGCTTCCAGATGGGGGAAATCTTCCTTCATTTATATCATGACCATTATTTGAAATTTCTTCCTAAAGATTTTGTTCTTTTTAATACATCGGGCATCCTTGTATAATGACAGACATTTTAAGAGTACCCATTTTATTCAATTTGTTTTGGTTGTTTTTTGTTGTTGTTGTTGTTTTTTAATCCTATTTCACTGACTTGAACTCTGAAAAGTCCCAAACAGCTTTTTCTTACAGCAGCAAAGATACTGACAACATGGCTGATGTCTATACGCCAGTGATATTTGCCTATTTGATGAATGAGTAATTAATGAAGAATCAATTTGAAGGGCTACAAGCCAGTCGGAATGAGTTTTGCTGGGTCCAACCTTTTTTTAAAAAAAATCTCTACTGCTGTCCATGTCCATATGACATTGATTGGGACTTGGACTCAGGGCCTAAGCACTGTCCCTGAGCTTCTTTTGCTCAAGGCTAGCACTCTACCACTTTAGCCACAGTACCATTTCAGGTTTTTGCTGTTTATGTGGTACTGAGGAATGGAACCCAAGTCTACATGCCTGCTAATACTAAGCCATATTCCCAGTCCTTTAGTTATTTAATAAATTGATGTTAAAAATTGTAGGTGCATCTATTTCCAGCAGATAAACCCAAAGTTGTTCACAAACATGAAGGAACCTACTAAAACGTTCTCCTCCTAAAGAATAATAGGAAAACAAGATGGTTGGTTGTTTCTTGTTTTTGTTTTTTTTCCCATTCATATTGGCTTCAGTTTTGCATTTGGGCAAAGCATAAGGTTAATAAAGGCAAGTCCTGAGTCGCAGCATAATAAATGCTTGGAGTTCAGTGTAAGCTAGCTTAGAAGAATGTCTTTTTGTGTGCTCGTGTTAGGGCTTGAATTCAGGGCCTGGATGCTCTGAGCTTCTAAGTAGGTTCATTGAACCTGTTCCACAGACCTGAGCTTCAGAAGAACTGAGGCGTTCAGCCCACAGCCTTTCCTGAAGATGAGAGCTAGTGTATAGAGAACAAGCTTGGGAGTTTATTTCCTCTTGTTGCCTTTCACATTTTACCAGGAAACTGCATTACCATACCAATGTGTTGGTACTGTTTGGTCAGTGCCAGCGAATTTGCAGTCATCATTTTGCATCATGATTTAATCCTTAAATCTTTGGATGTGTCTTTGGGGTGCCTTTGGATCGTTCTTTAGGGTTTGCTTCATTCTCCTCTGTCTCTTTATTCTGCTGCCTGTTATTTTGGAGAATACTCCAATGTATAAAGGCACAGTTCCTCAGAACTGATGAAATACACGCACTGGAACATACTTGCAGGCTGTTTGGTTCCGTTCTGACAATGCTGGATTCTAATTTAAGGTTCCACATTCCATAGCACATTCCAAACGTTCTTTCATCTAGCAGAGGTGGTGGAGGGAAAGGACACTCTTCCTCTGGAGGTTCAATCACTTTAGTCTGAGATCTTGATGATAGAATAACAGGTTCATCCTGGGAGTTCCATACCTTCAGGAGGAGACTTCAGAGAGTTGCTGGGTACACACAGAGGTTGGGGTGTGGGTTCCAAGGGGTGGGACACTGTGCCCTTAATACAAAGTATCTAGTTGAAAGTCAGTCACAAAAGGATATAAAAATATTGAAACACAATTACTTACATTGCAACACATTTTTTAGGTTTCTTTTTATGTATGTATGTGTATGTATGTATGTATTTTTGTGCCAATCCTGAGTCTTGAACTCAGGGCCTGGGAACTGTCCCTGAACTTTCTTGCCCAAGGCTAGGATTCTACCACTAGAGTCACCAGTCCACTTCTAGCATTTTGCTGGTTAATGGGAGATAAGAGTCTCACAGTCTTTCCTGCCTGGCCTGGCCTTCAACCTCAATCCTCATATTTCAGCTTCCTGATTAGTTAGGATTACAAGAGTGATCTACTAGTCCCCACCTTAAGCTTTGTATTTGGTGTTCAATGCTTAGGGACATTAAGTCAAGAAGATGAGCTAAATTGCAGCTTCCACAATATAAGTTAAACAGATATTTTTTTTAGGTCTTCATTTAGCGAAATAGAAAATTCTCCAATGTATGAGTATGCCAGATTTTTTTCTCGTTTTTCTTACCTAAATTTATGGTACAGTGCTTTTAAGTTACATGCTAAACGTTGGAAAAATAGATTTACCGGCAAAGTTTATATTTGCTTATGCCTGACTAATGGCAGCCATATAATACAGCCCTGGCCAGGGCCAGAGGAAATCAGGTCTAGTGCACAAACGCCACTTATGCAGGGCACACGCACGGTCAGTGCTGGCACCCAGTATCTGCATGAAAGAATTTCTCAAAATGAAAGAAATTCGAGGCTGAAAAGATGGCTCAGTGGTAGAGCGCTTGCCTTGCATGCCTGAGGCCTTGGGTTTGATTCCTCAGCACCACATAAGCATAATGAAAAAAGCTGGAAGTGGCGCTGTGGCTCAATTGGTAGAGCGCTAGCCTTGAGCTGAAGAGCTGAGGGACAGTGCCCAGGCCCAGAGTTCAGGCCCCACGACCAGACCCAAAAAAAAAAAAAAGAAAAGAAATTCGAAGAAGAGTATCTTGTCTATTAATATCTTCTTCTGGTGGCTGATATTTCTTATGAAATTCCAAAAAATATTCTGTTGGAGATTCATGATTGTTCAGGCAACTTCTCAGTTAAACTGCCCAGTTAGTTGACTCATACAAAGCCAAAAGCCACAAGAAACCCAGATTCCTGCCATCTCACTGAAGTAACTGGAGGGTTTTGTTGAGTACTCTGCTACCAAACTAATATACAATATTACCATACTAGCTCAGTAATAAATGTAAAACTGTTGTTAAGAAGGAATGGAGAAGCTGGGTGCTGGGGGCTCACACCTATAATCCTAGCTACTCAGGAGGCTGAGATCTGAGGTTCAAAGCCAGCCTGGGCAGGAAAGTCCATGTAACTCTTATCTCCAATAAACCACCAGAAAAAAAAAAAAAGGAAGTGGCGCTATGGCCCCAGTGATAGAGCACTAGCTTTGAGCTGAAGAGCTGTGGGACAGCACCCAGGCCCAGAGTTCAAGCCCCATGACTGACAAAAAAAATAAAAAGAAGGAATGGAGAATTGCTGGCTACTCAGGAGGCTGAGATCCAAAGATCGTGGTTCAAATACAGCCCAGATAGAAAAGTCCACAATCAAATACCTCAAAAAGAGAGTGAGAGAGAGAGAGAATTAAAACAAAAGCATAACCAGCCTTTGATCAAATAAGCTCAAGTGTGGAACTGTAGCTGTAATTACATAACATTCAGATGAATTTTCTCCAAGGACTTGACAATTTAATACAGTGGAGACCACACATCAAAGTGTGTCGAGAGAATATTCTGTTGTCACTTTTGTGTAGTGCATTTTAAAATAGGCTAACGGTATGCAATTTTCAGACATAGTTTAAGGCCTTCCTCATGTAAGTATCTTAACAGCTCTGGCATGGACTTACGGGCCTCTCTTTTTAAGGTTAGGGTTGTGGATTGAATTACTGTGCTAATCCTTTGAGTATTTTCAGCACTTAAGTCAAAGGAGAGGGGGAGCTGGTGAAATCCAGGGCCCTGGCTGACACATCTGAATGATTCAGACTGAAAAGAATCTCTTGACTCAGTTACCCCTCTTACCCCACCTTCATTAACTCAATTTCTGCTCTCATTATTCCCACACTGTCTCTTCTCTGGCCTGGGTTCTCTAAGGTCCCTTTTCCTCAGTCCATCCCTTATGCAGCAAGAGTCACTTAGTCATTGTTCAGTCACTTCTAGTTCTCAGAATTCTAACTCCTGACACCATCAAATAATTTCTTCATGAGTCCTCTCTAACTCACTTCTTCAGCCTTGTCTCTACCCAGCCAATAGGAACTCTAAACATGTCATGTTTTAAAAATGTAATTTCATTGTTAATATTAAGGTGTTTTACGAAGAGGTTACCATTCTTAAGTCAGGTAATGACTACACTTCTTTTTGGACAATGTCACCCTTTCCTTCACTTTCTCTTAGTTTCCTTCTGCCCTCCCTGCCCACAAGTTGCATAGTTCACTTTCCACATAGAGTCTACTGAACACCATGACTGCTTTGGTTCACCCTTCCTCCTTCCATTTCTGTATTCTCCTTTGCCTCTACCAAAAAGACAAAAGAAAAAAAAACCCACAAACAGGGCTGGGAAGGTGTCTCAGTGGTAGAGCGCTTGCCTTGCATGTCTGAGGCCCTGGGTTCGATTCTTCAGCACCACATAAGCAAAAAAGAAAAAAGCCGGAAGTGGCGCTGTGGCTCAAGTGGTAGAGCGCTAGCCTTGAGCTGAAGAGCTGAGGGACAGTGCCCAGGCCCAGAGTTCAGGCCCCATGACCGGACCCCCCCCAAAAAAAACTCACAAACAAACACCAACAACAACAATAAAAAATCCATGTTTCCATTTCTTGGAATTCATTTTGATAAACAGTATTTTAAATGTCTAGAGGAATATGCCTCTGGGTTCTTCCCTGAGTGTGTCCTCCTTTAGTCGCACTGTTTATGGGTAAATGCCCTGTAAAAGTGACTGTGTTCACTTGTATTTTAGATCTAGTTTCCACATATGAGAGAAAACATATGCCATTTGTTTCTCTGAGCTTGGCTTACCTCATTTAACATGGTTTGTCCTAGGCCCATCAATTTCCCTGTAAAAGACATATTATTATTCTTTCTGATGGATGAATAAAATTCCATGGTATAAAAATACTGTATTTTCTTTCTTTCATTCATTTCTTTTCTTTCTTTCTTTCTCTTCTTTCCTTCCTTCCTTGATTCTTTTTTCTTGCGTCCTTCCTTCTTTTTTCTTCCTTCCTTCCTCTTTCTTTCTTTTTTTCTTTCTTTCTTTTTCTTTCTTTCCCTTCCTTCCTTCCTCTCTCTCTCTCTCCTCTCTCCTCTCTCCTCTTTCCTCTCTCTCTCTCTCTCTCTCTCTCTCTCTCTCTCTCTCTCTCTCTCTCTCTCTCTCTCTCCCTTCCCCCTCTCTATTTCTTTTCTGATCCTGGGGCTTAAACTCAGGGCTTGGGCACTGTCCCTGAGCATTTTCGTACTCAAAACTAGTGCTCTGTTGCTTGAGCCACAGCACCACTTCCAATTTTTTCTGAGTAGTTTATTAGAGATAAGAGTCTCACTGACCTTTCTGCCTGGGCTGGCCTTGAACTGTGAATCTTAGATCTCAGCCTCTTGAGTAGCTAGAATTACTAGAATTACAGTCATGAGCCACGGGCACCCAGCTAATATCACATTTTCTTGAGCCATTCATCTATTGTAGAGCATCTGAGCTGTTTCCATAACTTGGCTATTATGAATAGTGCAGCAATGAACACGGATGCTCAAGTGTCTTCACAGTATCCCAGTTTGTGATGTTACAGTTAGAGAGATGCCCAGGAGTGAAATTGCTGGGTCATAGGGAAAGTCTATGTTTACAACCTATCATTTTTTAATTTTTATTCTATTGTTGGTCATGGAGCTTGAACTTGGGGCCTAGAAACTGTCCCTGAGTTCTGCTCAAGGCTAGAACTCTACCACTTTGAGCCACAGAGCCACTTCCAGTTTTCTGGTGGTTAATTGGATACAAGTCTCACAGACTTCCTTGCCTAGGTTGGCTTTGAACCACAATCCTTAGGTCTCAGCCTCCTAAGCAGCAAGGATTAGAGGCATGAGCCATTGGCACCTGGCTGTCATTTTTTTAAAATCACAATGCTAATAACAGAAGCTGTGTAATGACACTGTTGATCTGAAATTTTCAACACACCACCATCATAAATATCAGTACCAAATTCTGTTTTATGCTCTGAGCTCTGCATCAGAGACAGTGTCTTCAGCTCTTTCTGTCCTACTATAGATTGAATTGTCTCCCTCCACCCAAAGGCATGTGAAAGTCCTAAGGCCAGAAACTCAGAGTGTGACTGAAATGGGATTACCAAAGCAATGACTAGTTCATACAAGGTTATTGTAAAGTGGGGTAACACCCTCATCTAATGTGAGTGTGACTTTTTAAGAAGATACTATGTCATGTCAAGATGCAGCAAGAAATCTGGACACCAGCAGTTCACTCCTGTAATCATCCTAGCTACTCAGATCTGAGGATCATGGTTTGAAGCCAGCCTGAGCAGCAAAGTCGCCCATGAGACTCTTATCTCCAATAAAATACCAAAAAAAGCTGGAAGTGGAGTTATATCCCAACTGTGTCAGCCTTGAACATAAAGCTCAGAGACAGTGCCCAGGCCCTGAGTCCAAACTTTCTCCCCCTGGAAAAAAAATGCAGTGAGCATGTCATGTGAAGGTAGTGACAGAGATTGGCGTCATGCAACTAGAAAACAAGGAATACCCTGGATTTTAACTATGGCCAAGAATAGGGAAAGGCAAAGAAGGAATCTTCCCCAGCCTTCCCAAGACAATCTGGCCCTGCCACCTGCTTGATTTTCTACTTCTGGACTGCAGATCATGATTGGTTGTTTTAAGTCACATAATATTCTACCTCGGTGCAAAAACCCTAAGAAACTATTATTTACAGATTCAGGGGGAAATTCCAATATGTTTGTATTGGCTTTAAGAATTTGTACTTTGTTGCTTTGGACTTACACAGACACATAGAGTGAATCATAAAATACATAAATTAAGATCATCAAAAGTTCTGGCATCAAAAGAACCAGGTACCAGTGTCTCATGCCCATAATCCTAGCTGCTCAGGAGGCTGAGATCTGAAGATCACGGTTCAAAGCCAGCTCATGTAGAAAGTTCATGAGATTCTTATCTCCAATTGAGCACCAGAAAACCAGAAGTCAAGCTGAGGCTCTGAGTGGTAGAGTGCTAGCCTTGAGCAAAAGAACTCAGGGACTACATGGGAATGTGGCTTAGTGGTAGAATGCTTGCTTAGCATGCATGAAGCCCTGGGTCCAATTCCTCAGCAACACATAAACAGAAAAAGCCAGAAGTGGCACCTTGGCTCAAGTGGTAGAGTGCTAGCCTTGAGCAAAAAGAAGCTCAGGGGGCTGGGAAGGTGGCTCAGTGGTAGAGCGCTTGCCTTGCATGCATGAGGCCCTGGGTTCAATTCCTCAGCACCACATAAGCAAAAAGAACAAAAAAAGCCGGAAGTGGCGCTGTGGCTCAAGTGGTAGAGTGCTAGCCTTGAGCTGAAGAGTTGAGGGACAGCGCTCAGGCCCAGAGTTCAGGCCCCACGACCGGACCCAAAAAAAATAAAATGATAATAAAAAGAAGCTCAGGGACAGTGCTCAGGCTGGAGTTCAAGCCCCAGGACTGGCAAAAAAAAAAAAAAGAGTTCAGGAACAGCAACCAGGCCCTGAGTTCAAGACCCACGGCCAACAAAAGAAAAAAAATATTGTCTCTAAAAGACTTTTACATGTGTGAGCTCAGCTGTGTCATATTTTAACTTTCTGCTCCATCTAAAAAAAATCAAGGGCTGGGAAGGTGGCTCAGTGGTGGAGTGCTTGCCTTGCTTGCATGAGGCTCTGGGTTCTATTCTTCAGCACCATATAAACAAAAAAAGCCGGAAGTGAAGCTATGGGTCAAGTGGTAGAGTTCTAGCCTTGAGCTGAAGAGCTAAGGGACAGCACCCAGGCCCACAGTTCAGGCCCCAAGACAGACCAAAAAAAAAAAAAAACACACATCAAATGATAGATTCTTAGGACTTAATCCTACACTATGAGGTTGGAGGCTTGGCTCAGTTGGTAGAGCACCAGCCAATGAGCCAAAGTGTCAGGTACTAAATTCGAGTCCCAGTCTTAGAAACAAAAAATCCTACCCTGATTGTTCATACAGTGGAAATTACTGTCAATTATTAAGGTTGTGACATGAGGTATTTATTTTAACAAATGACACATAAAAAGTGACACAAACTATTCATTTCTATGTTATCTTTCATCTCAGGATATTTTGTCTGAGACCCTAAAAAAAGTATGTTGGTTCTTAGTGTTCTGTTAATCTATTATAATATACATATGATGAGATATGCCTTACGTACAAACATTCATTTACAGAAAAATGTCAGGTTTTTCCTAAAAAGGGTAAATTAACCTTACATTTTAGGCCAGAACCAGGGCCTATTCTGTTTTAGTTCTTGTAATAGGAAATAGAGAATGTAGGAGAATCAGAAAGGAGAAATGTAATTTTAGTCCCTGTGGTTAGAAAGGACAGTCATGGTATAATTAGAATTTTCAAAGTACACAGGGAAGACAGAATGCCTTTTATTTGGTGTCTAGAAGAATATACTACTATTTTGTTTTGTTTTGTCAGTTGTGGGGCTTGAGCTCGGGGCCTGCATGCTGGTCCCTGAGCCTCTTTGTGCTCAAGGCTAGAGCTCTACCACTTGAGCCACACCACCACTTCCAGTTTTGAAGTGGTTGGAGATGAGAGCCTCAGCCTCCTAAGTAGCCAGGATTACAGGGGTGAGCCACTGGCACCTGCCAAACACTATTATTTTAAACAAAAGCAACCTCATTTGGAAGGCCCTGGAAAGTCTGAGATTGGAAACGTGGGCTTGCTGAAATAGCCCCCAGTATACACCACCAGGACATAAAATGAATGTGTGAAATCTGTGATAACAGAAAACTCTAGGCTCCCAAAGATGAATAGACAGTGTTCTGACACTTGCATTGACTGACCGCGGACCCCAAACACACGTCTCTATGGTCTGTTGTCTAGATCTGCACGCAGTAGGCCCTGTCCTGTAGAAGACGGCCCATCCATGCACTGTAAACATGCTGTGGTGTGTAATAGTCATGGTAACCAGAGGCCATGTTTTATCCCAGGTCCACCATGGCCTTTCTGGGGCCACGCTGGATGAATGATTCTCTGAGGTTCAGTTTCCTAATCTCCTCCATGAGGACAGTGATAGTGTTATGTGCTGGGATTGTTCATTCTGGGTATTGAATAAGAGAAAATACATAATGTCTACCATATCATTATTAAAAAATAAAAAATTCTGGGGTTTTTTTTTGGAGGGGGTTGGGATTTCACTGCACATGTTCGCATGCGCGTGCACGCACGTGTGTGTGTGTGTGTGTGTGTGTGTGTGTGTGTATACTGGTGTTTGAACTCAGAGCTTTGTTGGCTTTTTTGCTCCATACTGGTGTTCTACCACTTAAGCCACACCTCTACTCTTGGCTTTTTGCTTCTTAATTGGAGATAAGAGGGCTTTGGATTTTTCCTGCTCCAGCTGGCTTTGGATCATGTTCCTCATATCTCAGCCTCCTGAGTAGCTAAGATTACAGGCTTCAGCCACTATGCCAAGTATCACATGGAAGTGGCTTGCTACCTTCATCATGACTAGTAAGAGCACTGGAGCAAGGTAAAGGTAGGGCAATGCTTTTTGTCTCATGGTTTCTTCCCCATGTTAACATGCCTGTCCTGCACTGTCAATAGAGCTCAATTGGACATATGCAGGCCAATTGTTTCTGCAAATAAAACTTTTTGGACTAGCTACTCCTGTCTCTCCACATGTTATCCGTGTCCCCTTAACCCTGAAAGACCTGAGTGATTGTAGAAAAACGTAAATAAGAAGATACTATATACATGGCAGGATGAATATGGTCAAAATACATTGGGTATATGACTGAAAATGTTATCATAAGAACTATTATTTTGTACTAATCTAAGCTAATTTTGAAAGATTTTTCTGCTCAAAGATCCTGAAGCTTACTGGTGTTTGGTCCTCAGTCTTGCTTTGTGTAAATTAGGAGACTATCTGAAATGCAGATACATAGGCCCTGCCCTGTCCCCCTTGGCACAAGATTCTCAGGTGATTAACGTGTACTTAACTCATCAAAGCTAAGCCAAGGGTCAGCACACTTTTCCTACAAAAGGCTAAAGAGTAAATATTTTAAACTAGCATTACTGTATTAACTATCCTCAAGAAATGAAAACTAGAAATACTAAACATCCAGCAATACCGTTCTTGGGGATGTTAAGTGAGAGTGTAATGCAGGAATCTGCAGACTCAACTTGATTGCAGAACTAGAAACTAATTACCATGAAAACTCTTTTCACTAGTGCTGGGATGGAGGTCAGTGGCAAAGTGTTTGCCTAGCAAGTGCAACGTCCTGGGTTCAATTCCCAGTAACAAAAAAGAAAAAATAACACAACTCTTTTCAATCTAAATTCAAATGAACCATATTGAATATTTCTGAATGCAGTGGTAAAGATCAGGTCTTGTTAAGGAACAAAATGAGTTTCATAATAGAAGTGTAGTTCGTTCATGTTCAAAATTTATCAAGTTCAACTCAAAGACCTGCATCTAAGGGTGAATAAAGGATAGGACTTTTGTTGAATTACCACCACATTAATGATTTAGGGTTAGCAACGTGAGAAACATAAAGTATTCACAATCATCAGAAACACCTTCTACATGAGATATTAACAGTTATAAAGGAAACATTTCTATTTGTGTTTTATAACAAACATTTTTAAAATGTTCCTTCCGAACCAGGCCCTGGTGGCTCATGCCTATAATCCTAGCTACTCAGAAGGCTGAGATCTGAGGATGGTGGTCTGAAACCAACCCAGGCAGGAAAGTATGTAAGACTCTGATCTCCAATATAAAGTACTAAAAAATAACAGAAATGGAGCTGTGGCGTAAGTGGTCTACCACTAAACTTGAGCAAAATAAGCTCAAGGACAGTGCCCAGGCCCTGAGTTCAAGTTCTAGTCCCAGCACAAAACAAAACAAAAACAAAATATTTCTTCTGAATGTATTTGTTAGAACAGGTTTTGACCCCTCTACTAGACACAATTACAGGCAGAAATAGAACTAACAGAGATAGAGATATGATATATAAATATTTTTACTTTATTAATTCTCTTTTACTTTTCTGTCCTTATCCAATGTTCTCTCTCTTGTCTAGGAAAATTTTATTTTGTGCGATGCAAAGTTTAAGATAAAGACCTTCCTTCTTAATCTAACAAATCCTTTAATTGCAAATCATTCGCAAATGGAGTAATTCTCCTGGCATGACCATTAGGAAGATTTAACTACAAGCAACCGAGGTTTCTGGCCTAAGTAGCCAAAACATTTGGTGCTTATTATTTCATAGAAGAAATCTGGAGGTTTGGCACCTCCAGGATTGTTTAATTTAGTTCCCTAGCAACATCATTGTCAAGAACAAAGGATCTTCGTGTTCGTCCATATTGCACTCTTCAGGATATAGGCTTGTTCATAATCAGACAAAGTAATCCATAGTAAAAACAATGTTCATTTTTTGTGCATCTTTCTAAGTATGACAAAACTTTTTCCATAAGCCTGTCCATAGATTCCTTGGCTTCTTGATGAGAAGTATATAGCTTATCACTGAAGGCTCACACCTTTCATCCTAGCTACTTGCAAGGCTGAGATCCTAGGATTGAGGTTTGAAGTCAACAAAGGCAGAAAACTAGTAGAAGCTTATCTCCGATTATCCACTCAAAAGCCAGAAGTAGAGGTATGGCTCAAGTGTAGAGCTCCAACCTTGAATGGAAAAGCAAAGGAAAAGCTCAAGGCCCTGAGTTCAAGCCAATATTGGCACAATATACACATACATATGTATCTGTATATATGTGTGTGTGCGTATGTCATATGTGTTACTAAAATATTAACTGTCAGGAATAATGGGACTACAGTGATGAGATGAAGAAAATAGCCAACCATCTGAAAAAAGGTTAAATCATCTGAATAAAAATCAATGTCCTGTTAGATAGGAAAAGAGAGATGTGTGCCAGTTAGTATTCACTAATAAAACAAACTTAAGACTAGCACTGGAATTCATATTTATCAAATGGCCACCAATAAAAAGAACCTCATTCAATTTCTAGAGTTAAACTGAACATGCTTAATTTTGAGAGCTCAGATACCACTGAGAAAGTTTAGCTGTGACTGTGCAGCCTAAACACTGGCAAAGTATGGAGAGGTGGTAGAAACATAATTATAAGATTCAAGGCACACATCACAATTTGAGAAGAGCTTAGAGAAGTTAGCAAAACTCAGTCCTAACATGTTTTGGGAAGGAAGAGTAATATTTGCCATGGGATTCAGGCTGATGGAATTTGCAACCTTCACCAAACACCTGCCAACTTTCTCTCCTGAATCAATTTCTAGTGATAGAATTTGGGGCCAATTTAAGTTTACATTCCTTCTTGGTCATTTTGCTCAGCTGAGTCAGAATACTTGTCATTTTAATAATATTATGCCGGGTTTTGCATTCCTATCCTTTTTTTTCTTTTCATGACAGTCTTGGGGTTTGAACTCAGGACCTGGGCACTAGTCCTCAGCTTTATTTCTCAAGACCAGTGATTTTAATGAGTATAAATACATATCCATGGCCAGGACACACCCAAAATAATGCTATGGGGTTTTTGTGTTATTGTTGTTCAGCATAGAATAGAAAGAAAAAATGTGAATAGATGAATCCATATAAAGTAGAAAGAAAAATGTGAATAGATGAATTAGCGGTATCAGATTTCATGATTCTTTAAATTTTTTCAATTTGTTCTAATTTTTAAAATTTTAACTTTTTTAATTTTTTGTTTTGTAATGGGCACATTAAAAGTATCTATAAGATATCGAGTAATATTCAAATCAGAGTTAATGCATGTATCTCTTTAATATTTATTGTTTTGAGGGTTAAAACATTGAAATTTCTTTCTTCTTACTTTTTTGTAAATAAATAATACATTATTATTGTCTATAGTCATCCTCCTGTGCAACTATGTACCAATACTTCTCACTAATGTAAACGATTTCATATATGCTCACCGTATGTGGCTTAATACCCATTGATCTTTCCCCATCCTAATTGCCTAGCTCTCTCAGCCTTAGATAAATCCATTCTTCTCTCAGCTCCTAGGAGAGCAACTCTGTTCAGAGTCCACATGTGAGACAGGTCTTGTGCCTGGGTTGTTTCAAGTAACATAAGCTCTCCACTTCCATCCATATTGAAGCAAATGGCAGGATCTCCTCCATTAATGTGACTGTATAATGTAACCAGTTTTGTTGTTTTGTGCTGGTACTAGAGTTTGAACTCAGGCCTTTCACTCACAGAAGGCTCTACCACTTGAGCCATGGCTTCAGTTTCAGCTGATTAATTGGGCATAAGAATCTCCTGATTTTGTCTGCCTAGACTGGCTCCAAATAGATTCTCAGCCTTCTGCATAGCTAGCACAAAAGTCTATGAAGGCTTTAACTAGGCCTAGATCAATAGAAGAATAATTTGTTCCTATTTTCATAAATGGTGTAGATTTACATACTTTAGAAGCAGGAAGCAAATAAACTTGCATTTGGAAAAAAGTCGTAATAGTCACTGAAGCTGTGAGACAATGAAGGAATGGTACTGTGCCAGGCAGGACCTAGGACAGGGCGCAATGGGGTAGCCCCCCGGGGCCCAGGCACTTCAGCTGGGAGTAGAGCCAGCAAGGACAGAAAGGTGACAGTCAGATGCGCTGCTGAAGAACTATGGCGTTCTTGAAGAGTATTGATTTCCAGCTTCTGATAGGTGGGCCTTATGGTACCACCTGCTAACCCACGAGGCTGCAAAAGGAAAGGTTTGGCAATTACCTGTTTCCATATCCATTGAAGTATAATTTATATACAATAAAACGCAACATTTTTAATAGGACTCTTGGTGGGCTTTTTTTAGTACATTCATAGACCCCTTAAAACTATCTCCATAATCCACAAATATTTTCTTCCTTCTGCCACTCCCTGGAGTCCCTGACCACTTTTTTTTTTTTTTTGCTGCTGTTGCTGCTGTGTCCTCCTACTCCTCCGCCTCCTCCTCCTCTTCCTTCTTTTACTCCTCCTCCTCCTTCCTTTTTTCCATTCTTTCCTTCTTCCTCTTCTTGTCTTTTTCCTCTTCCTCCTTCCTTCCTTCCTCTTCTTCCTCCTCTTCCTCCTTCCTTCCATCTTCTTCTTCCTACTCTTCCTCCTTCCTTCCTTTCTCTTCCTCCTCTTCCTCCTCCTCCTAACTTCTTTGTCTGTGCTGGTGTTGGAGATTTAATTCAGGGCCTCAAACTCTTCCTTGCTTTCACTCAAAGCTGATACTTTATTACTTGAGCCACAGCTTCCCTTCTGGCTTTTTGCTGGAAGTAAGAATCTCATGGAGCCAGACACTGGTGGCTCATGCTTGTAATCCTAGCTACAGAGGATGCTGACGTCTGAGGATTGTGGTTCAAAGCCAGCCTGGGCAGGAAGGTCCCTGAGACTTTTATCTCCAATAAGCTACTCAGAAAAGGCTGGAAGTGGAGCTGTGGTTCAAGTGGTAGAGCACTAGCCTTCAGAACAAAGAGGCTCAGGAACAGCACCCAGGCCCTGAGTTCAAGCCCCACAGCAACAAGAAAGAGAGAGGGAGAGAGGGGGGAGAGAGAGAGAAAGAGAGAGAGAGACAGATAGATAGACAGTGACAGAGACAGAGACACGAGAGGGAGAGGGAGAGGGAGAGGGAGAGGGAGAGAGAGTCTCATGGACTTTTGTGCCCATCCTGAATTCAAACCTCAATGATCAGTTCTCAGTTACCTGAGTTACTAGGGTTGCAGGCATGAGCTGCCAGGGACTCATATATATACTTTATATCAGCATAATGTTTCTGAAATGTACTCATGTTGTTGAGTATATGATTTGTTCTCTTCACAGCTCAGATTTATTTTTATTGTATAGATATATTACAATGTGTTAATACATTCACCAGTTGATGAGCAATTAAGCAAATATCTTGAGTAATTACCTAAAAAGGAAATTGTGGGATGGTTGTATAAACTGCCAAACCATTTCCATAATCATTGTACCATTTTACATTCCCACCAGAAAGATTTCGCATATTTACAATTGCCAAGTTTTAAAGTCATTATAATTCAAGTATACTATTATTTCTTGGACTGCTCATTTTCATTTCCCAGATGAATAGGGATATTGGACATCTTTTTATCCACTTACAAAGATAAAATGAAGAAGCTGTTCAAATACATTTGAAGATTTTTACTGAACCATTTACCTTATTGGCATGGAGCTATAGAAAAGTCTCCTAAATTCCAGATCCAAGTTCTTTTTTCAGATCAATGGTTTGTAATATTTTCATGCAGCCTATGATTGAACTTCCATTTTCTTTGTGGTACCTTTTGGAGAGTTGAAATTTTTAATTTTAATGAACTCTAATAACGATATTTCTTTCATATTGTGGTTCTGGCTTTTGGTATTCCTGAGAGATCTTTCTGATTTAAGATCACACATATTTTCTTTGATGTTTTCCACTAGAAGTTCTACTATTAGCCTAAGGTTTAAGCCTGTTATTTGTGAGTGTAATGTGAAAGGGATTGAAACAAATGTTCCTGTACAGATACTCATTGGTCCTCAGCACTATTTGCTGGAAAGATTTCCTTTCCCTATTGAGTGAACTTGGTCACTTTTGTCAAAATCAATCCACTCTACATCTATCCTTTCTCCAATACCATACTTAATAATAAATTTTAAATTCATTCTGAAATCTGATAGTTTAAGTTTTCCAATGTTATTCTTTTTCACCGGGAAAATCACAAATTGAATGACAAAGAGAAATAGAGTTAATCAGTTTGTTGAGTGCAGCTGAACTGATGCTCATAAAGCAAAGCATCGTTCAATTTCTTACAATAGGAAAACTCTATGGCCTACCCTAGTCATCAGCAAATAGGAAAATGAAAATAGGCAAACATAAAAATAAAAAGAATAAATTAGACAAAGAAATTCTTTGATGTTTGAAAGATTTATAGCAATACACTTTTTAAAAAATTTCTTGACATTGGTAATATGTTTTTTTTCTTGTTCTATGTAGTTAATAGTTGATCAACCTTTTGGATTAAATAAAGAAGTTTTAGCTGGATATTAGTGGCTCATGCCTGTAATCCTAGCTACTCAGGAGGCTGAGATCTGAGGATCACAGTTGGAAGCCAGCCTGAGCAAGAAAGTCCTCAAACTCTTATCTCCAATTAACTACCCCCAAAAAGCTGGACATGAGGCTGTGGCTTACATAATAGATTGTTGGCATTTAGCAAAAAGAAGCTCATGGAGGGGCTGGGAAGGTGGCTCAGTGGTAGAGCACTTGCCATGCATGCATGAGGCCCTGGGTTCGATTCCTCAGCACCACATAAGCAAAAAGAAAAAAAGCTGGAAGTGGCACTGTGCTCAAGTGGTAGAGCACTAGCCTTGAGCTGAAGAGCTGAGGGACAGCGCCCAGGCTCAGAGTTCAGGCCCCACAACCAGACCCCCCCCCCAAAAAAAGAAGCTCATGGACAGTGCTCAGGCCCTGAGTTCAAGCCCCCCCCACCAACACACACACACACAAACACACACACACAAGTTCTGTTTTTCAAATCATTCTTTTCACTCTTATTTTCAGTATTCTTTCTCCTATCTGCTGATGGAGTAATACAATATTCTAATATAGAACATTTTCTAATATAAAATAATTGAACTGTAATTTACCCTATAAATACCAACTTAGCTTTATGTAACAAACCCATATACTGAGTTCCTATCATCACTTATGATTTTTTTTCCTATGATTTCTACTTTGACCTGCTGATTAGGTAGAAGTGTATTATGATTTTCATATCTGAAGGATTTTCTGATACCCTTGTTATTCATTGCTACTTTAATTAATTTAGAGAATATATCCTCCTGTGATGTCAATCCTCTCCAGTTGGAAACTTGTTTTATGGCCCAGCATATGTCACCATATCTTGAGTGAATATTAAATGTATGCATGGGGTGAACATGTGTTTTGCCATTACTAGGCAAGCTGTTGATGACTTCCAATGAGGTTAGATTATAGGATGGTGACCAGAAGCTCTACTGGCTACTGGGACAAGAATGGTGAATTCTCTGTCTGTGTTTATGGATTTATCTCGTTTTCTTTTATCCATATTTGCTTCATGTTTCTTCAAGGCCTGTTGCTAGGTGAACATATGCATATGTGGGCCAGCACCCTCCTTTTTTACCTTTATGAAGTTCTCTTTTGATCTCTGGTCATACGTACGCCTTTATCTTGATCTTGATTTCATTTGTCATTTATCTGACCACTCCAACCTTTGCTTGGCTTTTGTTTGCAGGATAGTGAGTTCTACTAATCTTTCATATGTAACACGCTCGTGTTTCCCCATTTAAATTACATTATTAGAGAGCATATAATTGGGTTTTGTGCTTATATCCAATCTGAAAATATTAACCTATGCCAATTAATTGGCGATTCTAGACCATCTGGAGCTGATGTAATCATTAACGAGGATGGGTTCAAGTTTAGCCACTTGCTGTTTTCTATTGTCCCTGCCTGTTTTGGTTGCCATATTTGTTATTTCTTGTTTTATTTTTTCCTGCCTTTTATTCAGGCTGATGATTTTTTTCCCATAACTCTGTGTTACCTATGTTATTATTAGACATATGATGCTTTTCATCTCAAATGGTTGCCTTAGACTTTGAAAGATAGGTATTAAAAATGCTCACAGTCTAATTTCAAATAATACTACTTAACATATCCTATATGCCTTCTAGAGAGTATACTTCCAATTCCTCCTCCCATTTTTTGTGTTATAAGTTTTTCAATTTAGACTATGTATGTCTTATAAAAACTCACAGAGACAATCATAATAGCACATACCTGTAATCCCAGCACTTAAGACACAGGGGCAGGGGGATTGCTTCAGTTATAGAGAGTGCGAGGATAAGTTAAGCTACTTACTGAGGTCCTCTGTCTCTGAATTTCTCTCTCTCTCTCTCTCTCTCTCTCTCTCTCTCTCTCTCTCTCTCACACACACACACACACACACACAAGAAATCCTCACATAACAGCCCAATGGTCAATTATTTTGCCTAACCACTTTTTAAGTGTGTACTTAGCTCTTTAAGAATCATCACTGTTGTTCAGAGTAGATATGACATTTCACATTGCTACCAGCAATATATTAGAATTTTAGCTTTCTACATTTTTGCCAACACTTATTTTTGTCAATCTTCTCGATTTCAGCTGTTTTAATGAGTGCTTTAATGATGAGTTTGATGGACATTTTCTAAGTACAAATTGAGTATTTTATAAGCTTCTTAGTCACGTATGTATGTTCTTTTATGAAATATTCATATCCTTTGTTGTTAGAGCATGTTTTATTCAGTTGTAAACGTTCTTATTTTTTTTATTGTGAAAATACTGTACAGAGGGGTTACAATTACATGGGCATGATAATGAGTACATTTCTTTTTTTTTAATTTAATTTAATTTAATTTGTGAACATACTGTACAGAGGGGTTACAATTACATGGGCAGGATAATACGTACATTTCTTCTCAAGCATTGTAGCTTCCTCCTTTGTTTCCCCTTCCCACCCCTTCCCATCCTCGCCCCGCCCCCTCCATCCAATCCTCCCTGTCCCCCTTCCCAACCTCCCCCCACCAAAGTTGTAAAGTTCATTTTCTACATAAGGACTTGTACATCTCATTGTTGCAATGGGTCCACCTGTATCCCTATTTAAACGATTTGTGTAAACGTTCTTTATATTATTTCCACACATGTGTACACACACTTACTTACACACATACCTCATATTAGATACAGTGTGCAAACCTTTTTTCCCAGCTTACCTTCTCTTTTCCATCTTTTGAAAAGGAGAAATTTTAACATTGATGAAGGCTCATTCAGTAAGTTTATGATGTTCTTAGCCAAGAAATTTTTGCCTAGCCCAAAGCCATAAAGATGTTTTCCTTCTGGGGCTGGGAAGGTGGCTCAGTGGTAGAGCACTTGCCTTGCATGCTCAAGGCCCTGGGTTCGATTCCTCAGCACCACATAAGCAAAAAAGAAAAAAAGCTGGAAGTGGCACTGTGGCTCAAGTGGTAGAATGCTAACCTTGAGCTGAAGAGCTGAGGGACAGTGCCCAGGCCGAGAGTTCAGGCCCCATGACTGGACCCAAAACAGAAAAAAAAAAGAAGAAGAAAAAAGATGTTTTCCTTCATTTTCTTCTACAAGTTTTATAATTTCACTTTCTAGGGACAGACTCAATATCTATCTTTATTTTGTTTGTTTGTTTGTTTTGAGCCACTTGAGCCTCCGCTCCACTTTCAGCTTCGTAGTGGTGAATTGTTATAAGAGTCTCACAGATGTTTCTTCTTCAACTGGGTTTGAAACGCTATCCTTAGATCTCAGTCTCCTGAGGAGCTAGGATTAGAGGCAAGAGCCACCAGCGCCTGGCTTAATTTACTGCTTTGTTGAGTATAATGGGAGGATTGGGATTCATTTTCCCAACAGATAGATAATTGTCCCAGAATAAGTTGATGAAGAGACATTTCCCCCACTGAACTTTTCCTGCCTATGGTGAAGTACAGTTGAGTACATAGCACTGGTTCATTTCTGCATGATATTTCTGTTCCAGCAATCTACATGTCCGTCCTTTGTCAGGGCTGTACATACTATCATGATTTCTGTAGCTTTAGAGACCTGGAGTCTGATTATATAAATCCTCCAACATTTTTACTTAAAAAATTACTTGGAGATTCAAGATCTTTTGAATTCCCATATAAATTATAAAAGAAGATTGGCAATTTTAAACCTTATTTTATTTTGGGGGCTATTTTGTTAGATATGAAACTTTGAGTTGGCACTTTTTTTTCCTAAAAAGAGAGCTAAATCTATGATCTTTGGATTTGCAGGTTGTCATAATTTCCTTCCTTCCTTCCTTCCTGCCTCCCTTCCTCCCTCCCTTTCTTCCCTTTCTTCCTTCACTTTCTTTTTTCCTTCCTTCCTTCCTTTCTCTCTTTCTTTTTTCTTCTCTTAGTGCTGAGAGTCATTTCTTGGATACATTAGGCAACTACTCTACCACTGACTTCCATCCACAGCTGACTATTCATAATTTCTGCCTTTTACCCTGTTCTTCTGAATATGATATGTGTTTGTTTTCAAGAGGCTTTCTTTAAACACATCATTGGCTATTTGATTCTAATGAAATTTAGTAAGATGTTATTTATGTTTATTTTAGTTGGGCTTCATTTTGCCCTTTGTGTTTGTAAGTTTCTTTTAAAAAAAGGCAGCTTTGCTATGTTGAAAATGAGCTATTTTTGTAGTTTTATACACATTTTCTTGTAGGTGGAGACAGGAGGGAAAAACTGGGAGAGAGAGAGGGAAGAGGTGACACTGTCCAAAAAGAAATCCACTCTTTACTTGACTTTATGTAACTGTAATCCCTCTGCATATCATCTTTATAATAACAATTCAAATTGTTCTAAAAACTCAGATTCAGAGTTAGAAAATTTTGACATTACTTCTTCAAATATTGGGTGCTTTCCCTTCATTGTCTAAAATTACAATTGCATATATGTCAAATCAATTTATTTATCCATACAGGTCTCTGAGGACAAATGCATTCAATATTTTTTATGTGCTCCATTTTGGGTGCTTTTTAGCATTATATTTTTTTAACCAACAATACTGTGTTCTGTGATATCTAATTGTGCTGATTGTCTCATCCAAGCCATTTTGTGTTGTAGGTAGTGTCATTCTCAAAATTTAAATTTAAAAATTGAGTCATAGGCAAATTAGATGATTTTTCCAGAAACTTAATTCGTCTCCCCAATTGCTTGGGAAGGAAGAATATAGTTTGTGCCCATTTTCTTTTCTTTTCTCTTCTTTTCTTTTTTGCCAGTTCTGGGGGTTGAACTTAGGGCCTGAGCACTGTCCCTGAGCTTCTTGTGCTCAAGGCTAAAACTCTACCACTTAAGCCACAGTGCTACTTCCAGCTTTTTCTTTTTATGTGAACTGAGGAATCAAACCCAGGTCTTCATGCATGCTAGGCATGCACTCTACCACTGAGCCACCTTCCCAGCCCAGTTTATTCCCATTTTCTAAGGGATAGGCACAACCCCAAAGTTTAAGAACCACTGAGATTATAGATGAAAAATACTAGGAATTCTCATGACAGAATGCATACAAGTTCTCCCCTCTCTTCTCTCCCCCATCTCATATTCAGGCAGTATAACATTGATCATTCTGCAACATCAAGGAATAATAATATTCCCAGCTGGGCACTAATGGCTCACACCTATAATCGTAGCTAATCAGGAGGCTGAGATCTGAGGATTGCTGTTCAAAGCCAACCTGGGCAGGAAAGTCTTTAACAGAATCTTAGCTCCAATTAAGCACCAAAAAGGCAGAAATGGAACTATGGCTTCAGTGGCAGAACACCAGGCTGAGTGGAGAAAGCTAAGGGACAATGCTCAAAGGTCTGAGTTCAAGTCCCAGTTCAAGCCCCAATACTCCCCCCACACACACACATATACATACATACAGACAGACAGACAGACAGACACACACACACACACACACACACACACACACACATACACAAAGATATTCTTGATACTTATACTTCAACTACTTTTTTGCCAGTTCTGGGGGTTGAACTCACGGCCTGAGCACTGTCCCTGAGCTTCTTGTGCTCAAGGCTAAAACTCTACCACTTGAGCCACAGTGCTACTTCCAGCTTTTTCTTTTTATGTGAACTGTAGGATTCCCCACTCCGCTCACCACCAGCATTTCTCCATCCACAACCTCTAGTTTATTCTCTGTACATATAGTGTACAGATATGTGTATTTATATTTATATACATTTATATGCATATGTTTGTGCACTCCCTTCAGTCTTTGCTAAATTCAACTCTTATTAAGTCAAATGCCACATTTAACACCTCATCCTATCCACTACAATGTTCTATGCAGCATGACTTTGTAATCTACTGGGATGAAACAGACTCTAAGGCTGTATCTCAAGCTCAACTGTGTCATTATTTTATGTATAACCAGACTGAAAATTAACTTCAGTCTGTCTGTCCATTCAAGTGGTCAGACTCTGGAGAATCTTGTATTTCTTACAAGTATAAAAGAACATTTTAGGGCTGGGAAGGTGGCTCAGTGGTAGAGCGCTTGCCTTGCATGCCTGAGGCCCTGGGTTCAATTCCTCAGCACCACATAAGCAAAAAAGAAAAAAAGCCAAAAGTGGCGCTGTGGCTCAAGTGGTAGAGCGCTAGCCTTGAGCTGAAGAGCTGAGGGACAGCGCCCAGGCCCAGAGTTCAGGCCCCATGACCAGACCAAAAAAGAAAAGAAAAGAAAAGAACATTTTAAACATCTCAAAAAGTATTTCTTCAGGTCAGTGGCTGCTTAATGACTCCTATCTCCTAAGTCTCTAAAATTAGAAAATATATCCTGATTTTCCTCTATTCCATGTATGTGTGAGATTTAGATCTATAGAAGTAGGTGGTAGTTAAAAACCTTCTAAGTGGAAGTTTAAATCAGTTAAAGACTAATCACTTAAGGATCCAAGGATATTCTCCTTACTTTCCATATTTTCCAGGATCACTTTCTCATAAAACTCAAAAGTTACGAAAGCAAAGTTTTGTTTTCATGTTATGACTTCATCCAAATGAATCATGGAACGTGTCTCTGATGGCTGTTCAGTCTCCACACAGTGACTTTAGTTCCTTTTCCTTTAGTGCTGGGTATGTTTGAGTCTTTATGGAATACTACACTATTCTATTCATTTCCTCCTACCAACAAGAACATGCAAACAAAGTTGTGTTTTGCATGCATGCAAATTGTTGCTGGGATTGATGTTTCCACATAGAAGTGTTTAAGAACAAAAAATAAATGAGGGGTAGAGAGAAGGATTTGTGTTACACACAATACTGTAAATTAATAAAAATAGAAACATTTCTCCAGGGACCAGTTGCTTATGGATATAATCCTAACCGTTCAGGAGGCTGAGATTTGAGGATCATGGTTCAAAGCCAGCCTGGGAATGAAAGTCTGTGAGACGCTTATCTACAATCAACCACCAAAAGCTACACATGGAGCTGAGTTCAAGTAGCACAGCACCCAAGCTCCGAGTTCAAGCTCCAGGACTGGCACAAACATACACACAAAATAGAAACATTTCAAAAGCTAACATTCATAATTGAGAAGGCATTAGTTGTGTGAGTGGAAATTTTTATGATGAGAGCCTGTAGAAGTAGCTAAAGGAGGAGGCAAGATATTGAAATCAGTTCCCCAACTCATATGTACATCATGTGTCAAACTATACATGAGAATGTGATTATATGAAATATAAATAAAGTTTGAATTTTCCATTAATTAATTAGCACTGAGAAATAGAAGGCATCATTGTCTTCTTTTCTTTCTTAATTAAAATCAGGTGCAATTATCTTACTACATATTCTGTACAATATAAACACAAAGATTGCAGTCCCTAACAAATGACATCTCCCTTCATCTTGTAACCTCTAGCAAAAATAAGTTCATTTACATGGAAATATTTACCTAATCATGTTTGGTTTTAGTCTTAATAATGAAATAGTTCCAAAAAAATGCCTGATAAAATCCTTAGATCATTTTTAAATGTCAAAATCCATTCTCTGATAGTAAGTAGTTATTGACTCTTTTTTTTAGATTAAAGAACTAAGATTAAAAGAGGGTAAATCAGTTACCTAAATTTAAACAATAAAGATTCAAGTTTTGAAGAAATAAAGTTCCTGTTTACCCAATGAATAATATCAGGCTAATTAAATGAGTTCAATGATAACAAGCAAAAGAAAGAGTAACCTATAATCTCTGTCCCAGGCTGAGGCAGAAAGATCAAGAAAACTAGTCACAGCCTGGAATATCTACTAAGACCTTGTTTCCAAAAATTAATAAATAAGTAAAATAAAAATAGTAAATAAATAAAAGTTGGGTTTTATTAATGGATTTTTCATCTAAATCTCACAAGATTAATAAAGAGATGAATTATAGCTGGTGGCTCATGCCTGTAATCCTAGCTACTCAACAGGCTGAGATCTAAGGATCACGGTTCAAAGCCAGCCCAGCAAGGAAAGTCCATGAGACTTTTATCTCCAATTAACTACCAAAGAGCTGGAAGTGGGGCTGTGACTCAAGTGGTAGTGGGCTAGCCTTGAGTCAAAACACTTAAGGATAGCATTCATGCCTCAGTACCAGCCTTCACATATACAAACAAAAATGGAAAGAGAGAGAGAGAGAGATTGGGACATGCTACCGCTTGGAAGAAACAACACTTCCTTTTCCCATGATGCTGTATGCTCCTGATGGCCAGGCTCTATCTGGTCACAATGCAGAGCAGTAATGCCGCTTTTCTGCTTTTCCCAGCCTCTGATTGGCTCAGTCCTCCTGGGGCGCGCTCAGCCCACCACCAGGTTACTCCATTTCCCAAGACTACAGGCTCTTTTTGAAACATTACCAAAATCATCACCTCTGTCTTTAGACACATCCCTTCCACTGAGTGGCCATACAGAAACATGCTGAATTTGTTGCTTTCAGACTGGAGCGTCAGCCAGTCTCTCTTCTTTAATTCCTCAAGCAGAAATGGAGACACAGATTGAATTCCTAATGTGAGTTTGAACTCTCTTTTCTCCATTCCTAGAACAACACATTTTTTTAATTCTACTTAAAAACCTAAGAAGCTACAGCTATTTATAGCTTTATTTCAAGAAGACACAGATTCCATTGGACTGAAAGTCATAATAATGAGACATAAAGGAAGCATTGAACTGGAATCAGGCCACTAACCCAGTTTATTTTTAATGCCGTAGCTTCTACAAAGGCTGGTCTTGTAGCTCATATTGGCATGAATGAACGTGTGCTCCATGAAGGATCATTTGTGTGGCTCCCAACGCTACAGGGTATTTTTGTAGCCTGTGGAGTCAGCCTATAGAAATAGAGCTGAGCATGCTTTGATGTCCAAATTCCATTGATAACTTTGAAGCAAGAAAAATAACAGTAGAACAAGCTGTGGAGAAAGTAGAAGAGAGGAGGAATGTTCACACAATTGTTTTAACGTGGATCTGATCAAACAAAATCAGACTGCAAGCCGTTTTCTCCCTTCTAAGCAAGAGAGGATGTTTATATTCTTAACTTTTCCTTTTTCATCTGTGTCCAAGTCTAAAAAATCTAAGAGCTTAAGGCTGGCTGCATCTGCAAGTAATTCTCCTTCAGGAAAGTCTTCAGTAAGGAATTAAAACCAATGCTGGAGAGAAGAAGGCATTGTGAATGAGGAGGAGACAAGGTGGGAGAAAATAAAGGTGAGACCATAAGGTCAAAAAGGCAAGTTGTTTCCCAAACCTACATTTCATTTCTTTCAATAGCAATTCCCGCCTCTGACTTCAGCTGATAAATTTAAGACAGTGGCTCTTAACTAGGCAGAATCGTCAGAATTACTCATAAGCCTTTTGCTCACCCTGCAGTCCAGTGACCCCCTGTGGCTTTCTAAATCAGAACTTCTACAAGTAGAGCACAGAAAGTGATCTTTATTTTTAAAAAAATGACCCATTCGTTTGAAGGATAGATTTTTCTTTTGCAAACTCTGTTTTCATCAAGGCTTTGCATCCAGAAAGATAAACAGAAGAAACAGAATCTTAATAACAGCATTCACTACCATCTTGGGGTGCTGCGTGTATAATTACAGAGTCTCATCCCCCTAATTTCTGTGATTCCCCAAGTGCATAGAATCAAGCTGGCAAGCACTCCTCCCAGATCTTTCTGCCTGACAGCTCTTGTTGAGTCCCTGGCTAGCAATGGCTCCACATAGCCTCAAAACGGCTTCCTGCCCACAGTGCAAAGTCCTATCCTGGCGTTCTCATTCCCAATGTGCAAGCAACAACCCTTTATCATGTCAGAGCCAGACGGTGTTATGAATAGATATGGTGAAAAGATGCTCTTCCATAACCTGCAGCCTGTTTCCTCATCTTTAGATACCTTGGCCTGGGCCCATGAATCCAATCCAATCCTTCTTGAAGCCCCTGTCTGCCAGGGTACAGACTAAGTGCATGAGACCTATTAATTTAAAGGAAAAAAAAAAAGAAAAAGAAAATCAGACTCTTAGTTGGGCACCAAGGGTTTATACATGACATCCTAGGTATTCAGGAGTGAGATTTGAGGATTGTGATTCAAAGGTGGAACAGGGAATGCCATGAGACTATTATGTCCAATTAGCTATCAAAAAAGCAGGAAATGTGATCTGTGGTTCAAGTGGTAAAGTGCTAGCTTTGAGCAACAAAGCACAAGGGTAGCACCCATGTCCTGAGTTCAAACCCCAAGACAAACACACACACACACACACACACACACACACACACACACACACACTGTTACCTGTTTATATCTTTGTCTTCAAATACTACCTCTTTGAGGATACTTTTCTATTATATAAACTACTTCCCATATATAGCTTCTCTAAGCTTAAAACTGAACCATTGTATCAAACACAGCGAAATTCTAGTTTAGATTCAAGTGAGATGATCCCTTTGACAAGACATTTTCCTCATACAATACACTTTCCCTCAAGTTACCTGAAATTTAGTGAGACCAAGAAGATAGATCACAAGATCTGAGTTGGTGACTGTCAACCTCTCTAGATATCCAGGAACTAAAGTGAACATCTACAGGCCCAGACACATGGCCTACACCCCATGTGCATTTTCAATTGGATGGGGAGAGGGAAATCTGGTTAGATGTATGGCTTTTCTCAAATCTCCAATCTCAAAACCTATTTGCAGAACTTCCATGCAGGATCCTGCAAGCAGCTCACTATCTTCTTGCTAACACCCTCCCCCCCCTTTGGCTTCCTTGCCTACCTCCATAGCTACTTTTGTAAGTGACTTCATTATCCACTTCTTCAAGCCAAAAACTGGTTATCAAACTTGGCTCTCCCTTTTCCTCTCCTTCACCGCCCACAACAAACCTATAACCAAGTCACATCTGTTCTGTACTCTAAATTTCTATGGGATTTTTTTAGATCTTCTCTCCATCACCAGACATCATATATACTCAGATTGACATCATGATTTCTTTTTATTTTGTATTTTTATGCTAGTTCTAGGGCTTGAACTCAGGGCCTGGGCACTGTCCCTGAGATTTTTTGCTCAAGGCTAGCTCTCTACCACAATTCCACTTCCAGCTTTTGGGTGATTAATTGGAAAAAAGAGTCTCACAGATGGGGTGGGAATGTGGCTTAGTAGTAGAGTGCTTACCTAGCATGCTTACCTCAGTACCACATAAGTGGAAAAAGCTGGAAGTGGTGCTATGGCTCAAGTGGTAGAATGCTAGCCTTGAGCAAAAGAAGGTCAGGCCTATGCCCTGAGTTCAAGCTCCAGGACTAGCAAAACAAACAAACAAACAAAAAGAGTCTCACAGACTTTCCTTACTAGGCTGGCTTTGAACCATATCCTCAGATCTCAGGTTCCTGAGTAGTTAGGATTACAGGTATGATAAACTGACACCCAGTTGACAACATGACTTTTGAGACTCATGTTCCAAGTAATGATGGACTCTTACTTTTGTATCCTGTAAAAAAATTTTTTGGGGGGTCCGGTCGTGGGGCCTGAACTCTGGGCCTGGGCGCTGTCCCTCAGCTCTTCAGCTCAAGGATAGCGCTCTACCACTTGAGCCACAGCTCCACTTCTGGCTTTTTTTCTTTTTGCTTATGTGGTGCTGGGGAATTGAACCCAGGGCCTCATGCATGCAAAGCAAGCGCTCTACCACTGAGCTACCTTCCCAGCCCATCCTGTAAAAATTTTTGAACGATATAGAGTGAATTTTTTTAAGTTTTTACTTCCTCTTAAAAATTTGAAAATCTTCCTAAAGCTTCCGATTGTCAGAGCTCTCAATTGTGAATTAAGGACAATAATTCCAGCACCAATAATTACTGTAAGAACTTGAAAAAATAAAATAAAATACAGGCAGAGAGCTGCGCACTGGTGGCTCATACCTGTAATCCTGGTTACTCAGGAGGCTAAGATCTGAGGATTACTGTTCAAAGTCAGCCCAGGCAGAAAAGTCCATGAGACTTTACTTTCCAAGTAACCAAACAAAAAAAGCTAAGAGTAGAGTGTGTGTCTCAAATGGTAGAGCACCAGCTTTGAGCCAAACAGCTGACAAAAGCTTAAACCCTGGGAAATGATGGAAAGGGTGATATTTATTTATCAAGTTGCATTGTACTCATAAACAGACACGTTAAATTAAATCCTCTCTGTACAACTACTTGAAAGATATATTTTTCCTTATCAAAAATAAAGAATGAGGCCCTGAGTTCAAACCTCAGTACTGGTAAGCACACACATACCCATGAAGACATGCAGACAGAACACATAGCTTACTTGGCATGTGTTAGATTTCCAATTTTTCCCTCAGGACATTGAGAGCTTTAGAGTAAGTGAAGAGACAAAACTTCACTCCAGCTCTAAATTCCTGTGACTAAATATTACCAAGAGAGGCTAGAATGACCCTTCCATGAAATTTAATACCATATTCTTTTAAATTTCTATTGGTAATAAAATACTGAACCAGATGGACACAAGTATGACTCACAGGAGGAAACGTCAAAGGTGATAAAATCACTCTTATCTGTGTACTGCACTTGGCCAGCCCTACTCTGTCATCCTCTTTTTCTGCCTGATCACGGGTTGGTGACAGATTGCTCAGGCTGGGCAAGAAGAGTCCAAGCTTCAAGGAAGTCATCCTTCAAACAAACCGAAATAAGAGAGTTCATGTAAGTACCACTCACCTCCTCTTGGCCTTCTTATGTTGGATTTTGTTTTGTTGTGTTTTTTACTTAAAAAGACGATTTCTCAAGGTAGAAGCCATGGGTCATGATATTCAAATTGACTTTGAAGAAAAGAATGAGAACCATCAGAACAAATCATTGCAGATGGCTCTCCAGGCAAGAGGATGCTTCTTAATTGACTTGAACAGGATTGAAAATTAAATTCAATTTAGAAATTCAAATTCTCCTCCCAAGAAATCTGAGGGTCCACACACAGAGGAAGAATGCTTAAGATTTTTTCGTGTCCCTTGGACTGATGTATCTGTGTGAGTTCATATAGATGTATGCAATACATAGAATAGATCTCAGTATTTATCAATCGATCCCCAGTGAGTAGGTTGGTTCTTGAGTCTGAAGCAATAACTGGAAAGGGGGCAAAGACAGAGAATGCAGACTTGGTATCCCCCAGTGCCTGAGCTTTATAAATGAGGCTGAGAAACATATATATGCATATATTGTATACAATTATATAACATATATAAGATGTAATTATATAATACCCACAAATATATAAACATGTGTGCATATATAAACTTATGGATGTATATGTGCATAAACATATATGGGTATGTATTTGTGTCCTCCAAATATGCCCGTTGTCCACGCTCTGCTCTTTCCTTGATCCTCTAGCTCGAGACTGTAAACTCTTGTTCCGTCATTCCAGTCCTGCAAGGGAGCTCACAGACCCACGGTCCGTAGCAGACTCTTGCATCCCTGAAGTTCCCACAGATGTGGGAATCTCATCACCACCTCTTTGATCTGCAATAGATAAACATATCTCTCTTAATGAATGATGCATAAGTTTACTTGCTTCCTCAGGCTAAGTAAATAAACGTACCAAAGAGTGAGTGATATTTGAAAACTCCCCACAAACGTTGTGCCTACAGTTTGAATCTGAAAGCCTTCATCCATAAATGGAGTACAGAATGGCTTCCTTGTTGGTTGCTGGAAGAAATTGAGAATTATAAGTGAAAAAATATCCAACTCTTCTACTAGACTTGGTACATTGTTGGCGCTTATTCTTTCCTTTAATAATGTTCAGTGATAACCTAAATTTGGAAATCCAAATGGCAAGCCTACCCCCGCTACAAGTATCCTAAGGATGGTTCAAATACTTCCTAGCTCATGATCCCAATATCCTTGTTTCAAAATGTCATATAATTGATGATTATTTTCATCTACCATTAGACTTCCAAGGATATATTTGACTTTATTATGAATTCCAATTCTTGAAAACCTTGGGGGATTGTCTGCTGTAATATAGTATGTCAAACACAAGCTCTGCTTCTGCTTATTTATACAAAATAGCCTCTGACCTCTAGTCCACTATGCCCTACAAGATTTATTTACAAAGTATTCAGCCAGAGCTAGAGTTCCTTGTGCTCTGAGTATACATGAACTTCCCTCCAGCAAATAATTTCAGGTCAGATTTTCTGATGTAACTTTGATTTCAGTCTATTTGTCCACTTATGTTTAGAAAAAATACATAGCTATGAAAAACATTTTTCCAGTGACCACTATTTTCTCTTGAGAGCATACTATTGAAACCCCAAACAGAATTTCTTAACTACATTCCCACAAGGGTTGTAAATTAAATTCTGCAGACAGTGACAGGACCCCTACATCTTAAACGAGTCAGAACATTCTAGAGTTTTCAGAAGGCTGAATGAGCTCCAATGATCCAGATTTTGAAGAATATTCAAATCCATTCCCATGAAGTAACACAAATCACATACAAGCCAATTTTTACCCCATCATCTAACTTTATTATATTTTGAAAGTGTGGACAAGTTCAAGTTCACATAAAGATGCAATGTCTCTATGCCTTTGATCATACAAGATAGTATTTATCAAAATGAATTTCAGGACATGGAAATGAGGTTTTTTTTCTTTTTGTCTTATTTGATAAGGGGGCCACAGAAATGGTGGGACAAAGGGTGAACAAATGCAGCAGAGGTACTCACGCGACACTATGTGAGAAATGAACTATATAACTTGTGCGTGGGGATGGGAGGGAAAAGTTAAGAGAGAGCAAGGGAAGGTGTAACATTGTCCAAGAAGGAATGTACTAATACTTGACTTACAAAATGGTAAACCCTCTGTATATCACCTTTATAATAACAATAATAAATAAATAAAATAGGAAAAAAGTTCAAGTTCTCCTTGCTAAGAAAATGACATTATTCTCCAAGAGCATTTTATGGGACCATTTTAGATGGCTATCTGCACTTTATATTTTTACCAAAAGACGCTACTGGTTGAAAGGAAACTTTTATAAATATAAAGTGTTGGAAAGGGAATTGTAAAGGATTAAAATTACCTGTCAAAACTTCAGTATATCAATGGTGTTTTCATCCTATTATCAAGACTGAAGATGTAACATTTGTTTCTGTGGTTTATCTCAATATAGTTCTTTGTAGGGTATCTAAAATTATTTCCTAATGAGACACTAATACATAAAACATCATGAAGTTTAAAAAAAAAAGACTACTTCCTGAAGAAATCTGAGTTAACTCTGGATTTAGTGATAAGTTGACATTATCAACTATGGAAAAATAATATAGCCAAACATATGTATAAAACATGCTTCAAATATCATTAAATGTTATTGTTGAGTCACCAATAATTGTAAACTTCAACAGATTCAAGGAAAAAATCTTTGCTCATTTCTCAAATAGCTTCTATTAGCATTTGGCTGATAAAGAAATAGGGCATTTTACCAGAAGAAACAAATGTAGGCTCTGAAAAATATATATCAGAAAAGTGATTTTTTTTTTACTGGAAGATAAAGGTGTGTGTACCGTGGCAACTAGTAATCTTGCTTTTGTTTTACCCTTTTATGTATCACTGCATCTATAACCCAAATGGGGTAAACCAAGACACTGGCCAAACATTACAAAATTTGTGGATTAAAGCCTAATACCTTAAAATGAGCTTTGCAATTCAACATGAATGAACCAAAATCCAGATGGTAAATGGAGTCTTAAAAAAAGAGTAGAGATGATTGCCAGTGGCTGAACGTCTGTAATCCTAGCTACTCAGGAGGCTGAGAATTCAGAACTGCAGTTCAAAGCCAGCCCTGGCAGAAAAGTGCATGAGACTCTTATTGCTAATTAACCATAAAAAAACCAGAAGTGCAGATATGGTTCAAGTGTGCTACCTTTGAGTACAAAAGCTCAGGGACAGATCCCAGGCCCTGAGTTCAAGCCCCAGGACTGGTATGTGCACCAATGCATGTGTGCCCACACACACAAATTATGAAGTCACTTGGGAGACTTAAACTTGGAGGATCTCGGTTCAAAGTCTACCCTAGCCAAAAGGTTCAAGAGACACTATCTCTAACCAGCAAAATGCTGGACTGGAAGCATGAATCAACTAGTAGAGCACTAGTTTTGAGCAAGAAAGCCAAGCAATAAAATTTAACACAATTTAGTGCAAATAAAATTTAGGAGTTGGAGAATGTGATTACAAGATGAACAGACTGATAATGGATGCCTATGACCATCCACATTAAAAAGGAAAACTAGAAGATTGGGCCTGGGAGAGGAAAAAACCCTCTCAAAATCTCTATTATAGGGGCTGGGAATGTTGCTTAGTGGTAGAGTGCTTGCCTAGCATACAAGAAGCCCTGGGATCGACTCATCAGTACCACATAAACAGAAAAAGCCGGAAGTGGCACTGTGGCTCAAGTGGTAGAGAGCTAGTCTTGAGCAAAAGCAGCTCAGAAGCAATGTTTATGGCCTGAGTTCAAGCCCCAGGACTTGCAAAAAAAAAAAAAAAAAAGCAAGTTTCCTATCCTGCTGTGCCTCAAGCACAATACTTCCTGTACTTTTCTCTAACATTACATTTAGTGGGAATGTAATGTTAGTTTTGTGCTTTAGTGTGATTAGTTTTCTAATATCCTGAAAGACTGCTGAAAAATGCCCATACATATTCATACACTTAGTGATGAAGTCCAAGGATACACTGAATTGAAATAAAGGTTAGTTGACTCTTCAGACTAGAAATTGAATCACTATCAACAACACAACAAAATCTTCAGAATCACGGGGCATGAAAACTCCTTCAGGCTACGAATGTCCAAGCTGGCTTTCATTGTAGCTGCCTTGGACATTATTAGGACCAGAACTGGGTGCTGGTGGCTCAGGTCTGTAATCCTAGCTACTCGGAAGGCTGAGATCTGAAGGTGGTGGTTCAAAGCCAGTCTAGGCAGGAATGTCCTTGAGACTCTTACGTCTAATTAATCATTCAAAAGTCAAAAGTGGAGCTGTTGCTCAAGTGGTAAACTACTAGCCTTGAACAAAAATGCTCAGGAATGGTGCCCAGACCCTGAGTTCAAGCCCTATACTGAAAACATACACACACACACACACACACACACACACACACACACACACACACACACTGGCCCTAATAAAGGGCCAATATCATGGAGATTTTGTCTGCTAAGCTCTGAGAGTCAAAAAGGATACTGAACTAATAGTTCGCTGCTGTCTTTATCTTTACCCCATACTCTTCTTCCAAAACACAAACACACACACACACACACACACACACACACATGCACGCACACACTTGTAAACAGGAACTCTCTCTACCACCCTTAACTCCTGGAATGGAGTCAGTGGTCTTTCTTCTTCTCTTTCTTCAGTCAGGAGTTTGAATTCCTGTAGTCAGACACTCAGGCCCTCTCCCCAATAGTCATTTGGCTAACAGTGCAGCAAATTCCAGAACTTGGAGGATTAACTAATCACTTTATTTCTTTTGGAAAGCTTGGCTATGACTGAAGCCCAACACTTTGTTTATCTTGTACTGTTTATCCTCCAAGAACACACTGAAATTCACTCATCATGACAAAGGACCTGCCATGGAAATATATTTTCATACTATGAAATTGGAAGGCTTTGGGGAAAAGCGGGGGAGGGTTATTATCTAATTCTCAATTGTTTTGATCTGTCAAATCCTTCATAGAAGTGAACAAAATTAAAGATTATTAAAGATGTTAAACAAACTTACTTTACTCAAGTAGTGTTTCTATCTATTCATTTTTCCTGGGCTTAAACTAAGGACCTGGCCATGGCCCTGAGCATCTTGGCTTCTTGGTTCAAGGCTAGCACTTTACCTCTTGAGCTACAGCTCCACTCCCAGCAATTTGGTAGTTATTAGATATATGAATCTCGTGGACTTTCTTTCCCTGCTAGCTTTGAACCTCCATCCTCAGATCTCAGACTCCTGAGTAGCTAGGATTACAGTCATGAGCCACTGGCACCCAGTTTTCTACTCATTCTTTAGTATATAAAATTGAGTAAATAAATTCTTTAATAAATGGATAATTGAAAACTATAAATGTTAACCATTTCAATTATCTTGGGTACTTTGACCTCTGCTGCAATAAATTTTTTTATTGGAGAATAGCTATATAGTAGTAGTAGTAGTAGTAATAATAAATTAATAATGAAAGTTTGTGCCTTCCCTACTCATACAGATGCATGAGTTCTAATGAATATTGCAAAGATACCGTGGCCAGAAGTAAAAAGAAAATAAAGAAAAGCAAAGATGTAAGAAGAACTCCACAAAAGCTCTCTTTAATGTTCAAGTAACTGAAAATTGAATATTAATTAGCTCTTTTTTGTTGTAAATATTGACTAGGGAAGTACAAAGCATTACAGGACATGATTGAAGGGAAACTCTTTCAAAACTTCTCACCTCACCCTTTTTGTTTTATCCTAAACAGTTGTCAACACCAGAATATATAAAGTAATGTATCATTAAGGAGAAAAAAAACCCTAAGATTATAGTTTCTTTTCTAAATATATTTTTAAGAGAAAAACAGAAAATAAGAAGACTCAGTGACTATTGTTTGTCTCAGGCAGCTGGATTTGGGCATTTAAATACAAATAACTCTAATAAATGCTAAGTGTTATATTCAAAATATATGTTATGCTCAGGCAGTAAACTAGGTCAATGAAAATTAAAATGTACATTCTTAGACTTCTTTTGAGCCATGAATTTTTCCATGAATATTCACTAGCTGACTAATATTTCAAGATGAATAGCTACATTCTACTGCTTTTGTTTGTGGAAAGACCTTATTCGTAGCATTTGCAGATTGCTATGTGGAAATGTGAGCACCATGGCTGATGTCAACAAGACAGTTGACATTACTTGTGGCAGGGACAGCAAGTTGTGTGCGTATCCCTTCTCCTAATCTAGTTTTCTCTGGCAGCTGCCAATTTATCACTGTTAGTACCTGTCAGACAATAGCTTTCCAGCCTGCCCTACCAACCTATTTATAATGATATAACCGGCAAGACCAGGAGGATAAATGTCTTCGGAGAGTGATTCCATTCATCTATTAGAGATGCCCCTTTATCTCTTTCTGCTCTGGGTTTTACAGCTTCTACCCTCCTACCTATTTCTCTTTAACTCTGATGCATTGAGCAGCTGATCTCTGCTCTTACAAAGAAAAACACAAAAATAGCTTCTCTTTTGGGAGGCTGGCAGTCATTTCCAGTTTCTTCCACATGTTTTGCTGGAGTCAAACCAACCTAATCCAAACTCACACGTGTTTCCTGCTCTGATAAATGCAATTACCTCTCCCCCCACCCCCCACCCCGCCCCATACCTTCCCAAGCATGCTGGACACCTTGTAATACATGTACCCACAAACAACCTAAATCAACTGTTTGGTTTATTTTGTTTTTTGGTCAATCCTGGGCCTTGAACTCAGGGCCTGGGCACTGTCTTCTGAGCTTCTTATGCTCAAAGCTAGTACTCTACCACTAGAGCCACAGCACCACTTCCAGCTGTGTGGTACTAAGGAATCGATCCCAGGGCTTCATGCGTGCAAGGCAAGCACTCTACCACAAAGCCACATTCCCAACCCCATAAATCAACATTTAATAAGACAGTTCTAATCACATCACCTCCTGCTCAAAATGCTTTTATGACTTCCCATTTCTTTTTATTATTATTGTTGTTGTTGTTGTAAACAGTGTTCTGCCACTTTGAGCCACAGCACCACTCCCAGTTTTCTGATGGTTAATTTGAGATAAGAGTCTCACTAACTTTCCTGCCAGGGCTGGTTTTGAACTGCCAGCCCCAGATCTCAGCCTTCTGAGTAGCTAGGCTTACAAGCTGGCTTACACCAGCATTGGACCATGACTTCCCATTTCTTAGGACCAAATTACAGAGCCTTCTGTGACCAGCGTCTCTACCCTTGCTACTTCAGCTCACCTCTCTGGTCTATTTCACCTGCACTAACCTCTTTGTGCTTCTTTAACAGAACAGCTTTAGGCTTGTCCCCAGGATGCAGGCCACATTGCTTCTGCCATATGCCACGTGCCTGATTAACTGGGCCATCAATTCAAATCCCACTCTGATAGGTATGCCTTGCTCAGATCCTTAGTAGATTAGATTACTCCTGCCTCAGGCACTTACAAACACTCTAGCAATTTTCTAATTAGTGGAGTACTTATTTTTGAGGTCAGCTTCCTTTCTGAAATTATTAACTGTTCCCAAGGAAGAGACTCTTGTAGAGACTCTTGTCTTAATGTTTCTCATATCTCTAAGGCTTGGCACAGATTAAGAGTTTCTAGTCTGAGCTTGTGGCAAGATGTCATCTAAAATTACCAGGAAAAGACTCAGTCAGTGTGAGTGTCACCTCAAGTTGACCATATGCTACACGCCTAGTGGCCTTGATTGAAGCAGTAGGACCTATCCAAACTCTTGCACAAAACTTTATTATTAAAAATTGTGTGTGTGTGTGTGTGTGTATGTGTGTTTGTGTGTGTGTGTGCGCACACCTGCCCATGCTGGGGCTTGAACTCAGGGCCTGGAAGCCTAGCACTCTATCACTTTGAGATACAGTGATACATCCAGTTTTTTGGTGGTTAATTGGAGATAAGAGTCTCACCTACTTTCCTGTTCAGGTTGGCTTTGAACCTTGGTCTTCATATCTCAGCTTCCTAAGTAGCTAGGATTAGTGACATGAGCCAATGGTGCCTGGCTTTAAAAATGATTTTTTTAAAAGGTTAGAAATGGAGGCATGGCTCAAGTGGCTCAGCTTTGAATGGAAAATCTGAACAAGAACACAAAAACCTGAGTTCAAGCATCGGTATCCAGTATATGAACATAGACACAGACACAGACACAGACACACACACACACACACACACACACACACAAAGACTTTTAAATTTTATAAACTTTCTAAATATGCTTCTACTCAAGATGAAATTGATGTGCCTGATCTAGGAAGAAATAATACATGAGAAAAAAATCACGGCATGTTATAAAACACAGGGGTGATGTTTTGCTTAAATGTCTTCTCGATCTTCTATACTTGAACTACACTTAGAAACACAGATGAAACACTTCCTGCAGTATTTCTCCCAGAGCTAGAGTTTATTTTTTTAAGACAAAGGTTAAACACAGCAGTGAATTATTTCTTCACTCATGTACAACCACCTTTTTCTTCTTGCTTCTTGTCAGATTTTGAAATCTAATATTTGTGACAAGAGAAACATTAGACCAGAGCTTGAAAATGAGCTGAGCGCCATCAAATTTCAGTGGCTGTCAGAATGGGGGGGGGGATTTTCTGGGAAAATAACTGATTCTGTGTCATTACCTTGGAAATCTACTTGAATGTCGTCAGTCGTCTTTAGGTTTGAGAAAAGAATCCCAGATGGAAAAGTTCAAAGTAGACAGTCAGGGAAGAATTAGTAGAAACAACTGTGGGGAAAAAATCCTTTATTGCAATTAAATGAGATTGTTGTTTAATGGCTTGAAATCTATCCTTATTCTTTTCACCTGATGTTTCTCATTTGCTTTGCAATGTCAGATTTTGATTTCAGGCTAATCATCTAATTGACAAATCACAACAGACCACTATACCCCTCTGAAGGACTTTTTTAAAAAAATTTTCTTATCTTAAGTAGTTTCACAAAGAGTTGCCATTTAACAAGACAGTTTATGAATACAATATATCTTGATCAATGTCACCCCTTCCACCTTCTCACCCAACCCTCCTCTATCCACCCCTTCCCTCACTCTTCTTAATTTTGTGGGATGTACATTGGATTCTTGACTGCGTTCTCCCCCTCTTCTCTTCATAATTATCCACCTCTTTCCCTCTTCCCCAATCCATTTCTGAAAGACATTTTTACTCCTCAAAAACTGAAAAATGAAATCAGCCAGACACTGATAGCTCACGCCTGTAATCCAAACTGGACTAAGGAGACTGAGATCTGAAGATCACCATTCAAAGCCAGCCTAGCCAGATACATGAGACTTTGATCTCCAATTAACCAGCAAAAAGGAAGAAATTGAGGTGTGGCTCAAGTGGTAGAGAATCAGCCTTAAGCAGAAAAGGGCAAGCAAGAATATAAGAGAGGGCCTGTATTCAAGCTTCAATACTGGCTCAAACAAACAAAAAAAAAGATTACTCACCTGTGATGCATTATGGAAACTTTCTGAACCACACTGAAGCTGAGTGCCCAATTTGAGCCTGACAGGGCTTTTTGCTTCTGTTCTCCCTGCTTTTCCCCGGAACAGCAAAGTCAGGCTATTCATTAGGAATCCACTAGAGAGATACAGATTATCTGTGGACATAATTGATTCCTGTCCTCAGTTCTCTTTTCTGATGGGGATTCTGTACCCAGCTGCTACTCAACAATGTGGTGAGCCAATCAATTCTGCAATTCTGATCAATGCAAGTAGCTAGATATTCAGTTCCCTTTCTGTGTGTGTGTGAGAGAGAGCAGGGGGGAGGGAGAGAGGGAGACACAGAGGGAGGGAGGGAGGGAGAGAGAGAGGGAGAAAGAGTATGTGTGTGTCCTAGGACTTTTAGGCTAACATTCTACCACTTGAGCTCTGTTTTTAGTTCTTTGGTGATTAATTGGAGGTAAGAGACCTATCTTTGCTGCCCCTAGCTAACTTTGAATTAAACTCCTTAGATCTAGAATTTAAGAAGATCTTTAGATCTCAGCTCCTGAGTAGCTAGGATTCACAGGTATGAGCCACTACCACCAGGCTAGCTTTCTTTCCTTTTAACAACTTCCATCTAAGTTCATATAGAAATGCATACCCAACAGCTATCCTACTGAGCAATGAAGCAGTGGAATATGACTTTGTTGTCACTACACTCAGCTATGTGATACAATTCCATTCACTGAAAGTCTGCTCATTTAGAAATACAATCATCTGACATAGATTGAATCAGTCTATCCTGGGCTTTCCCCTTCCATTCAGAAGAATTAGGAAGGAAATTCCTAATAATCATATACTTAATAATATAAAAATAATATACTTCAGGAGCTTTAGGTTCATAGGATTATAAACCATTTTCAAGAACTGGTTTAGAACTATTAGGGTTGTTTATAAATGAATATAGATAATTGACAATATACTTGTTAGATGATGGAATAATTTTATTATTCGTTAATAAGAAGCTAGCCTAAAGGAAAGTTTACTTGAAAATATTTACTTATTTGTTTGTTTATTCAAATTGTATGCCAAGTGCTAGACTAGTTCTAGTTATCTCTCTTTCTCTATCAGAGAGATAGATAGATATCTCTATCTATCAGACGGAGAGAAAAAGAGAGATACCCTTCAATCTATCATATACCATATATAATAGATATCACATTTCTTTAGCTATATATAGATATGATATCTCCCTATATAAATAGATAAAGATATATGATCTATAATTTTTGGAAATATTCACCCTTTAGAGAAAACCCTTTTTCTGGTTGCTTGGTATTTCTGGGGTTTTGAATTCAGGACCTTTTTGAATTCTGTAGGCTCTCAAACTCTTTTTTAAATTTTATTTTCTTGTAAAGATGCTGTACAGAGAAGTTACAGTTACATCAGTAAGGAGGCTTTCTAACTTTTTTTTTTGTCGGCCGTGGGGCTTGAACTCTGGGCCTGGGCGCTGTCCCTCAGCTCTTCAGCTCAAGGCGAGTGCTCTACCACTTGAGCTACAGCGCCACTTCCAGTTTTCTGGTGGTTTATTGGAGATAGGAGTCTCGCGGTCTCTCCTGCCCGGGCTGGCTTTGAACCATGATCCTCAGATCTCAGCCTCCTGAGTAGCTAGGATTACAGGCGTGAGCCACCAGCGCCCGGCTGAGGCTTTCTAACTCTTAACCCACATCCCCTGCCTCTTTTCACTTTAGTTATTTTGGTGACAGATCTCTCGAGTTTCACCAAAGCTGACCTGGAATAATGCTTTCAGTTACAGGTTCTGCACCCTGAAATGGCAGGCACATACCTTCCCACTCAGCTCTTGGTTGGGATGGAGTCTTGCAAACATTTTGCCCAGGCTGGCCTCAAACCAAGATACTCCTGATCTCTACCTCCTAAGTACCTAGGATTACGAGCATGAACCACCATGCCCCATCTTATTTTCATACTTAAAGCTGTAATGGACACTTTATCTAATGTATTTACTATTTTATAATCTTCACAGAAATAGTACTAAACTTTTCCCAAATTAATACGACATAATTATGGCTTTAATATTTAATTTAGTTGCACTTTACAATGATTCATAGTTACAATATTATGTTCTAGTGTGTTATACAAGCCTTTAGTATTATCCAGATTCTATATATGAGTACATATATATTCTATACATAATGTATATAATAAATTGCTTTTCCTCAATATATATAGGTAATAAGTCTCAAAATATCCCAATATTTAAACCCCTGATTTAGTTTTTTTTATTTTTTTATTTTTATTTTTTGTGAATATACTGTACAGAGGGGTTACAATTACATGGGCAAGATAATGCATACATTTCTCATCAAGCATTGCAGCCTCCTCCTTTGTTTACCCTTCACATCCCTTCCCAGCCTCTCCCCGCCCCCCCAATTCCTGATTTAGTTTTGTATACAAAAAGTACACTAATATTCTAAGTATGCATTCTAATAAAAGGACTATTTTACCTATAATACAAAAAGTACACTAATATTCTAAGTATGCATTCTAATAAAAGGACTATTTTACCTATAATAAATGCTCAATTTAAACAAACACAAGGATAAATACTAAGAGTTTCTTTTTTTAATTTCCTGGATTCATGTTACTTGAATATATAATAGTAAATATGATGAATTAATTTAATTAATGAAGCAATTGATATGAAAGGGACTTAACATTCTGGCTTTCTTTGGTCCTGTCCGGTGTGAGACACAGTGCCCGGTTGATAGCTCCATCCAGCTCCAGTGTGTATCACCCACCTGACTCGTGCTTCTGTTCCCTGTCTAATAAAGTAGAAAATAGTAGCTGACTCCTTAGACATGTACTGTTGCAGAGAAAGCATTTATCAAAACCACACAGCCGCTGCTATATGGTTAATGCTCAAGAAAACTTTAGCATTCTTATTATTGAACGTATTGCAAGGTAAAGGGAATAATTTTGTGACCTTTTATGTTTCCTTATAAGAGGGGAGCCTTCTGGAAAAAAAAAAAAAGCTTTGCCAAAACTTACCATGAGTACAGCAGCTAACAGCTGTCTGTGCAAAAATCTAGACTTTAAAGATTTTACTTACTGCTATCGAAGGGTGTAGATGAAACTATGAAGTGGTTTTACTTTTTAGATATAAATTTATTTTATTTTATTTTTGTCAGTCAGTCATGGGGCCTGAATTCAGGGCCTGGGAGCTGTCCCCAAGCTCTTTTGTTCAAGGCTAGTGCTCTACCACTTGGAGTCACAGCTCTACTTCCAGTTTTTTTGGAAGTTGGAGGTAAGATTCCTTTTTCATTATTATTATTGTGAAAATACTGTACAGAGGGGTTACAATTACATGGGCAAGATAATGAGTACATTTCTTATCAAGAATTGTAGCCTCCTCCATTGTTTCCCCTTCCCATCCTTTCCCATCCTTCCCTCCCCCCCACACCTAATCCTCCTCCCCACCCCCACCAAAGTTGTAAAGTTCGTTTTCGACATAACGACTTGTACATCTCATTGTTGCAATGGGTCCACCTGCATCCCTATTTAAACGATTTGTTTTTCCCTTCCCCTCCACAAATTATACTGACATCAAATACAGTGAAAGCAGGGGTTATACTGTGGGGGAGGGACATACAAAGCAACAAAGAAATAGGATTCTTATTGGGACTTCTCTGCCTGGCCTGGCTTTAAACCCTGATCCTTAGATCTCAGCCTCCTGAGTAGCTACAATGAGCCATGAACACCTGGCTTAATTTACTTTAATTTTACTTTTTCCTTTAAGTACAAGATTAGAAAATCCAGGTTAAGCTTGGTAGCTTACACCTATATTCCCAGCTCCTTAAAAGACAGCAGTTGGAAGGATCACAGTTCTAAGCAGATATATACCTAATTTAAGTATAGGCTCTACTCAGTATGCCTATAAAAGGAAAGGATGAATATGTTAAAATTAAAGGAAAAAAAACTATTAAGGAAACTTCTCTATGTACAATAAAAATTATGCCAGAACATTCACACAGTGAGACCAAAGGAGGATATTTTTAGGAGAGGATCACAAAGGCTCAATAGCTATGTGCATGTGCTCATATAAAATGCTATTTATCAAAATGAATCCCAAGAAATAGAAATGAGATTTTTTTGTTATTTTGGGTTTTGTTCTTGCTTTTTTTCTCCTTTGTCACTGTTTTTGTTTTCTGTACCTTTTGTCTTAAGTATATCTGTTTGAGGGAGGGTAAGGGGGTATAGAAAAGTGGGGACAAAGGGTGAACAAATGCAGCAGTGGTGCACACAAAATTAACTGTACAACTTGTGGGTGGGGATGGGAGGGAAAAACTGGGAGAGAGAGAAAGAAGAGGTGACATTGCACAAAAAGAAATGTACTCTTGGGGCTGGGAAGGTGGCTCAGTGGTAGAGTGCTTACCTTGCATGTATGAGGCCCTGGGTTTGATTCCTCAGCACCAAATAAGCAGAAAAAGCTGAAGTAGCACTGTGGCTCAAGTGGTAGGGCACTAGCCTTGAGCTGAAGAGCTGAGGGACAGTGCCCAGGCCCGGAGTTCAGGCCCCATGACCAATAAAAAAAAAAAAGAAATGTACTCTTTACATGACTTATGTAACTATAACTCCTCTATACATCCCATTTACAATAATAATTTTAAAAATTAGGGTAGAAAGGTTGTGATATTTGAGCAAAGCTCTGATCCAAAAGCATGAACTGAGATTTTCAAGTAGAGTATTAAATTTGATTTCTAAATGTCACCGTGCATTCTGTAAGAAGACTTGGATGGCAACAGACCAAGCTGGGAAAACTGAACAGCTTAGAAACATTGCAGGTTTAGTGCAGGCTCATGCCCCTAATCCTAGCTACTCAGGAGTCTGAGAACTGGGAGTTACAGTTTGAAGCCAGCCTGAACAGGAAAGTCCATGAAACTCTCAAGTCCAATTAACCTACCAAAAATAGCCAGAAGTAGAGCTATGGCTCAAGTGGTAGAGTGCTAGCCTTGGGCAAAAAGCTGAGCTTAGACCAACAAACACACATGCACGTGCTTGCGCACGCGCACACTCACACACAGAAAAAAGAAAAAATGAAAAGTTGTAAATTTGTTCATCCTCAAAAACATACATCTGTGAAATAATGTTCAAGTCACTCTTATAGCATGTAGTTTCTTAATTCAAAACATATTTAATAGTGCACATTTATAGTTCTACACCTCAGCTCTACTTACAAGATCTTGGGAGAAGCAGCCATCTTGGTGCTCAGCTAAACATAATGGGAGCTATGAGCAGGTCTGTTTTTGAATTCCTATGACTCCCTTTATATTCATTTTAAGAACATTACCTGCTATAAGACAAATGTATGCTAGCTCAAATACAGGTAGAAACTTTGTCCTCAACTCCAGAACATCCCAAAGAGGAGTTTCATGGTCTTCTTGAAGCAGAAACTCAGAGACTCAGGAATTTCCAGTATGGGCTCCGTTAACTTCAACAAGTACTCTCCAGTGTGGCCAGGCTAGTCCTCAACAAATCAAAATGGAGAGAAAAAACAACACGTAGTGGGAAAATCTCCTGAGCTGTACATGAGGGAAGAGAGAGAGAGACAGAGACACAGAGAGACAGACAGAAACAGAGCAAGAGAGAGAGAGACAGAGAGAGAGGCTGTCTCCATTGGCTAGGTCTCATTGGCTATGCCTTGCTGCAAAGGAGGCTTGGAAATGTGGCTTAAGATTTGCCTAACTTTGGAGTGACAGATAGTGCTGGCACATCCTTCTGGATATTCTACCGCCTAGTACTGATTTCTCTTAGAATCTCCCAGCTGCCTCCATTTCCACTGCTGCCTACAGAACGTAGTTCATATATACAGAGAGAGAGAGAGAGAGAGAGAGAGAGAGAGAGAGATGATAGATTCCATCTATGTATAGAATACAATTTCAGAATTTAAGCAGCAAATTAGTGACGAAGCTGACGAAGCTGAGAATTAAATCCACTTCCATGGCTCATGTTATATTCTCCACAATCCCTGAACTACACCCATGTACTAACAGTGAATAAATGAATACAAATATTTTTGGTATTAACAGTCATCCTAAAAGTCAGTTATTGCTATATAAAGAAGGCTAATTTTATATTTAAGTACAACCAGCCACTCACCTTGAAGTGAAAGTTAAAAATTAAGAGCACTGAACAAAAATGACAGATGGAATTTCTCTGCTCTAACAGCATTCACCTTTGTGAATGGACCTATAAGAATATAATTGCTAAAAATAAAAAACTATTAGACAGCAATATAAACTACACCCAAATGTAAAACTTGAACTAAAATTTAACTATCCAAAAATGAAATAGCTCCTCTAATGTTCATGTTAAAATTTACTTTCCTTGCCAGGCACTGGTGGCTCACACTTGAAATCTTAGATACTCAGGAGGCTGAGGTCTGAGGATCACAGTTCAAAGCCAACCCAGGCAGAAAAGTCCATGAGACACTCACCTCCAATTAACCACTCAGAAAAAGCCGGAAGTGGCACTGTGGCCTAAGTGGTAGAGTGCTAGCTTTAAGTACAAAGAGGCTCAGAGACAACGGCCAGGCTGAAGCAAAGCCCCAGGGTCAGCCCCCCAAAATTACTTTCCATTCTAAAAATATTAAGAGGGCTGATTCATCAGAACTGACTAGACCTTATGTACTTCACTCTTGTGAAGAGACTGATGCCATTACCACAGAATGGATCTCTGATTCTTTTAAGAGAGAGAGAGGGAGAGCATTTTGCCTGATTTTCTTCTCTTGGTTTAGTCCATATAGTCCCCTGTTCCTTTTTGTTTTATATTTTGTGCCAGACCTGGGGCTTGAACTCAAGACCTGGGTGCTATCCCTGAGCTTTTGTGCTCAAGACTAGTATTCTACCAATTGAGAGCCACAGCTCTGTTTCTCCCTTTGTGGTGGTTAGAGATAACAGTCTCTCAGACTTTCCTGCCTAGGCTGTCTTTGAACTTTGATCCTCAGATCTCAGCCTCCTGAGCTAGGATTACAGGCGTGAGCCACCAACACCCAGTTAATCACTTGTTCTTCTTCAATATCACATTGCAGTACCAAAGTCCTCCCTGGGTGAAGTACCATGCTTGTAAATTCTTCAGCCTCCCACACTGTAAGCCAAATCAACCACTGTCTTTTATAAATTACCTAATCCATGCTATTCAGCTGTAGCAAGTAAAATGGAACGCAACACCCTATGTTTCATTCTTCCTGTCAACCCATCACTTTCAGTGGGATGAAGACAAATGTCAGCTATAGGAGAGGAAAAATGTTACAACTGTAAGGCTCGTGCACAAGAATTTTCCCAGAAAGCCTTATAGCATATCATAATGTTGCAGGAATTTGACAATTTTTAGTCTTGGAATAGATTCACCAAACAAGATGCTCTGAAGGAATTTCACATTGTCAGTGACTTATGATGCAACATTACCAACCTGCCGCATGAGAGGCAGAAAATGAGATGTTTCCATAAGCAATCCACAAGCTCACAGGCCTGGAGCACTAACTGGCCTTCTAATGAATGTGGATTTGACACTTCATTTTGTCTTTCCCTCCTCTTAGTGGATTAACCCATAAGCACCCCGCATATTCTCTGGCTGCTCAAGGAATATGAGCCAGCCTATCTGCCTGTCAGGATGGAGGCCTTGCAGATCCAGCTGTGGCCTTATAACCCTGACAGTTGTTTGACAAGACAGGGGAAGGATGTCCAGAGAAGATTGGGGGTCGACATTAGGCCAAGCTTCTCCACTTCTCGTGAGTCTCCTTTTATAGACTAGAGAGCTAACCACATACAGTTGTATGCTCTGATAAGAAATGAAGCCCAGAAATGGAAATAAATGCAACCTCTGGGACTCGTTTTAGGCTCACTATTTGAACATTGACTGTAAATTATTGCCTTTCATGGGTGGTAATGGCTAGCAGGTATTGTCGAGGAATTTATATTTTAGCTAATCACATGACATACACTGTGTCATTTTAAGGTGAAGCAAATAACATCAGAACATTGGCATCTCATTACCACTGATACATACAATGAACTAGAAAAATGTGCAGCATTTTTGAAACCTTAATGTTTCTGCTTACACAAATGGCAATCATAAAAGTCATCTTTACTTCTTATGCTGATGAGAAAGTCATTAGACATATAATGTCAACCATCACTGTTGTATAAAATTGGAGCTGAATGATGAGGGCTCAAGTTAAAAGAGTAAAATTACTAAAGTTATCTGCAGATAATTTAGGGATCCATCCTTAAAGGCTGATCTGTCTTGCCACTCTTATTTCTCCTTTAATCAAATATTGTTATTATTAATTTAATATAGACGCATATATGAGAGAGAGAAGGAAAGAAAGAACAATGGAGAGACAGACTGAGACAGAAACAGAGAGACAAAGAGAGCAGGTCTATCTATTCCAAATCCTTTTGGAATGAAACAAGGCTATTCATAATAGAATTTCAGGGAATTTATAATAGACTTTCTTTTCTTTTTTATGCCAGTCCTGAGGCTTGAAATCAGGGCACTGTCCCTGATCTTTCATACTCAATACTAGCAATCTACCACTTGAGCCACATCTCCACTTGCAGTCTGGTTTGGGCAGTTTATTGGAGATGAGAGTCTCACAAACTTTCTTACCTAGCTTAGCTGTGAACCAGAATCTTCAGAGCTAAGCCTCCAAGCAACAAGGATCATAGTTGTAAGCCATCAGCAACCAGCAAAATAGGAGACTTTTCTTGATCACATACTAAGTGATGAAAGGGATGGGATGAAACCAGGGAACAGCAGAAAATCCTCACCTGTGGTTTGGGACTATCAACTTGCTCATTTCAAATACAAAAACAAATAATACGTCTGTCCTCAAATGATTTTTTCAGTGATGAAACTGAATATTAAATATTTGTGGGTACCTTTGCATAGTACATACCATGTGTTACACGTTGTTTTAACCACCTTACATGCACCACTTTATCTGTTTTTTAACAATTCGCTAATGCAGGCCCTATTATTACCACAATCCCTTTTTATATATGAGAAAAATGAGCACCAGAGTAGGTAAGTACCTTGCCTAAAGTCACTCTTGTGGGAAGCAGCAGCCAAGATCTGAATCCAAGCTGCTGGTGGCAATGGGTTCTCCACCATCATTCAGTAGCATCTCTGCAGACCACTGAAGAGCTCATGGAAATGGCTGTCTGGTTGTCAATCCTGCAGGCTTAGTATCATCATCTTGGAAAGGGAAAGAAGAAAGCTAAAATTATATTCCTAGTATCTGGACACCAGTAGCTCATGCCTGTAATCTTACTTACTCAGGAGGCTGAGATCTGAGGATTGTGGTTTGAAGCCAGCCCAGATAGCAAAGTCCATGACACTCTTATCTCTAATTAAGTACAAAAAAAAGCTGCAAGTAGAGCTATGGCTCAAGCGGTGACTTCGTTAAAAAAAAAAAAAAATTCGGGGACAGTGCCCAGGCCCTGCATTCAAACCCCAGAACTAGCATACACACAAAAAAGGTCCATTTGGTTGTCATCATGCATATATTCCAAAAGCCACACCGGTGATTCTTCTCTTGTACCCCATTAGGAACCACTGGAATAGGTAGGTCAAACTGCTGCGTTCCATCCATAAACTAAGGAGGAACAAAGGCTTGGGACAGATGGTCTGTCCTCAGAGCAGTCTCTTTAAAAAAAAAAAAACCTTGGAATCTAAAAATGATTACAATGAAGGCAGTGTTATAGTGATAAAGTCACACATCCCAATCCAAAGAAAACAAAGCCATGTAGAAGCTCAGAGATGCCATTTCTGGTCAGTGAGTACCATTATACTTGCAGCAGGTGGAAGATGTCACCCACACTTGAGAGAATCTGGGCATTGTCCAGAGGGGAACAAAGATCGACCCCGTGAGACCTGTCATCCAGCAACTGTACTTTGTACTCTCCTAAAGTAGAAATGGAAAAAGAAAATCAAATAATAACAGCGTAAGACAGCCGCCTAGTCAGCAAAGAGACAGCTGTTAGCCTCCAGATTTTTAAACAATATTTTGTACTACATGACAAAAGATTTTTTTGGGGGGGGGATCCAGACATGGGGCCTGAACTCTGGGCCTGGGCACTGTCCCTCAGCTCTTCAGCTCATGGCTAGCGCTCTACCACTTGAGCCACAGCGCCACTTTCGGCTTTTTTCTTTTTTGCTTATGTGGTGCTGAGGAATCGAACCCAGGGCCTCATGCATGCAAGGCAAGTGCTCTACCACTGAGCCACCTTCCCGGCCCAAAAGATGTTTCTTGAAGTTGACTTTTTTCCAATCAAAAACCATGCAAGATGCCCCTAATGTCTTTCAATTAGTAATAGAAGGTCCCGTGGAATGAAGAGTTTAAGTTAATTTACTGTATACTCAAAAAATAACGCTAGATAGGGAAATGAAAGCAAGAGAATAAAAGAATAAATTTAAAAAATCAAGTGAAAGGGAACTGGGCAAAGTATTACCAAGTAATAAACTAAAACTATGCATGAATTTCTCCGAGAAGTCATTCATTCCTCAGGGCATTCATTCAGAGTGTGTGTGTGTGTGTGTGTGTGTGTGTGTGTGTGTATGTGTGTGTGTGTGTGTGTGTGTGTGTACTTATCTTGAAGCTTGAACTCAAGGCCTAGGCACTGTCCCTGCATTTTGTTTTTTTTTTTTTTGCTTAAAATTATTACACTACCACTTGAGCCCACAGCTCCACTTCCAGCTTTTTGTTGGTTAATTGAAGAGTGTCACGGACTTTCTTTCCCAGGCTGGCTTCACACCACAATCCTCAGATTTTAGCCTCCTAAAATCCTAGGTAGCTAGGATTACAGGTGTGAGCCACCACTGCCAGGCTGTCCATTCATTCCTGTCTTTTCATGTCAACCTTTCTCTCCTTTTTAATCAGTTCAATTCCTTGAGTCCCCTGAATATATGCTGTGGGGGGGGGGAGGGTTAACAATTTCAAGGAACACATGTGAATTTTTCTCTGGAGCCCTTATTATATGTTCTATCCTTCTCTGTACTGCTAGATGCAAAAGCATCATGTGCCAAATTCTTAGAAAATAATTATCCTTAAGTGACAAATTCTTAGAAAAATAACTATTCTTATTTTTCCCCATAAGATGTTTTGAATCTTTTGTGGCCTACAGAGAATATAAAGAATGAAATTAGTTATGAATCCTCCAATTTCCTTGTTTTTATTCCTGCACTAACACCACACTGATCTGCTTAGTGGGGTGACGTAGCGAAGGGGTAGTTCTTCATATTTCACTGCCAGCTTCTGAACTTCAAGGCGTAGTTCACTTATTTGTGCCTACAAACTCACTTTTTCACCATTTCTTTTTTCTAGTCCTGGGGTTTGAACTCTGAGCGTGGGCACTGTTGCTGAAACCTTAGTGCTCAAGTCTGGTGCCCAACGGCTTGAGTCAGAACACTACTTCCAGCTTTTTGTGGTTAATTAGAGATAAGAGTCTCACAGATTTTTCCTGCCTGGGCTGGCTTCGAACTGTGATCCTCAGATCTCAGCCTCCTGAGTAGCTAAGGTTACAGGTATGACCCACTGGTGCTGGACCTCGCCAATTTTATTATCCTTGGTCCTCATGTACATCATATTTTTCTTGTTCTTTGGGTTTTGCAAAGTAATGAAGTAGCTTTACAGTATGAAGTAGTTTTACAGTATGCAACTATCACACCTCAAATCTCTGGACAACTAATGCCATTCAGAATTCAATAATCAAAGTGACCACATTTTGTGGAACCTTCTAAGGCCTTTCAAAAGCATGTACAAAATTGTTTGAAGCTAGAATTAGAATATTTGAAGCTACAATCAGAAATAAGGACCATAAAAAATTTTAAAATTAAGATCATTTAAGCAGAAATTAAATTACTTCTTTCCCCAAGAAGACATACACAATTGACAGACCCAGAGTAAGCAAATACTCTAAGTGAGATTATAAACAGCATTCAGACTGAATGTTTTTCTGTCATTCAAAAGCATTCACTAGGAATGGTTGGCCTTGAATGGAGCTTGGTTTGGAAGAAGTACAGCATCTTTCTAGAACTGTGTTCTGTTGAGTCTGAGTTTGCCCAGGCTGGCCTGGGCTCCTGGATGGGGCTGACCAGGTATATATACACCTTGAGTCAGCTTGCAGGCCAGTTCTCATTACACAACACCCCAATATCTAGAAAGCTTTGGGGGCTCCATGACAGAAAGCAGATACACACCTTAGGCCCCAGCTGTCCTTTGGAGACCTGCTTTGTTAAGTGTTGCTGTACTTGCTCTCTGCTCTTTCTCTTTTAGCATTTGTGTCTACATTATACCATGTGGCACTCAGAGGAAGGAGGATGATTCCTTCATTTAGGCCGTTGCTTCCTTTGACTAACTTTCTCAGATATAAAGTAGGTTAATCACTACTGAGCCCTTTCCAGCGATTTCATGTACAAGGCAACATATGTTTTCCTTTGTTTGGTTGGGGTTTTTTTTTTTGCCTTTCAAATAGTCAATATCTTAATTTTTAGTATCTTCAAGCAGTTGAACAAAACGATTTCAATTCAATATGTCAGGATTTTTTGTTTTGTCTTGTGCTTGTTTTTTCTGCTCGTCTTTGACCCAGGGCCTCCACGCTGTCCCTAAGCTTTTCTTTTTGCTCAAGGCTACAGCTCTACTACTTGAACCACAGCTCTATTTCTGGCTTTTGGTGATTAATTCAATTCCTGCCCTGGGCTTGCTTCAAACTGTGATTCTCCTATCGCAGTCTCTTGAGAAGCTAGGATTACAGGCTTGAGCCATCAAAGCCTGGCCAATATATCAGTTTTTCAGTATAGTCTTGACCAATGTCACCCACAATCACTCTCCTTCATCTCTTCCAACCCTGCCCATCCCTTTAAGTTCCCTGGTTTCATTTTTGCATATGTACATTGAATATTATCACTGCATTCACCTTCCCGTCCTTTCTCCCTCCTATAACTCTATCCCTCAGACAAAACATGTTTCAGATTCCTGGTATTCATTTTGTTCAACTCTAAATTAGTTGTTCTAAGGAGTTACAGCATTGGAATCCATCCCTGTAAAGGAGAGCTATTTCTTAAAACCAGACTCAACTGTTTATAATCAAAAGTAGTCAACTGTTTTTTCTTTAAAAAACGAAGCTATTTCCCAATTTTCAATAGAGGTTCATCAAAATAAGTGTCATTTTAAAAACAGGAATTAATACCAAATAAATTCTCAGTCACATTATTTCTCGGTTTTTCTTTGAAAGAGCAGAGTGTGTATCTCCATTCCAATCAAATGAATTTTACAACTACATTTTTCTTTTGTTGGTGGGGTTGGAGATTCAACTCAGAGCTTCATGTTTGGAGGAAAGGCACTCTTGGCATTCAACTGACATGGAGTCTCACCAACTTGCTTGAACCTTAAGTCCCCAATCTCCACTTTTTCAATAGGTGAGATTATAGGCAGAAGCTACAATACCTGGCACAAAAGTCTTAGGGCTGGGAAGGTGGCTCAGTGGTAGAGCGCTTGCCTTGCATTCCTGAGGCCCTGGGTTCGATTCCTCAGCACCACATAAACACAAAGAAAAGTCTTTATCACGTTCTTAGCCCATCTGGAATTCGAGGTCCATTAGGAAATTTCCAAAAGAAAAAAAATCATATTATGAAAATATAAGTAAATTTAATATGTACTCATGAAGTACCTAATTCATATCCAATCACCCCCAAAGCTAGATGGCAGCATCAAAGTTCTGCTAAGGTAATGGTATAGTTTTACCTGGAAGAAAATATCTGCAAAAGAGAAAAGAGCTCACCTTTTGAACGTCTCGATGTGTTAACTATTGTGGTACAGACATTTGTATATCTATATAATTTAAATTATGGCAATGGTTTTATTGTACAGTTTTGGGGTTTAGTTTTATTTTGTTTTGTTTTACTGGTCCTGGGGCTTGAACTCAGGGCCTGGGCACTGTCTTGTGCTCTTTTGCTCAAAGCTAGCATTCTATCACTTGAGCCAAGGTCCACGTCCAGATTTCTGGTGGTTTATAGGAGATAAGAGTTTCATGGGCTTTCCTGCCTGGGCTGGCTTTGAACCATGATCTTCAGATCTCAGCCTCCTAAGTAGCTAGGATTACAGGCAATAGCTACCAGTGTGCAGCTGGTGTAGTTATTTTTTATTCCTATAATTGTAAGAAAGTTAATTGAAGTTCCATGTCAAGAAAATCCTATTAGTAATAAGGGATGCTGACTCCGTACATGATCCCAGAGCCAGGCCACACTGCTGTGAGCAACTCTGAGTAGCAGAGTATGTGGTGAGGTCAGGACAACTTGTGACCTCAGATAGGAAACGGCCTGTGCAATCATCAGGGCTCACTGTACGTCCATTCAGACCTGATCCTCTCAGCCACAGGAAGCATGTGCCCCATCTCTTCTCCGGGCCTCTGTCTCCTTAAATGTTAGATGGAATGAGGCCTCACTTCAGACCCGGGAGCAACCAGTCTTTGTTTAATGTTGGATGATGCATTTCTCTTAAGGTCAAATGAGTTATTACCAGAACCATATTGAAATTTAAAAAGGCAAATGGTAAAGTGATTTTTACCAAAAAAAAAAAAAGCAGTGTTGGGTCAGAACTCTAAAAAATGAACACAGAATGAATTTTATACACAAAAGACAAAGCTCAGGAAAACAACAATAGTAGAAATTCATTTTATAGGTGCCTGTGGCTCATGCCTGTAATCCTAGCTCCTCAAGAGGCTGAGATCTGAGGATCATGGTTTGAAGCCAGCCTGGGCAAGAACATTTTTGACACTCTTATATCCAATAAATTACCAAAAAGCCAGAAGTGGAACTATGGCTCAAGTGGTAGAGCTCTAGCCTTGAGGAAAAAACAACTCAGAGACAGCACCCAGGCCCTGAGTTCAAGCCTCAGGCCTGGCACACAAACAACAACAACAAAAAAAATAGATTTCCAAAACAGATTTCAGACTCTTATTATTAAGGTTAACCAGCAAAAGTCTGGACTGGAGACATGGTTCAAGTGGTAGAGTACCCTCTGTGAGCCAAAAAGCTGAGTGGGAGTGGAATGCCCTGATTTCAAGCTTCAATACCGGACACAAAGGTCATATATATACATTGTGCCTACATATATGTAAGTATACAGGGCAGTGAATTTTCATGATTGTGCAACCACCATCCAGATTAAGTTATATAGTAACTTCCAGGATCCCAGGAGAGTTCCTTAAGCTACTCACTTTTCCTCCTAGCTAACTTCCAAGTTCTGTCACTTAGATCAGCTCTCCTGCTTTTGACCTTTATATAAAACAAAACCATGCAATGTGTACATTTTATGTGTGATTCCTTTTTCTATGTAGAAGATTGACCCAGGTTGTATTTAACACTTGTTTCTGATCCTGGCTGAACAGTATGCCATTGAATAAATGAAAAAACAACTTATTTATCCAATCTTGGTTTGTAGAGTGTTGTCTTATTGCCAGCTTTGACCATATTTCCCCAGTGGTCAAGATATACATATTCAAAACCAATCAGTAACTCAGACCTGTAATCTCAGCTATAAAAGAATCTGAGATTGGGAGAATCAAGGTTCCAGACCAATCTAGGCAGTAAAGTCCACAAGATTCCAATAAAAGAAGTGGGGTGTGGTGGGACATATTTGTCTTCCCAACTATGGGAGGAAGCTAAAACAGGAGGATCACAAACCAGAACAGGAAGATCATAGTACAGATGCAGGCTCAAGCAAAAAGCATGACCCCATTTCAAAACAGCCAGCATACTGAAAAGGATTAGAGCTGGCTCAGTGTTACCTACCTGTCTAGAGCACCCACCTAGCTCAGGTGAAACCTTAACTTCAAATATCAGGACCATTATAAAAAAGCATCTGCATATTTATGTTTAAGACTGTATTTTTTTACATGTGTGTTACACACACACTTAGAAATGGAATTGCTGAGTTACTGGCTATGCATCTGTGTGACTTTAATATTTATTGCCACAAACTTTCTGTACCCATTTGCATTCCTGCTAGCCAGCCATGTATGAGCATTCCAGATGCTACACACCACATCCTGCGTTTGCTATTGTCAGCTGGTTTAATTTTAGCCATGTTGGAAAGTGCAGGGTGGTGTATGTTCCTGTGGTTTTCATTCGTATTTCTTTGACGGCAAATATGGAAGAGAATTGCTCCCTGGCAAGGCCAGCATGCGTTCTGGGTGAAGCACCCATCCCTGCAACATTTTCTTTCCTTTTATTTCCCCCCTTTGGTCTGTTGGAATTTCCTCCTTTTCTTTTTCCGGTGTGCAATGAGTCCTTTGGTGGTTCGTGGTTTTCAAATATCTTCTCCCGGTCATTGGGTTTTTTTTGGTTTGTTTGTTTCAGCTTTCTTAATGATCTACTTGTATGAGCAAAAGGCTTACTAAGACTAATCCACATTTCATTTTATGACTATTGTTTTCTGGGTCCTGCTTCAGAAGGCTTTCCCTTCTCTGAGTTTATAAAGATGTTGGCTTGAGACCTCTCTGTAAACTTTATTGTTTTATCTGTCCCATTTAGATCCCAACTCCACTTCAGGCTGATTTCTGCATGGCAGGATTTTCTTCCATCTTGAAAAATACTAATTCTGGACAGCTATCCAGAACAAAAGCTCCAAAGAAAGTGCACAACACTAGAAGGAGAAAAACGATATAATGTAATGCAATCTGAAAGTATTATTTATGTTGACATTCTTTGGGCTTGAAGACAGGATCCTTTAAAAAATATGTATATATAATATATAATATAATATGTAATGCATATTACATATAACATAATAATGCATAACATATTATATAACATGCAATATATACATACTTATATATAATATAGATAGTAAGCTGTTCCTACAGAGTGAGCATCTTTATTGTACAAGAATAGGAAAGAGACATGGAAAGATACTCTTTGAACAATAACGCAAGACCTGTAGTTACTCCTTGTGGAAATGAGGTAGGTTGGTTTCCTATCTAAGATGAATTCAGAAGCACTGGCAAGGACTTGGAGACAAACGACTTAGGTTTTGTTTCTAAGCTCTGCCCCTGACCACTAGCTGTTTGCGCTGTATTTATTTAACTTACTATGCCTTGCTGCTTGCCACCAGTAAAGGAAAATGAAATGATCCACCTTCCTGCGTAAACATAAGCCAGCCATCAGACATGGCTTGTTTGGGGTTTGTCATTCTGCCTCCTGCACTAACAACAGTACATGTCACATAGTTACCTTCTCTCTTACACTGTAATTCTTAGTCATTTATTCTCTATTTAGAACAAATTAGAGTCTTCATTGAAGGGAAAAAGCAAAAGATTATGAGGAAACTTGTAAACTAGGAAAAGGAAAGATTGTGTACTCTCCCAATTTTGTCAAAAGAAAATCAAATGACACAGCTTAACATTAATAACTAAGAAGAAAGTAGAATATCATCACTTTGAGATGTCTTTGAATGGCCAAAAAAATAAAGAGTCATAACAACACCTTTACAAGTCCAAAGAGTGCTAGAAAGGCCAATTTGATTCCATTTCCTAATATATAGCAGTGTTGAACATGGAAAACTATGTAGTTAATCACTATGTATCAAAACATCCTTTGCTGGCCACTGATGACTCACACCTGTAATCCTGGCCACTCAGGAGGCTGAGATCGGAGGATCTGAGCCCGCCCAGACAGGAAAGTCCGTAAGAGTCTCATCTCTAATCACCAAAAAGCAGACTACGCTCAAGTGACAGAATATTAGCCTGGGGCATAAAAACTCAAGAACAGTGCCCAGGCACTGAGTTCAAGCACCAGGACCAGAACAACAACAATAACAAGTCCTTTGTCTTCATCCCACTTTATTTTTATTAGAGTTTTAGATTTCCAGGCGCCACAAAGTATCAGCCTAGGCCCAGCACCAGTAGCAGAAACATCTGCTGCATTTCTCACAAGTCAGTGTTATACACGCAGTCCTATGGGTCTTCCTCCAACCTTCAAGTCAGAACCTGGGTGTTAGTAAATACACGTAAATTTTGAAAAAGCACTAGACCAGACCTTACTTGTAAAATAGTGATTATTATAACTATCACTAATATGTGATTTGGGGGAAAAATGGCAGGAACTGTGGTAATTCTACATCCCCACATTTACCTTTCTTCAAAATATAATTAGGCAATCCTTACAACAGAATTTATTCACTGTGCTCCAGTGAGTAAGATGAAAGTAAAAGCCACTATAACATGGGAGTTGCTGATAATAGTCACAGGGTGAACATCCACTCAAGTGCATATGACAGTGCAAGGGTCAACGTTCATGCGCACTTGGTTCATTTATTTGTTTGCCTGTTGTTTTTGAGACAGAGTGCTGCAATTCTCACTCAGGGTGGCCTCAAACTCATGACCCTTCTACCTTAGCTTCTTTTGTGTTTGGATTATATGCCACTGCATACATCCTGCCAAAGTTGTCATCCCTCAGTTTCTTGTTCACTGTATCTGGCATCCAATAACACAGTGAAATCAAAAATATAGCTCATGCATAAACTCTTGGTAAAGATCTGTAATCTATATGGATTTCATCAGGTTGATTAAAAAATATATTGAAGCACTGTTCAAATCACAAGCACAGGCATTCGCAAACAGATCTGGCAGAGATCAGAGGAACAAACAAGTGAAGAAGAGAAAATCAACAAGCCATTGACAAGATATGTTCTTCAAAGAGAATGATTTAAATATCAAAAGATTATTATCCTGCTTTGAAAGCCAAGTCATCACGGAGGTTTGTCTATCAAGCCAGCTTGTAATTTCATTTCAAGAAAATTATGCCAGAGTCAATACCTACTTCATGTTTTATTTATGCTCAGAAACAACGTATTTGTGGGGGGGTTAGCTACAAATTAGGATTAATTTCCACATGATTTATATTGAGTATTTAAAAATGAATATCCAAATTTCTTAGCTTGAAAATTTGCTATACAATCTTGAAACTACTTTATACATGTATGTATACATATATACATACATACACACACACACACACACACACACACACACACACTGAGGCTTTATAAGTCTCCACAATTTGTGGACACAGCCAGAAATTTATTGCAAATCTTCTAGTCTAGGCTTAGTTTCTAGACAGTTACCTCTAAAGCTAAGATTCCAAAATCATTCTAACAATCAAAATTGTTACTAAAATATTGACAAAAGGACAATGAAGTCAACACCATGAGAGAGGGGAGCATAACATCCTTGAAAGGTACTGGTGGATGACCCCCTTGACTCACTGGATTTCTTCATCCATGGCCCGATCCACAGAGAAAAGCTGAGTATAGCTGGCACTAAAAAAAAAATCTTCTGCTTGGTGCAGATGTCTCACTCTTATCAGCTCAGGAGGCTGAGATCTAAAGGATCACATTTCGAGGGTACCCTAGCAGAAAAGTTTGCTAGACTCCATCTTGACAAAAACAGCAAAAAAAGGACTAGAGGCATGGCTCAAGTGGTAAAGCCTCAGCCAAGCAAGCAGAGGAAATGTGAAACCCTGAATTCAAACACCAGTGCCACCAAAAAAGAAAGCAAGAAGGGAGAAAGGAAGGAAAGAAAGAAGGAAGGAAGGAAGGAAAGAAGGAAGGAAGGAAGGAAGGAAAGAAGGAAGGAAGGAAGGAAGGACCAGCAGAAATTTTTCTAAGAGTAGGATGCTCAGTAGATCATTTGCTCAACGCAAATTGAAAGATTAGACAACATCTGTTAGCTCTGCTCAAGGCTACAGCCCACAGGCTGTGGCTGATTCCATATGCAAATTGAGACAAATGATGCAACTCCGGTAGAACCTCGGGTCTCAGCCTTCCATTTAGAGACAGGCCAGTGAGGCCCTGACTCACAGGCGTACATATCAACTGCAGCAGTGAAAAGTTCCTTCCTGATAGAAACCTTGTGATAACGCATGTGCTGGAATGCCCTTCTTTCATTCCAGTTTGTGAAACACATAACTTGGTCCATTCCTCCTCCTCGAAGATTTAGTGAAGTAGTATTTCTCAAGTTGTTATTTAGGAAAGGTAACATCCCTAGAGAGGGAAAGGGAAGGGAAGACTGTGTTTTACATGATCCATTACCACAGCTCCAGTCCACAAATTCAGTGTGCTTTTGTTAGAAATGCAAACAAGGAAAACAGGAAGTGTTACTGGTGAGAGAGATAGACTTGACAAATCAGTTTCTGGTTAATGTCAATTAATAGGATCAACTGAGAATATCTCCCTCCTTCTTAGGAAAAGTCTGTATAACAAGAACTGCACAATACAATAGTAAATGAGAACCAAAACTGATTAGTCAGGATCAATGGGTAAGAAGAAAGACTGAAAATCCACCATGCAGGAGATATATTTAAGCTCTTTGCCATGTTATATAAAGTCTTTTTCCACATAGATAAGTTATTATACTTCCTCTTTTCATATGTCTTTAAAGGCAGAGAAATGAATGCTTCTTACTTTTGAATCTGGGATACAATTAATTATGTATAACTAAAAATACTAATTGTGTAGTGACTACTATCCAATTGTACATATTTATGAGAATGATGGTACACTATTTAAGCTAAATATTGATCTAGGTACACTCCTTAATTGATTGATTGATGCTAGAACTGGGACTTGAACTCAGTGCCTCAAGCTCTTACTTGATATTTTTACCTCAAGGCAAGTGTTCTACCAGTTGAACCACACCTCCACTTCTGGATTTGGCTGGTCAGTTGATAATTTAAAAAAAAACTCATGGTCTTTCTTCCCAGGCTGGCTTCAGTTCTCAGTCCTCAGATCTCAGCCTCCTGGGTAGCTAGGATTATAGGCATGAGCCATTGGCACCTAACCATCCATGAACACTTCTGAGTTTGAGATTACAATATTTAAACTAGCCTGCCCAAGGTAAGGTGCATGAGATGAATTCAGTTATGTGAAATTATATAAACATGACAGCTGAAAGAAATAGAAGTCATTGGGAAGAGAACATTTTAATTATTATTATTATTATTATCACATTACTATGGCTACAGGATGCCTAAATAGCGAATGAATGAATGAAAGAATGAATAAATGAAGCGTTCAGTCAATGATTAAACTCAGTACCTCCAAATACAACTGAGATGATGCTTTGGATGATGATCTTTGGATGAATATTTCCTCCATGTTGGAGAAAGCAAGCAGCTCATTTCTCCATCGGAATCCATATGGACATGTCCATGGAAGTCTCTCAAAAACCCTAACAGTGCAGAAAATGGTTTGTGGCATCTGGCCATGTCTTTTCAGCCTGGGGAAAGCATCTGGGAAAATCATTCTTGTCATGTTTTGGAACAATCACCTCATCTGGAGACAGAAAAGCCGGTCACAATCATAGTCACCTCATTTATAAGACTCAGCCAAGGGAATGTATACACAAAGCTACAAACAGCTGCTATAACAAATGTCACCCCCCACACACACACACATACACACGTGGTTAAATAAACTCATCTAGTTATTAAAGCTTGCTGCAAATACTACATAACATGTTGAGTAGCAGAAAGAAATGTGTAATGTGTATATTGATCTTTCAAATAATACTAAGCTAGGTAGAATAAGGACAGACAAATCAAGCTCAGAGCTACTTACCAAAAATGACCATAATGCAGAATGATCTATACTTGAAAATTAACTGCTTCCCAAGGGACAACAAAATAATCTGTTGTCCCTTTCCTTTGCCCCAAAAGGTCATATAATTTCTGCAGAGAGAGCAGTAATTTTTTTTCTCTGAGGGTTGGAGGTACAGTTCAGTTGGTAGAGCAATAACCAATGAGCAAAAACATGAGGTACTAAGTACGAGTCCTGGTCTCAGCCCTTAAAAAGAAAAGAAAACATTTTTTCCTCAAAAGTAATAGGCATCAAATCTTTATTCAGAAGTTTTTATTTTGGAGGGCTGGGAAGGTGACTCCATGGTAGAGCGCTTACCTTGCATGCATGAGGCCCTGGTCAGATTCCTCAGCAATACACAAGCAAAAAAAAAAAAAAAAGGCCAGAAGCAGTGCTGTTGCTCAAGTGGTAGAGCACTAGCCTTGATCTGAAGAGCTGAGGGACAGCGCCCAGGCCCAGAGTTCAGGCCCCATGACCAGACCCCCTCCCAAAAAAGAAATTTTTATTTTGGGAGCTTTATATTGCAAAAGGATTAAAAAATACTGAGATATATTAATCTTAGGAAGAAAATGAAATATTTCTTAGAATATGAGTGAAGCACCAATGGCTCATATCTGTAATTCTAGCTACTTAGGAGGCTGAAATCTGAGGAACATGATTCAAAAAGTCAGTGAGACTCTTAGCTTCAATTAACCAGAAAGAAAGCCAGAAGTAAAGCTGTGGCTCAAGTGGTAGAACACTAGCCTTGAGCACAAAGAAGCTCAAGGAGAGCCCAGGTACTGAATTCAAGCCCCAGGACTGGCACGCATACACACAAAATATTGAAAGCCCTATAAAGGATTACATTTAGATAACTAAAAGCATATTTGTTCTTCTGAAATGCTTACTTTCACTTTTAGCTCAAAATAGAATGATACATTTGTTTACTGTTTTTGCAGAAATCAGTCTTTGTAACCCTTTGATGGAAGGAGAATATCAAATCCCTAAAGATGATAAGACACTATTTCACACTTACTTTGTTGGCTATAATGAAAAGGATGACACTCGTTTTGGCAATGTAGTACATGCCTGTAATCCCAGCACTTGGCAAGCAAAAGGCAGGAAGGAAGCTCACTAGTCTAATCTACAAGTTCCAAGATAGCTTGGGGGATAAGAAATGAGATCTTATCTCCTAAATTGGGCAATAGTAGATGTTGACGGGAATGTAGAGAAAATGGAACTCACATGGACACACATTGTCCATGGAGATGCAAAGGGTCACAGTTGCTTTGGAAAGCAATGTGGCAGTTTCCTCAAAATGTTCAACAGAGACATAGCTATCACCCAGGTGAGCAATCCATCTGCTGAGCATGGCATATCCTTCATAAAAAGTATCAGTAGCTGCTACAACATGAATGAGCCTCGAAAACATTAAGTTATGTAAAGTGTCTGGAATAGGCTAGCCTGGAAAGATGGCCTAGTTTTATTTGAATGCAATGGAAAGATTTGGGTATTCACAGTGATGATCTCTCAGCTTTGTGAACATACTAAAGCAACTAGTAAATTGTCTAATTTAAAAGGAGAAATTTTATGCTCATGAATTAAACCTTAGTTTCAAAAATACCTCAATCTTGAATAAATTAGATACACATAACTGTCATTGGGAAGAGAGGCGTGATACTTTAGAAGAAGTTTTGTCTTGTCATCTAAACTTTTGTAGTGTATGAAATATACATCAAAAGGATAGTGCCCATCAGATGTTCCCTGTGCTTGGAAAAGATGAAATAAAAGTAAAAGCATTAGAATTACAAGATAAATAATACATGAATTTCCCTGCCCAGTGAAGCAGGCAGAGACATACAGATATATACTGATTCTACAGGAGAAGGAGTAAAGAAATCTCAGCACAGAGAAGACTCATATCTGCAGGGAACCAATCACAAGGAGCATCTGAGAGAACATAATTTCATCTGAGTCTTGGAAGCTTGCAAAGTTATCAGGCCTGCAGGGGAAACACCCGAAGTTTCTCTTGATGGAAACACAGGCAAAGTCAGAGATCTGAGAGTTCTGTCAGCCTCACAGACCTGCAAGTCATTCTGCTGAGCCAAAGTTAGGCTTTGCAGAAGAGCTGATGACACTTGAAAGGTTTTGTCCCTAACATGTAAGAAGAAAGGAATTCCATTTCCTGGTAGGTAGAGACTCATCAAAGACATGATGCAAGGAAGTTAAGTAATCAGGTTTGGATTTATGTAGATTATGCCGACTTCACAGTGGGACAAGAATGAGAGGAATCCAAAAGTGAAGCGAAAGGTATTTTTAGAGAATTAATGGCTAAGGGAAGTTAAGGATGACAAAGTGCCATTAGTAGTAACACAGGTACGGTGAGCAATCATATTTAAATCTAAATCATATTTAGACAGGCATGATGACTCCTCTCTAGTAGGCATGAAGAATTTCAAGATATGTGCATATTATTTGAATGTCTTTGCAGGTATTCTTCACTTGTACGTGTGTGTGTGTGTGTGTGTGCGTGCGTGAGCACGCGCGTGCATGTCAGTTCTGGGGCTTGAATTTAAGGCCTGGGAGCTGTCCCTAAGCTTCTGTGCTCCAAGGCTAGCATTCTACCACTTAAGCCACAACTCCACTTCCAGCATTTTTGGTAATCAATTGGAAATAAGATTCTCACGGGCTTTTGTGCCCTGACTGGCTTCAGACTGCAATCCTCAGATCTCAACCTCCTGAGTAGTTAGGATTACAGGTATAAGCCACAGGCACCAGATTGAAAGTACAATTTTAATTCTGAAGCATCAGTGACAAAGTCCAGGCTGAATATGTGCATGTGATGAATTACTGGAACATCCCTGACATAATAAGAATAGGTGAGCTTGCCCAGAAGTCAGCAGAAGCTCAGATTCTGGAATGGCAGTACAGAACCCATACAAGTTGCCCAATAAATATTTAGCAAATGAATGACTGAATCAACATCCTATTGGTCCCAAGGAACATGAAATATGGGATCAAGAGCAATACTCTAGATTTGTCTTCTGCTTATGTATCACAATGAGAACTAAAAAGCAATCTTGTTGTTTTGTTTTTATGCCCACACTAAGACTTGAACTCAGCTCCTTGAGCTCTGACTTGACTTTTTCACTCAAGGCTGACTCTTTACCGCTTCAGCCATATCTCCACTTCTGACTTTTTGCTGATTAATTGGAGATAAGAGTCTCTGGGATTTGTCTGCCTGAGCTGGCTTTGAGCCTCGATCCCCAGATCTTAGCTTTCTGAGTAGCTAGGATTACAGTTGTGAGCCACTGGCGCCTGGCTTAAAAGCAGTCCAGCTCAGGATTGTTTGGATATGTAATTTGGTAAGTTTTCAGCTCAGAGACATGATGGTAAAGAGAGTGAATAAGAATAAAGAAAGGAGCTAAAGATTGAATGTCATTGGAGAAGAGGAAGTATATTCAGTAATAAAGAGAGGCAGAGAGGCAGGCGACCAGTGAGATGAGGCCAAGAGCAGGGCAGTGTCAGCATTTCAGAAAAACCACGTGAAGAAAATGGCAGGGGGAGGCGTGGCTGTGCCAAATGCCACTGCTGCTTCCAGTTAGAGGAGGAATGGCAAATTTATAGAGATGACAAAGCAAAGGTCGCTTGTGACTTTTGACTATTTTACTGTGGAGTACAAGAAGGAGAAGAAAAAAAAAGCATATCTGCAGTAAGTTCCACAAGCAACAGAGCTAGGCAGAGGCAGAAATGAAGAACATGAAACAAATATGAAGCTTTTGCTAGGGAGGTCAGCAGAGACATGGGGAGAGCAAGGGTGTAAGCTTAGCATCAAGGGAGGGCATACATATGTCTATTCAGATTCCAACAGGTTTAGTGCTAATGCTCAGGGGGAAACCTTGTGCCTGAATTAAGGAAAAAGATGCAACAGAGAAATGATGGCAAACACCTGAGAGCAGTTAAGAGGAGCCAGGCCAGGGACGGGGGAAGGGTAAGAACTCTGCTTATCCCTGGAATAGAAGGAAAGGCAGGGCCTGCGGTTGCATGTGGAGGAAGGGTGGTGGGTTTGGCAGAACTTAATTTTTGCAGATAAGAGAAGAGAGAACAAGGGCAATAACTTCCCAACGGGGGACACTTACAGTCTGAAAGTGAACATCACCTATGTAAATATAGCTAACCTAAATAGAATGCAAGAGCATTACTTAAATACAATGCCATTACTTGTATGAAGTCATTCCAGTTTCCTAGCAGGCATGAGGACAAGGTGCCAAAAACATTTAAATACAGGAGGCAGTTGTTTTTTTATAGATGAAGTAAAAGGGAAGCATTTACACTGGACTCTGTGTGAAGGAACTTTTAACATAGTGGTAAGACTTTTATGGTCAAAAACTGAGAGAGAGCGAGGGAAGGGGTGACATTGTTCAAAAAGAAATGTTCCCTTTACCTGACTTATGTACCTATAACACCTCCATACAGTACCTTAATTACAACAATGAAAAGTCAAAAATATTCCTATGGTAAGTTTATTAGCTTGACAGTAAATGGGAAGCCATCATTGCAATATTCATTTTAGAAACATGTATTAGAATGTGACAAGTGAAGGAGAATATTATTTCCTTGTAAGATGAATAGAAAATAGAGGGCCCAATAGCTTCCTGCACAGGAATAGTGTGTTTTCACAAGTAAAGTTTCAAAACTTGTCATTCATTTTACATTATTTTACAATTCTTTACCCATGGATACACAAGTTGGTGACTAAAACTTGAACAAACACAGAAGATCTTTCTGTGTACAAACAGTTGAATCATTTTTCCCAAATACGACTCTCTTTTCCTTCTAAAACACTGTCTATTTGACTCCTAAGGCTGCAAAAGCAATTTTATAACCTCTACATATTTAACTTTTGTATGAAAAGGTATCACAATAAAGTCACATCTTTTATTACAGACTAATAAAAGGGTTGAGCTTCAAGCTAGCTTGAATAATCAAAAGTTTGTTGGCTCACCTAACTAGAAGAAAAAAAAATAGACTAAGGGTATTTTGATTCTATAGTTCTAGTTCATCCAGAGTATTAGAAAAACTGCTGCAGAAGAATTCTGGTACAGGAAGTAGAGCTATAGCTCAAAGTGGTAGAACACTAGCCTTGAGTAGAAAAGCTTAGGGACAGCGCCCAAGCCCTGAGTTCAAGCTCCATGACTGACAAAAATAAAATAAAATGAGAATTCTAGTACAGATGAAGACAAAGGCCTGCAAGGAGAATCTCTTCCATTATTCTAGTCAGTCTTCCTTAATCCCTCTGTGACCTGACTCCCGTACCATCTTCTGCGCCAATCACTGACTTTCGGGCCATCCATTGGGATGTCAGCATCTCTTGAAACATGGAAGAGAACCCGTTTAAGATCTAGGTTTGGTGAAGGAAAAGGAGAGCAATAGAAAATAGACACGTATATTGCAAGTGGCAATTGGTAATTATGTATAAAATACAATCCCTAAAAATGGAAATCAAATGGATATATTCTTTATTTCTTATTATTTTTATGCTAAAATCAGAGAGATTACAGTTACATAAGTCAGGCAAAAAGCATATTTTCTCTTTCCTTCCTTCCTTTCTTTCTTCCTTCCTTCCTTCCTTCCTTCCTTCCTTCCTTTCTTTCTTTCTTTTTGTTTTTTTTTTTTTTTGCCAGTCCTGGGGCTTGAACTCAGGACCTGGGCACTGTCCCTGAGCCTCTTTTGCTCTGGCATTTTCTGTTTATGTGGTACTGGGGAATCGAACTAGGGTTTCATGCATGCTAGGTAAGCACTCTAAGCCACATTCTCAACCCCAAGAGTATATTTTCTTTGGGGCAATGTCCCCCCCTTCCCTCACTCACTCCAATTTTTCCCTCCCACCCCCACCCACAAGTTTCATAGTTCATTTCTAACATAGTGTCTAGTGAGTTTCACTGCTATATTTGTTCACCCTTTGTCCCTCTATTTCTGTTCTCCCCACTTACCCTCCCAAAGACATATAGAGAAACAAACAAGACAAAAAGATATATAATGGATTCTTGTTTTGTGTTTCAGGATTATTCAGAGGTGAGAGACTTTCTTTAATTCAGTCTTTCAAATTCCTTGTGTGCTTTAATCTTTTTTTGTGGATAAAGTTTTTATATATAAGGGGGAATCATTCTGCAGTAGCTATTTTTAAGTCAGGTTATGTATTTGCTAATATTTTATTCAATCAAATTTAAACAAACACTTCCAATATTTAAAATTTGATGCTGGGTGCTTTTACACATCTCATACTTTCTTGGCACATATATATTTTCAAATAACTAAAAAAGCTTAAAAGGGACACACTAGGCTACTTGCCAATAGGAGTGAGTGATTGACATACAAGAAAAGATGGGCAAGCTGTTATACTACATGTTTTTTATATCATGACTGTCTCTTGACTAGCTACATTCATGTGTCCTGCTTACATCATTTGCAGCTCTGTGATCTAATAGTTGCTTATATAACTAATAATCTTATTCCATATCTGTCTTATAACCCCCTCAAAAACATGAAGGTTGAGAGCATTTGAATCAGATAAAGTATGATAAACTTAGATAAAGTTAGAGCAATATCTGACTTAAAGGTAAAGCAACCTCCTTGTGGATCAGGTCTTCAAATTCACAAGTAGACATATGAGTCAGGTAAGTACAGATCAGATAAGTGCAGATCTTTTTTTATTTCTTGGTGTGTGTGTGTGTGTGTGTGTGTGTGTGTGTGTGTGTGTGTGTGTGTTTATTAAGGGCAATAATAAGAAATATAGAAACTTAATAGTCTATTTTTAAATTCACAGAACTACAGACAGTAAGCCTAGCATCTGTTTAAACTTTTCTGATCACAAACATAAAAATGTAACATATAAGCCAGGCACTAGTAGCTCTTGCCTTGTAACCCTAGCTACTCAGGAGGCTGAGATTTAAGGATCACAGTTTGATATCAGCCTAAGAAGTAAAATCCATAAGACTGTGATCTCCAGTTAATTGCCAAAAAAAAAAAAAAAGCTAACAGCAGAACTGTGGCATAAATGGTAGAGCACCAGCCTTGAGCAAAAAAGCTCAGGGAATGAGGGGAAGGAAGGAAGGAAGAAAGGAAGAAAGAAAGGAAGGAAGAAAGAAAGAAAGGAAGGAAGAAGAGAAAGAAAGAAAGAAAGAAGAGAAAGAAAGGAAGGTAGATCTATTCTCAAATTTCTAAGAGTCTACAGAATAAGCTAAGCATCTTTTCAAATTTTCCTAAAACAAACATAAACATATAGTTAGTATGATCCACTGCACAAGTCCAGAGACCATTGGCAAATCTACAATCTGTTATTTTGTGGTTCTCACTGAGTCTAAACAAATCAAACCACTAGGAAATCCAACGTATCTCCTTCAACTCCACCCAATCTCCATCTCCTCATCTCTCTGTTTCCTGAGACTGTTAAGGATTACTCAACCCAGACTGGGTCATGCTTGCTGGAGAGTCTATCAGCCTCACTACTCCAGCTTGGCACAGTGTCATTACTGAAACTTGGTACACAAAGCAGCTCAGATCTTTGCTAATAACTTTCCCTGGCTTCCTGGAGTCTTTCTCTGAGAATCCTGGCATTGAATTCTCTTTGATCACCATGTCTTGTTCTGTTATTATTCTATAAATCATGCGAGTTCCTCTTGGCAACTGGGTCCTGGAGGGCTGTTAGCCTAAATTACAAACCTAGCCAGACCACTTCTCGCCAACAACACCAGAATTGTATATTGAGCCTAGCAAGCCAAGACCATCTAATTTCCCACAGAAACTTTACTCCCAGGTTTCCCCTTGGCCCTCTCTGTCCCATGTCTTGTGCAGAATTATCCTATCTCCCCTGACAGATCCCTTTAGCTCCTGATTTCTGGATATGTGTGTCTTGGTTCCAACCTCCATGAAGCTTATGTTTGTTTGCACCAGTACTGGGGTTTGAATTCAAGACTGGTGCTCTACCATTTCAGCCATGCCTCTACTTTCAGCTTTTTGCTGGTTAATCGGAGCTAGGAGTCTCACAAACTTTCCTAGCCAATCTTGCTTTGCAGTCCTCAGATCTCATGCCACTGAATAGCTGGGATTACCAGCATGAGCCACCAGTGCCCGGCTCACAGGAGAATTTTTAAAGAGTAGCAATCTGGAGTGCCAGTAGGAAGCTACTCTTAGTAGTTTGATATGGCCACTTTAAGAAGTCACTCCAATGTATTGGCATAAAAAATCACACAGTTGTGCAGATCAGAGGGCTCAAAGAGCCCTATGTGGTTTAAATTATTGTGTCCTCAGGGCTTTTTCCTTTTAGAAGAAGAGCCATGCTTAGCCTCTTCCAACTTGCAGGAGAGCTGGTCTTCCTCACTCATGGCCACACTTAACATTTGCATTGCCTTCCAACCTATATTCATTTATATATACATCCATCACTTTCCATCCTCTCCTAAGTTTTGCTCGCCTGCTTACTTCTTCTGAAGGTATCTAATGTATGGGGACCACCCAGATGATCCAGAACAATATCTCCATCTCCAAAATGCTTAACTTGGTCCTATCTGTAAAGATCCTCTCCCCATGACATGCCCATATTCACAGGGCCTGGATATTGGAATGCAGACATCTTTGAGGGCCCATTGTTAAGAAATTACTTGTTACTTAAGTAAATTACTTCAGTAATGCTTTAAATAGCACAGATCTAAGTCCATCTCCATAATATGTATAATTGAAAGGGACAGGGTTTGTACATATAGGTCTCAATGAGAATTCCCTTTAACATCAACAATAGCCAACATCCTGGTTTGCATCTTCTTAGTAGCATACTAGAGTAAGAAAACTCAATGTTTCTTTATTGGTTACTAAGTTATATAGGTTCAGTTGCCTTCATTATCCAATAGGCTACTAAGTGATACATGTTGAGTAGCCTACATCCAATGGGCTACTGAACAGCAAGAGAAATAGAGTCAAAGACATTATATGAGTAAACAATTCAAACATGTCCTTTCAAGAGTTTATATCTGCTGAACTCACCTAATACTTCTAGACCTCCATGATACAAAAATCAGACTGTCTCTCACAATTCTCCGATTTTGCTTTCAAGCCTTTTTGCCTCTGAATGACAAATGTTCAGATAGGGCCAAGTGATGGAGGCTCACGCCTGTACTCCTAGCTACCCAGGAGGCTGAGGATTATGGTTCAAAACTAGCCCTAGCAGGAAAGCTGTGAGACTCTTATTTCCAGTTGACTACCAAGAAGCCAGAAGTAGAGCTGTGGCTCAAGTGGTAAAGTGCTAACCTTGAGCAACAAAAGTTAAGAGAAAACACTGAAGCCCTGGGTTCAAGCCCCATTATTTGCACACACATGCACACACACACACACACACACACACACACACACACACACACTGTCGGGTGGGTAAACTATTTTAATTGAGTATTATGGATAGACTGCCATGAGCTGTAAAAGCAACATGCCTACTGAATTTGTTTTCTATTAATGCATTTATTATTTCTAATGACCAATAAAACATATATAGTTATTGTAAATAGCATGATGTTTTTAAAAATACATGCACACACACACACACACACACACACACACACACATATATATGGAGAGAGAGAGAAAAAAAATGAGAGAGATTGTGGGATGGCTAAATCAAGTTCATTAATAGATGACTTTGTATTATCTTGGTTCATCCTTAAACAACAATAAAAGCATTTATATCTATTCCACTTAAGAAGTATTTTAAGCAATCCTACCTTTGGAAATGCCCAACAATAAAAGAAGGGAGAATGACACTTGTAGTCATCCAGTAAGAACAATTTATTCATTAATAACTTTATTGGAAAGCACTCAGAATACCAGGTTGAACTAAACAAAACTGTTTGGACTAATATTTACCTATGAAAATGGTAATGTCATATGACTTCATGTAATATAGAGTCGAATATTGGTGGCATTACAAATTCCAGCAACAATTACCCAAAAAGACAATTGGTAACTTTGTGGTGTGGGGGGGGGTGGGTGTGGGTGTGTGGGTGTGTGTGTGCTAGTACTGGGACTTGAACTCAGATCCTCTCACTCTTGCTTGATTTTTCACTCAAGACTGAGACTCAACCATTGAGCCACACTTCCACTGCTGATTTTCTGTTGGCTGGTTAGAGATCAAAGTCTCATGGATTTTCCTGCCTGGGCTGGCTTTGAACCTCAATCCTCAGGACTCAGCATCTTGAATAGCTAGGATTATAAGTGTGTGCGACCAACACCCAATTTATTTTCTAAAACACTTCAATAATCATCTATAGTATAATTTCCAAAATGATATATACCATCCAGAAAAGTATTTTATTTTATGAAGAGCATTTCTCCAAATGCTTTCCAGAACTTTCTAGAAGTGGGGGGGGGGCAGAAGGAGTTGTCCTGGCTGCAGACTCAGCTAGACCTATGGGAGAATCAAAAGGCTGCACACAACTCCAGCCCCAGAGCTTCAAGTTCATTATCAAAACCTCAGAGGCAGTGTGTTATAGACACCACTCTACCCTTGCTGAATTCCTGAACCACATCATCCACTGCATATAAAAACACATGGTTGCTGCATTAAGCCGCTAAATTTGGGGTCATTTGTTACACAGCATCAGAAACAAACAGCTCTACATATCTTCATTAGTGTCTCTCATCTGAGGATTTGTGTCTTTTCTTCTCACAATCTCCACTGCCTATGGGAAAGGAGACATCAGCCGTTATCAGGCTCAATCTCACATTGAGCAAGGGAACTCAGTTATCATGTTTGCTAAATCTTTCCTGGCCAGATCCAGCAGCATAAAAGATGAAGAGAAAGAGTGCAGACTCTAGCCAAGCCTCCATGGCTCAAGCTGGCTGAGATCTGAGGACTACGGTTTGATGCCAGTATGACTTGATGCAAGCCCAGGCAGGAAAGTCTGTGAAAATCTTATTTCCAATTAACTACCAAAAACGTCTCAGTGGAGCTGTGGTTCAAGTGGTAGAGCACTAGCCTTGAGCAAAGAAGTGCAGGGATAGTGCCCAAGCCCTGAGTTCAAGTCCTAGGACAGGTATGTGTGTGTGTGCATGTACACACACACACACAGAAGACAAAGTCAGAGACAGAGAGAGACAGAGACTAGTGCAAACTCTGGAACTTAACTGTGGGGCTGTGAATTGTATCTCTGCCACTAGCAGAGTGGACAATGACAAGTGGAAATTATTATATAACTTCTACACACCCATCATCCTATCTTTAAAATGGCATGTTAATAGCACTTGATTGAGTTATCAAGAGAATTAAGTGTGCCGTTATTCATAAAGTTCTTAGTGTGCCAGAATACAAAAAAGTGACACTATTGTTAAATAAAATACTATGGAAAGCATGTAGTATATTAAAAGCAAATTACTCTTTTCCTCACAAACAAAGCAAAAGCTTTAGTTAGAGTCATAGAATCTAGAAAGCCTTAAACATCTGGTCTATTCTAAAGTATTTAATTTAGGACAGCACACTTCGTGGTAGATCTAAGCACTTTCTGGAAGTACATAGAACTGGGGTTGCTCTCAGATGGCTTTTCCGGCGGCTCTGATCCACCTTCTATAGACTACCGTTTTCTTCCCAACTTCTTGATACAGCCTGAAGAATATGCATGAGAATGGCCTCATCAGCAGAATTCCAGCAGGAAATATGACACTTTCAATCCAGGTAATTCAGGAAAGTTTATATGTGCACTATAGACATTCATTTTGTTTATATTTTGTTTGTTGATTATAAGGCTGAAGTGCTTTATAAGGAAAAGAAGTCTGCCAGACACTGGTGGCTCATGCATGCTACTTAGGAGGCTGAGATCTGAGGATCACAGGTCTAGTTTAAAGGTTGAGCAGCCTCATCTTCTGCCTCTGGTGAGGCTCTTTTGCATGCCTCATATGATGTTAGACAGAAATAAAGCAAGCAGCGGGATACATATTCTCTTTGAAACACTTGGGCTTGAACTCGGGGCTCTGAGCTTACGAGGCTGGTACTCTACTACTTGAATCATGCCCAAGCACTGTTTTGGTGAAGGCTACTTGTCAGATTCATCTTACTTTCTGCTGGGATGGCCTCCAAATAGCTGTGTTTGTTCATATATCTACTTGGGAGGCTGTCACAGCTTAGTAATAGCTAGGATATGCTGAAATGTTCTCTGTCTTTCTCTCTGTCTGTCTCTCTGTCTCTGTCTCTGTCTCTGTATCTCTCTCTCTCTGTATTCTTTTTTTTTCTTTTTTTCTCTCTCTGTATTCTTTGCCATACCTAGCTTCTTTTTTTTTTTGAATAAATGTGATTATCTTAAGTAGTTGCACTAAGGGGACCTTACTTTTATTTATTTTTGGTGCCCGTCCTGGGCCTTGACCTCAAAGCCTAGGCACAGTCCCTGTGCTTTTTTTTTTTGCCAAGGTTCGTGATCTACCACTTGAACTACAGCACCACTTCTGGCTTTTTTTTCTTATAGTTAATTGGAGATAAGTCTCTCAGACTTTCCTGCCTGACCTGGCCTTGAACAGTGGTTCTCAAATCTCAGCCTGGTGAGTGGCTAGGATTACAGGCGGGAGCCACTGGGGTGCAGCTTACAAAAGGTTTCAATTTCACAAGTCAGTTTGTGCAATGCAACTTGATCAGTGTCACTCTTCCCATCCTGCTCCTCTATCTCCCCCAACTTCACCCTATTTTTAGCTTTTTAGGGCTTACGTAGGGCAGCCTCAGTGTAGTCAGACACCTTACAATGGCAACTCAGAAACCAAGCAACAGCCAAGGAACATTTAACCACGAGCAAAGTCCTGGAACAGAAAGAGTATGCTACATTTCAAAAACTGTGACAAAGGATATAGTAAATGAGTTGCCTCTGAACTGAAGCACCCAGTAGGCTCTGCTGCAAAGCTGCTTTACCCAGAGGTCTTTGGGAGTCGCAGAAATGTTTCAGGAGCTACGTGTCTCTAATACGCTTGTACTTCAGCTCACTCTTGCAGCATAAAGAATATAGGGGCCTGGGGCCTATGGCACATACTGGAATCCTAGCTACTCAGGAAGCTGAGATCTGAGGATCGCAGTTGGAAGACAGCCTGGGAAGGAAAATCTTTAACTCTTATCTCCAATTAATTACCAAAAAAGCCACAAGTGGAGCTGTGGCTCAAGTGTTAGCCTTGAGCACAAAAGCTGAAGGACAGTGACTAGGCCCTGAGTTTAAGCCCCAGGACCAGCACAAAAAAAGAAAAGAAAATTCTTACTTATAATAATTTCTAATCTTACCACAAAATCCTATTATACATACATA
>NW_012267286.1:211260-223222 GCF_000151885.1 Dipodomys ordii
TCAAGGCTAGCACTCTACCACTTGAGCCACAGCGCCACTTCTGGCTTTTTTCTTTTTGCTTATGTGGTGCTGAGGAATCAAACCCAGGGCCTCGTGGCATGCGAGGCAAGCACTCTACCACTGAGCTACTTTCCCAGCCCAAGCTTTTTTTTTTTTTTTTGGTCAAATTCACAGAAAATTTTCTGTGATAGACATAGTGATGTGTAGGCTCCACTGTCACAAGGGAAGAGCTTATGGGAAGAATGAATTCAAGCACCTCCATGATTTAGCAAAAAGAGTAAAAACAGATGAACTTGAAGAATTAGGCTTGCTATGAGGGTGTCGCTCCTTCTTTCTATCAGCTTATTGGTTACACTTTTTGGAAGCATTAATCATGTAAAGACAGCATTTTCCGTATGTATAGCTCAAATGATTATCCTGGAACTTCCAGACTGGAAAATCTGCAAGTCATTTTCTCTACATGTATTATTATATTCTCTGTGAGGAAATGATGTGAAATTGAATGGTGTTGACTATATTCACAAAGAGCAAACTTAGTCCAGATTTCCATGTAGCTTCTGGTGTGTTGTTAAAAATGTAGTATTTTCCAACCTGTTTATCAATATTAAGTGAAAGATTCTGTACCATTTATAGAGGACCTGATCCCTAAAGTCATTGCTCAACTTTTCATTGGCTTGATTAAATTTTAAGAGGTCAATTTTTTTTAAAAAAATTGTTTCCGACAAATTTATGCAAAGACTGTTTTGTTATCCTTGGGATTGAAGTGAGGGCTATGCGTGCTGGGAACACATTCTAGCAGTGAACTGCAGCCTCAGACCCCCAAGGGCTATTGCTAAGAGATAAAAAATACCCCATCGTCATGACATCTTTTCTTCTGGTATAATAATTAAATCAAACTTTTTCTTTCACATTTGGATAGTCAAAGTATCATCTATGAGTGGTGTTCACTTGAAATGTTTAAAATGAGACTCACTGAGAATCAAATAAAAAATGTTACCCACATTTATACAAGAAGGAAAAGTGATTATCATTTTAGACCAGTAAGCATGTATTTCTTCAGATTTTCTTCAAAAAACATACATCGCTGTTTCTTCCTCTGTGTGTGTGTGTGTGTGTGTGTGTGTGTGTGTGTGTGTGTGTGTGTGTGTGTGTGTGTGTGTTAGTACTGGGGTGTTGAACTGAAGGGATAGGTGCTGTTCCTTAGCTTTTTCACTCAAGACCAGCACTCAACTTTAGCCACAACTCCACTTCTGGCTTTTGGATGGTTAGTTGGAGATAAGGGTCTCAGGGACTTTCCTACTCAGGCTCTTGAGCAGCTAAGATGATGGATTTGAGGCCCTGGCCCCCAGCCTGTTCCTTCAATTTTGAAAGGGTATATTTTAAATGACCTACTTTCAACCTGGCATTAAATATGTCACACCGTGGTGCAGTTGGCTTCAAAGTGTTTCACCTTTTGCTGTTTCTCAAAGTTTAATCATGCTGACCAGTGTAGGATATTTTCCTTAGAGAGTAGAATTTAAAAAAAAAAGATAAGATGGATAGACTTGTTCTGATTGTGAAGGTTCCACATAATTTCATGTTTTTCTGTGTGACCAGTATGATTCATTAATACAAACAACAATTAATATAATAATTCCTATGTTAAACATACTGTGATTTGCAGGCGAAAGGCTGGCCAGCCACTTTGTCTCTAGAGTTCCTTCAGTTGCTCTACTTCTGTGACAGACGTCAAGAATCCGCAGATGGTTCCCTACAGAGTTTAAAGTCCCTAGGGGAAAATTCCACAGTTGCTTTTTCTCATAAGTCCCTCTGTGTTACATCCGTTTGTCAGGAACGTGTGTCTAGTATCTGTCCAAAATCCCTCATAAGTGAATGTAAGTTATTCCTCCACAGGGTGACCTACATTGACATGAAAAGCAGCTGCCTGCCATCTTTGGTGTAAGATCTTTTCACACAGATCAACCCTTGAAAACCAAACTGAATTCTTGGCAGCTACCAGAGACTTGGAGATGCAAATCCCATGTTTGATTTGGGAAAGGGAATTCTATACAGTCACTGAAATTGTTGCGCTAACACACATTGTGACTGTTCATCAGTTAGCTTTCTTGATTAAATAAAGAAACAAGAATGGATTTCTATATTCTTGCTTCTCAAATATTAGGCAGTTTTGATGGTGTCAATGGCTCATGCCTGTAATCCTAGCTATTCAGGAGGCTGAGATTTGAAGATCATAGTTCAAAGACAGCTAAGGCATGAGTCTGTGAGACATCTCCAATCTTTATGTTCCTCTTTTTCTTTTCCTAGTTCTTTAATTTAAAAGAATGGTTTATTTTATTTTTCATCTCATTTACTTGATGAGAAAGTACCTTGTTTGCTTTACAAAACACTACAGTTGCACAAGAACACATCTGTATGCACTACTTGAATCTCCTTTCTCTTTGATGATGTCTCAGAGAGGAAAGCTCGGACCAGAGCCAGGCATTATTTTAGGTAAACAGGGGGCCTGTGTGACTCTCATGGAAGCCATATTGGGAAGGCTATCTCATTGCAGTAAGCTCTGTCCTAGAACACAACGCCTGGGAATGTTTCTTTTAGCTGTGATTTATGTGATCACATCACCTGGGAAGCATTCCACCTTGTCATTATCTTGTACATGTTTTGCTGAATAGCCAAGAGTGTGACTATAAACGCTGTCCATCTGTTCACTTAAGATTTGTGTACTTGGTTGTGTCCAGATTTTACAATATCAAAAATGACATTGATGTTGCAAGTAGACCAAACAAAAAATTCACTTTATTAATTATTACTATTCCTGAGAAGCCATCTCTTTAGAATAAAATCTGAAATTTCCAGTGTAGCAGCACAAGCATGTTACAGATTTTAATAATTCCTCTTTTCTTGAGTACAGCTGCAGGTCCTTGACCTGCTTCAAAAAGTAGAATATAGGCTGGACATTGGTGATTCACAGCTGTAAACCAAGATATTCAGGAGGCTGAGATCTGAGGATCATGGTCCAAAGCCAGCCTGGGCAGGGGAAGTCCATGAGACTCTTATCTCCAATTAACTACCAAAAAGCTGAAATGGTGCTTTGGCTCCAAGTGGAAGAGCACTAGCCTTAAACACAAAGTTCAGGAAAAGTAACCAGGCCTAAGTTCAAGCCCTAGGACTGGAACCAAAAAACAAAAATGTGGAATAAAGCAAGCTGGGTACCAGTGGCACATGCCTATAATCCTACCTACTCAGGAGGCTGAGATCTAAGGACTAGGGTTGGAAGGCAGACAAATTTGTGAGACTCTTAACTCCAGTTAACCACCAAAAAAAGCTGCAGTGGAGTTGTGGCTCAAGCAATAGAGTGCTAGCCTTGAGCAAAAAGAAGCTCAGGGACAGTGCCCAGGGTCCTGGGTTCACACCCCAGGAATGCCCCCCACACACAATTATAATACAGCAAAAACAATGAGATGTAATTATATTCACATGACTGTATGATGAGATTACAGAGCGAATCTCACTGGAGTCTCTTTGGCTTGCTGACTCTGAGGCCATGTTGGGGAAGTCCATGTAATAAGGAACTAAAGATGCTCTGGAAAAATGAGAACCGTCCACCCTCCCCCATCAGCAGCTGACACAGGTTTCCATCCAGCATCTGTTGATAGGGAATACCTCAGTTCTGCATCCACCAGCAATGGAATTCAGCCGACAGCTTGAGAGAGCTTGGAAGTAGATCTCCCCTCGCAAGTCTCAGTGGAAATCACAGTTCTGTCCAACACCTCCATTGTTCCTTCCAAGGAGCGCTGAGCAGAGGCTCCAACTAAACCAGCTTGGACTCCTCATTCACAGAAACTGAAACTGGGAGGAAATGAACATATGTTGCTTGAAGTCACTTAGTGGAAAGATCATTATATAACAAAAATAATTCACACAGAGTTTCTTAGCCTTTCTTTATCTTCATATCCTTCAAAATGTTAAAGAACAGACCTCTATTATTTTGTAGAAGTTTCTTCCTAGGAACATGTTTGATACTTCATCATAGTTAGATCTGTATTTTACTTTGGGGGTAGGGATGGAAAAGAGGGGTCTGGGGCCTGAAGTCAGGGACTGAACACTGTTCCTGAGCTTCTTTTGCTCAAGGCTTAAAGCCCTATAACTTGAGTGACAACTCTACTTTTGGCTTTTTTTTTGGTGGTTAATTGCAGATAAGAGCCTCATGGACTTTGCTACTCAGACTGACTTCAAACCATGATCCTTAGATCTCAGCCTCTTGAGTAGCTAGGATTACAGGTATGAGCTACCAAAACCCTGCTAGCTTTTGTATTCTGTGACAGAAATAACACAGAAGTGGCAATTGTGTGCTTCTCCATATAGTCTATTAAAAGGTGATTAATACTTGGCAGACAGAGGCAGGATAATCATGAGTTCTAGATCATTCTAGAATACTTAGCAAGAGTCTGACAACAAATAAACAATTATCCCAATACAAATGATGTTAGATCAATCAATTGGTTACTATGGTATCCCTGAGGTCACACATTATAAAGGCATTATTTTTATCATTAAATAATAAATAGCTTGTGATCAAGTGCTTTAAATACATAAACTAAATAAATATTTCATTCATTATCCAATGTTCACTTACTAGTTTTATTTATCGTTTACTTTTGTTTATTCATTTATTGTATGCTGGTACTAGGTCTGAATTCAGGGCCTGTATTCTTATTAGCTTTTTTTGCTCGAGGTTAGTGCTCTACCACTGGAACCACAGCTCCATTTCCAGCTTTTTGCTGGTTAATTGGAGATAAGAGTCTCTCAGATTTGTCTGTATGGGCTAGCTCCAAACTGAGATTCTCGGATCTCAGTCTCCCAAGGACCTAAGATTACAGGTGTGAGCACTGGTGCCTGGCTACCTATGAGATTTAGCAGCCATTAATTATTATCTTTTATAGTTTTTGTTTGCAGTCTAAGAGGCATTATATGTATACATATCATCACTGATTGATTTATATCACTGTAAATCCATTTCTTATTTCAGGCAACAATTTATAATTTGTTACTACTACTGTTTCATGTTTGTCCATTAGATAGATCCTTTATCTAATATGTTCCCATCATTCTTAATGCTTTCTATCTTTTTGGCAAAACAGTATTTCCAGGCACATCTTTCCCCATCCGAAGCCTAAAAAAATCCTCTCCATAAAAATTCCTGGTTTCATTTAGTGAAGAATAATATTTGGAAACCGAATCTGGAAGCCAGACCTGGTAATGCATGCCTGTAATTCCAGCTACTTGGGTGATGGAGGTAGGAGGATCAAGAGTTCCAAACCAGTTGAGCAAAGTTAATGAATTCTACTTCAAAATCAAGACACAAATCAGCAAAGGCTGCTGATGTGGCTTAAGTGCTAGAATGGTGCTTAGCATGCATGAAGCCCTGAATTTAATCCTGAGTACCACGAAATCAAGCAAGGAAGCAAGGAAGATAGAAAGAAGGAAAGAAAGAAAGGAAGGAAGAAAGAAAGGAAGGAAGGAAGAAGGAAGGAAGGAAGGAAGAAGGAAGGAAGGAAGGAAGCAGGCAGGCAAAGAGAGAGGAAAGGAAGGAGGAAAGAAAGGAAGGAAGGAAAGAAGGAAGGAAGAAAGAGGGTAGGAAGGGAGGGATGGAGAGAGGAAGAGGAGGGGAGAAGAGAGCAGAGCAGAGCAGAGGAGAGGAGAATGAATATGTTTAATTGGAGATTAGAGTCTCCTGCCTAGGCTGGCTTCAAATTGTGGTCCTCACATCTCAGCCTCCTGAGTAGCTAGGATTAGAGAATGAGCTACCAGTACACTCTTGCAAGTTGCAAGTTTGAATTCTTCACTGCTGGCCCTATTTGTTAGGACCATCATAACAAAGTTTTCCAGGTACTCAAAGTATCAGAAATTTATCTTTCTCTCAGTTACAAGCCCCACATGCAAACAGGCTTATGTGCTTCTTCTCCTCTTGCAAAATGGCTCTCCCCTTGCTTCTTCCTCACATATCTGTCCTTCTGTTTGTCCCTCTAGTATCTCTACTGGCAAACTTCCTCTTCTTGTGCAGCTCTGGTCAGGTTGGATCAGGGCCTACCCACATGACCTTATTTAGCCTTAATTATCGCTTTAAAGGCCCTATTTCCTATTATGCAGCCATTAGAAAGGACAAAATAATGGCATTTGCAGGGAAATGGATGGAGCTAGAAGAAATCATGTCATTCAAGGTAAGCCAAGAGCAAAGAGACAAACAGCACAAGGTCTCCCTGATAAGTGGATGTTAAATCCAAAAAGGTAAGGTGATATGACAAAATTAACAAGGCTTAAGAAACAAAGGACTTCCACTCATCTGGTCAAATCACTACTAAAAAACCCCATGCTGCTGATCACACACTGGAGGGAAACCAGGAGGAGGACACAGAACTAGAGGGAATCAGGTAAAAACATACAACTGCGGGACCCATCAGCTGCACTGGACATTGATCAAAACCAACTAAGCAACTCAATGGCAGCGATGGGAGGAAGGGAATGAGTGGGAAAGAAGGAACAGCTGATGCTATGCAAAACAAAAGAAATGTACATATCACCCAATGTGGAAGAAATAACTGTATTGTCAAAGTTCATAGAACTCATAAATGTTATAGACCATGATAAACAATTTGCCCCATGAAAGTTAGAATGTGTTTGTGACTCTAACTAAGCATCACTATCCCACAATACTGTGAAATTTGGGAAATTATGTGATCACTTAATAAAGAATTTGAAAAAATAAATAAATAAAAAATAAAGGCCCTATTTCCCAAAACAGACATGCTCAGAAAAACTGGGATTAGAATTTCAATAGAAAGGTTTATTGGCATACAGTTCAGCTCAAAATACTAAGGGACAGAAATGCAGCTGATTTGTTGTTGTTGTTACTGTTTTTTTGTAGGTTGCCCATTGATGTTGCTACCTTGTTAGATAACCTATACTTATATTTATTTATTGTTATTTTTCACTGACCCACACACATAATCACAAGCATAGAAACTTTCATTTTTTCTTTTCCAGTTGTGTTGCTTTGTAGTTCTGTTGTGTGTGTGTGTGTATGTGTATGTGTTTAATTTATTGCCTTGTCTAAAACTCTAGCACAATATTGAATAGAAATGGTAAGGGTATTCTTCCTGCTTTCAATCTTAGGAGTTCTTTTTTTAAATAGATGCTATTTATCAAATTGAAAAGTATGTGTCTGTTCTGTGTTTGCTGCAGTTTTTTTTTAATCATGAGTGGATATTGGATTTTGTCAGACAGCTTATTTTCCACATCAGTTGAGATGATCATTTGTTTATCTTTGCTAATCTGCTAAATTGCATGAATTGACCTTTGAACGTTAAGCTAACAATATATACCTGGAATCAATCATGTTTAGTCATCGGCTATTACCCTTTTGAAATTTTTATATATTGCTGAATTCATGTTACCAATAATATAATAAGGATTTCATATATCTACTAGGAAACAATGTTTTCTTTTAATATCTGTGTCATGTTTTACTGTCAAGTTTTCTCTGGTTTACTGATAGGGTAGATATAATAAATCTTTGAACAAATTCACCACTGGCCAGAAGATTTCCCTGTAGTTTTCTTTGCTAAAAATAATGAAATCAATGTTATTGAATGCTATTTCATTGAAATACCAAATTTTATCCCGCATTCCATTTTGGTTACCCCCCCCACACACACATCCAAGGAATTTATCCATTTCATCTAAATTATTGAATTTATCAGCATAGTACACTTTACTTTTATTTTATCATATACTTTATAATTTTTCAGCATAGGTGCAAAAGATAGTGTGTAGCTATTGAAAAGGAAAATCAACAATAAAACCAAAGCAAGGAAGATGAAATGACTCTTATAATTTGTTTTCTCATCCTAGTATTGATCAGCCCCAACCTGCTTCAGTTTCCAACATCTGCCTTCTTCAGAGCACTCCTGTCTTTTTATTGGTTATGCAATAATTTTGGGGGTAACAGGCCTTCAAGCTAGACTCATCCTACCCCTTACACTTCTCAATATTAGGATTCATGGATGGGAGAATCTACGGATTGTTTTTCTTGCAGCAAGTTTTTAGGAGACCAAATGCACTTTTGAATATTGCCCATTGTGCTACAGTGGCAAAATACCAAGAGAAAGTCATTCATAGTCATTTATTGGCAATAGAAATTTATTTCTTGAAGTGAGGTGTAGAGGCTTATAGGTCCAAGATTAATAGTTTCATGTGTTCCTTCTTCTAGCTTCATTCTCTATAGCGCTGTCCCTTTATAGGGTGAAGATAGAAGGCCAGGCTTGACCCAGAGCCTACTTTTAAGGCACTAATGAGTCCATTCTTGAAGGTAGAGCCTTCATAGTAGAATGATCTCTGGAAAGTCCCACCATAATACTGTTGTATTGAGAATTAAGTTTTAACATGAACTGGAGGTGGGTGCAAACATTCAATCTATAGCATGTGTGTGTGTGTGTGTGTGTGTGTGTGTGTGTGTGTGTGTGTGTAGCTTAAACTCAGGGACTTGCACTCTCACTTGCTTTTTTTTCACTCAAGGCTGGTGCTCTACCACTTGAGCCACACTTGCAGTTCTGGCTTTTTGCCAATTAATTAGAAATAAAAGTCTCAGAGATATTTCTGCCCAGGCTAACTTTGAACTTTGATCCACAGATCTCAGCTTCCTGAGTAGCTAGGATTACAGTCAGTATCAGGAGCCATCATACCTGTTCAGTTTACCAAGACAGGCAACCAAAGCAAACCATTCAAGCCCACAGTTCACTCCATCTTTAGTCTAGTTTTAACTGACCTAGTATTAAGAATACATGCATGTCAGTCAGGCACTGGTGGCTCAGGACTGTAATCCTAGTTACTCAGGAGGCTCAGATCTGAGGATCATGGTTCAAAGCCAGCCTAAACAGGGGTGAGACTCTTATCTCTAATAAACTATTCAGAAAAAGCTAGAAGTAATGTTGTGCATCAAGTGTTAGAGTGCTAGTCTTGAGCACAAAGAAGCTCAGGGACAGCACCCAAGCCCTGAGTTCAAGCCCCAGGACCAACAAAGAAAAAAAAAAGAATGCATACACTTCAGAAGGGGGATCTGAGTAGACAACACCCTGAGAATACCACCACTATAGTAATTTATGGGGCGAGAACTCTCATTTACAATCTAATATCATTTATCATGCATTACTTCACTCTACTGCTTTGCTTGCTCTGTATTGGTTGTAGTTACTTCTGTACACAGCAAACTTTTAGAGAAACTGAAGTTACAAAAGGGTAATTATTCAATGCAAGCAAATAAGCCATTGCATTTGGAGAGACTGGGAAACATTTCCAAAAGTTCCCATAGTATCAATTGAATTCTGTGTTTCTTTGTAGTGAGTAATACCTTCTGTTCTTGCCAAGTGTATTTTGAGGGGAGTTAGTTGAAAGTATGTCAGTTCAATCGCTTCTGTTACATCACCACTAAGGGTGTCATTCACAAGTTGTGCAACATACAACTCCGGATTTAATTCAGCCAAGAAAAGAAAAAGGTCATTGTAAAATGTCATATAAAAAGTACCGACTGGTGACAGGGATAATGAGTTGATGACAAAGCTAAGAAAGAATTCAAGTCTTCCTCAAAAAATAAGAAGTATAAAGAAGTGGGTACATAGTGTAGGAAAACTGATCACTTTATGGTGCATACTTCCTGTGTACAGTATGTTCATCCTGGTAGAATGAAAAACAAGACGGCCAGGCTTTGGTGGCTGATGGCTGCAATCCTAGTTACTCAGGAGGCTGAGATGTGAGGACCACAGTTTGAAGCCAACTCAGGAAGGAAAGTCAGTGAGACTCTTACCTCCAATTAATCACCATAAAAACAACGAAAGTGGAGCTGTGGCTCAAGTGTGTGGCTCACATATACACAAAGATGAATAAATTTAAAGTTGGGTTGGGTTAACTGGTTGCTTTCCCTACTAATGAGTGCTATAACCTTATGGTTTAAAAATGCATGCGCGCAAGCATGCACTCTCCAGTCATGAGGCTTTAACTCAAGGCTGGTGCTGTACCATTTGGACCTCACTTTTGGCTTTTTGGTGGTTAATTGGAGGTAAGAATCTCATAGACTTTCCTGCCTGGGCTGGCTTCGAACTCTGATCCTCAGATCTCAGCCTCCTGAGTAGTAAGGACCACAGGCATGAGCTCAGGGAAAGTGCCCTTGATTTCTAATCTCACTGGCAAAGCACTGTGATGATTTGCCCTTTGGTTTTCTGCAGAAAACAGTTCATCTTTTTTGCAGTTATAAAAAGCCGGGTGTTTGGTGCAACGATTAAAGAAGTTCGGCACCTATTGCTTTTGTTGTTGGTAATGTTAAGGCCGGTATTGTTTTGCTGGCAATTACGCATCTACCCCGCAGATCGGTCCTCACACCTGGAGTCCCCAGCCCAGTGTGGGTGGTGGTCTGGCTTTGGCTTCGAATCCCTGCGGCGCTGGTTGGTCCTAAGAGCCACGGGGTCCCAGCAGCTTAGAATCACCACTCACTCCAAGGTGCAACTTCTTCACCTTCCGCCTTCTGGGCCTGGGATCCCCTTCAAGTGACCTTTCCCCTCCCCAAAGTGACACCCGCGAACACAGCCATGCTCCTTTCCCTTCCCAGAGGGAGACCCTATGAACACTGCACGGCCACCACCGCGCGCTCCGCCTAGCCGGCCCGGCACACAGCGCGCCCCAGCGGCCGCCGGCTTCCTCCGGGCCACCTCGGCCACTCGGCTTCCGGGGAGTTCGCCCGCCGCAGGTCGCCCTGACTGCTCCTCCACCTGGAACCCCAGAGTCTCCCCAGAGCCCATCCCCGCCGGACCCCGGGCTGGGCGCGAGGCGGCACGCCCGGCCCCGCCCGCCACACCTGGAGCCCGGAGGGCGGGGAAGGAGGGCGGGGCGGGGCGGGAGGTGGGCGCAGCTCGGGGCCGCTGGGCCGCGGGAGCCTAGCAAACGGCGGCCGAGCGAAGGGGAGGGTCCCGAGGCGCAGCCCCCTCCTCGGAGGAGGAGGAGGGAGGGACCCCGGGCCGGGTGGAGGAGCAGGCGCCTCGGGGCGCGCGGAGAGGCGCGGCCATGGAGCCGATCGGCCCCAGCTCCGGGCCGCCGCGGCGGGACCGGGACCGGGACGCGATCGAAGCGTGGCTGGACGATCACCGGGACTTTACCTTCTCTTACTTTGTTAGAAAAGCCACCAGGTAAGGAGAGGACGCGTGCCAGACCGCACCCGCCCGGCTGGGCCGAGTCCGCGCGCCTCGAGGGCCGGTCCCCCGCCTCTGGTTTAGTCTCCCCCCCCACCCCCTCGGCGATCGCCGCCACCCCCCCGCCCCGGTTCCCCAGCTCCCGGGGTTTCCAGTCGATCCTTGGCCGTATTACGGGGTGGACTCGGCGACCTGAGGCGAGCGAGCACGGCGAAAACAACTCAACTTGCTCACAAAGTTCAACTACAGAACTGTGCGCGCGACCCCCGTCCCCCCCCGCCCCGCACCCCTGCCAGCGGTTCCCCGGGAAGCGGGGTGCGTTCTGCACACCCAGGGTTCGGGGGCCTCCCCGCCCCGCACTCCTGCTCTCCAGAAGCCTTCAGAGCAAAACCCCCCAAACAGCCCGCGAGCCCCTTCCCTGGCCGCTCCGGAAGCGCCGTGGCCAGCCGGTCCCCAGGCTCCGCTCCTCCCCGTCCCCCCCTCCGCCAGGCCCGCTCGGGGCGGGGAAGCCGGGGGTGAGGGCGGGGTGGGGGGGGGGGATAACCGAACCGCGGACGCCCGAGGGCTGAAACATGCCGGAATCTGCCCCAAGTGAGTGCGGTCGCCCCGGCCCCCCCTGCAGTCCCTCGATGGTCCCGCCAAGCGCTCTCTGGCCCCCCTGCTGCCTCCTGCCGCGCGGGGCCCGCGAGGAGCTGCCCCGGTGGGGGAGGCGCGCACGGAGGGCGCGGGGG
>NW_012267286.1:223542-280221 GCF_000151885.1 Dipodomys ordii
CCGCGAGCGGCGGCCGTCGAGCGGCCGGGGGCTGCGCTGAGCCCTCGGGGTGGTGATGGTGGAGACCCGGGCTCCCCCACGCCCGCGCGCGGTCTTGCTGGGCGCTCCCCGCCAGGGGGCGACGCGGCTCGGGGACCGGCATCGGGGATCCCCCGGCAGTGGCGCGGTTACAGGCGGGGGATCCTGGGGCCGCCCAGCGAGGCTCTGACCCCACCGGGGCACGGCGTCGCCCCCTACCCCCGAAATCTCCAGGGTGCCAGATCGGCGGGGCTCGGGAGCGAACTTCCCACGTGGCTATGTTGCCCTTTGGAGACAAAACGAGGTACAGCTCACAGCATCCTTCCCGGAGTCCCGGGCGCGAGGCGCGCGGGCCGGGCGGGCGGAGGGGACCGCTCCGGGGTGGAGGTATTGGGGACGGGGTAGGTCCAGAGATCGCGCCTTTTGGAAACCTGAGTTTCTTAACGATCATGCAGAGTTGGTGTGCATTTGGGAGGACAGGCCAGGCTCTTTTATGTAAGCACCCATCCTCCTTTTAAATCCTCTTTCTCCCTTTCACCTTTTTCCTGAACATTTTTCTACATCTCAGCGGGTGGGAGGTAACTCAATGCAAAGTGGTTTCTCTCCCAAGGATATTTTACTTCGAGTTGGGGGCGAGGCTCCTAACTCAGGCCATCCAGGTCTGGCGTTCTGTGGACGGCTGTGAAAGTTTTCTGGGGCCATCTGTGCGCCCCCCGCCCCGTGCCCTGCACAGTGCTGCATTGAAGCCCAGAGGATGGAGCTTTACAGTGAGTAACACATAGATTCCTGGCAAAAGAACTCAGCTTATCTCTAATACACTTTCCCCAATGTCCATTTACAGCGTGCCTCTTCTCTTTAAAGCTCAAAACGCGGGGCTTTGGATGGCAGTCTTTGACTAGCCAGAAGAACACTGTCAGAACCTGTTGGAAATATAACAACATCATATTGGAAAATAAATTAAGTTACTTTTTTTTTGTTTGCCCCTGTGGGGTTTTTTTCCCCTTCCAAGTTGCACAGGATTAAAAAAAAAATCCCAGTTCTCAAAATTATAGTACTTACTATAAAATTTAGATCATCTGAAAACTCAAAAATATGTTTATGAGGGTTTTAGAGGTATGGTAGAGCAACAGGTGTGTGTGTGTGTGTGTGTGTGTGTGTAGGACTGTGGAATACAACCTGAAAAATGAAAGTGTAAAATAGTTCAGAGCAATGCAGGCCCTCGTTTTCAGGATTTGTGAAGTGTTGAGCGTTGTCGGGATAAAGAATATAATCTAAGGTTTGTATGTGTGTGTGAGTGCACATGCGTGTGCGCTTGCTTGCATGCAGCAAGGGGACCTTCATAAAATAGTTCAATTCGACTTAAACTTGGTAGCATTAAACAAAGTCTTCTTAAAATGAGAATTTGGACACCAGTAATGAAAATGCCCAAGTGCTAATCCCAGTGTGGCTTTTAGTATGGTTAAAAAAAAACCGCACACATTTTAAGTTTAAAATTAGTTTTATATATATATATATGTATGTATGTATGTATATATACACGTGTTTGTGTGTATTTAAAGAAGTTCACCTCAGTTGGTTATTCTCTATGTCTGCAGTGTGTGACTATGTGATTCAGAAAATACACCAAACAGAAGAGCTGTGCAGAGACTTGTGAAAGTTTTCAGAATTGAAAATCAGTGTCAGATTCAGAGAGCCTGTCTGTTTGCACTAGTAAGTAATTAGGCTAGTGATGCAGCTATTTGTACACTCTTTAATGTCACTTGATGTTTAGGTGTGCTTTTTGGCCCTACCCCAGACCATCCTGCTCACATATGGAATGGAGTTTACTTCCCTTAGTAGTTCTTGAACATGAAAATCCTGGTGTTCCTAAATTCTCAAATTCCAAGTGAATTATGGTTGTCCTTGAAACCAGTGATGCTTGTCGTTTTCTAGCTGATCTCACTGAAAAAGCTAGGGCCTACACACTGCTTCTGTAAAGTTGCAGATGTCAGTTGAACAATTCGTAATACAAAACTAATTTAATTCTAATGAACTAAGTGTGGAAAGTTCTCACCTTCCACGTTCTAGACGGGCTTGAGACACTGTGTTAATTGGAGTTTTAATATGCATGTACTTACATGAATGCAGCCGCTCTGGTGCTAATGCCTTTTGCAGTTGTTATTCTTGACAGTCCTCGGGGCGCTTAACAACCTTCCATTAATCAGCTCTCTGATTGGGGGTAATACTTAGGTTATTTGGAAGTGTAGGAGTGAGATGGTTGAAATTTTACTGCTTTGTTTTATGCCTAGCAAAAGCTTGAGAATATTTGGCATATAATGCAAATAGAAAAAAATTAAGTGGAGACAAGTTTTTATGACAGTTTGGATCAAAGTCCAGACACAAGTTTTACAGTCCCATGAAGCTTTCTCCAGCAGACCTTTTTATATTGACCCTGTGGAAAGCTATGTGGAGTTAGTGGAGTTTCCAGGGCCTCTGTTTAAATTCTCTCTCTCTCTCTCTCTCTCCCCTCCCCTCTCTTTCCTTCCTTTCTCCTCCCTCCCTCCATCCCTCCCTCTCTCCCTCCTCCCTCTCTTTCTTTTCCTTTCTTTCTTTATCCTCATTCTATTCTTCTAAAAGATGTAGCATTTGCAAGACATTTTATGAAAATCAGATGATGGATATAAAATAAAACCTTACCATCCATTCTTAAAAGTTTTTATAATGACATAGGAATATAAGCTTTCCCCCAATGCTCAGAGAAGTGATACGTTAAATATTTGTTGTTAGGCAATGTTGTTAGGCTAGTGTTGAAGATATTGAGACCTTTAGAGCCTTCGCCTAGCATGACTTTGATGTTCTTTATAGTATTTTATGATGGTAATGCTGGCACAATGACCTTTGTTTTCCCTTGCATTGTTTATAATAGGATCCATAGAGCCAGCTCTGAGCAGCCTTATATTGTTTCTGGACGCACATGTCTGGATTGAATTTTTCCTGCCTTGGGAATTTATAGGAGCCCTTGAAACAATAGCTATTTCTTTCTATCTCTAGTGCTTGCAGAGTTTGAAGTTCAGGCCGTTTCTGGAGCCTAGCCTGAATGATGACAAAATTCCTAAAAATGTAGTAGATTTAATGCAATAGCAATTAGTCATAGATGGACAAATCTCCAGAGAAATCAACTTGCTTGGATGTCACACTAATTTAAATAAGCTTGTAAAATTGAATAGCTTAGTTTTTTTTGTTTTTGTTTTTTTGTTTTTTCAGATTGTGGTCCAGAGATCAGTAGAAATTGCCTTTTTTTTTTTTTTTGGGTCCGGTCATGGGGCCTGAACTCTGGGCCTGGGCACTGTCCCTTAGCTCTTCAGCTCAAGACTAGCACTCTACCACTTGAGCCACAGCACCACTTCCGGCTTTTTTTTTCTGCTTATATGGTGCTGAGGAATCAAACCCAAGGCCTCGAGCATGCAAGGCAAGCGCTCTACCACTGAGCCACCTTCCCAGCCCAAAATTGCCTATATTTTTGTGAGATCATGTCCACAGCAGTTCAACATTTAGAAATCTATTAGCAACAAATCAGTCTCCCTCCCTCCCTTCCTCACTCCCTTCCCTTCCTTCCTTTCTAAATCTTGAAATAAACTGATTTACTTAGTGTCATGTAACCCTCTCTCTTTCTCTTTCTCTCTTTCTGTCTCTCTCCCTCTGGGGATGGGATCCAGGGCCCTCCTGAACTCCTAGTCAAGTGTTCTACCACTGATCTATAACCAGCCACTAAATTTCCTTTTTAAGTAATTCCACCTATATAGATAATTTGATTCTGTTCTCTTATATCATTTCTTTTAAAATACTTAAAACTGTAAAAAAAAAAAGTATAGAAGTTTGTATCTGTGCCCTTTATCTTTTCAGAGAATGTGTCTTACATTCATTCCTTTACGTTTGAAAGCACAAATTAACTTAGAACTATGCTTTGAACACGGCTCAGAACTGTGTTTTAATAATGCTCGGAAATGATTTTCTTTGTAATTGGAAAGGCTAAACAGGGCCACATGGTTTTTATCCCAAACAATTTTCAGTCACTCATTGCATTTATAATTAGAGTGTGCAAGTTTATATGTGTTTTTGTTTTTGTCTTTGTTCTCAGACCTGATTGTAGGAATTAAAACCTCATGATAGGATGAAAGGCCTCTAGTAAAGATAGGACAATTAAGTTAATCAATGAATGGAGTAATATTGAGAGGTTGGAAATGATTAATTTCTGAGTTTATGCTGCAGACTTGTTATCTGCCTTTGATGGACTTCCAGTGAAATTGATGTAGCTGCACAGATGGACTGTGGTCAGCATTACAGCTGGTAGGAAATAAGCGAGTGTGTTTTAGAAATTTCTTTTCTACTAGGTTCTCAGGGAAAAATGCCTATGAGCTACATACCTAGGAATCAAAATTGGAGATCTTTCCACATGAGTCATTCATTGTTTAGCTTTGTAGTTATGTTTATTGACTTCGTATTTTCAATTTATTTTGAATTATCAACATCCTCATTATCATTATTACTACTATTATTATTTATTGTGTAAGTGCTTGACTCATTTTCTTTGAAGGGGAGTGAGAGAAGTGATTCTCATTTGACATCCTATATCTATCTAGTAACAAGAATAAAAACAAGCATCATCATGTCATGTTGATTCTCTACTGAGTAGCTGTGTTAATGAATCTCATCTTGGCTTCTGAAGTAATCAAAGCACACACTGACACACATAAGCACACACATTGGGCCTTTGAGGGGTTAGAGGGGTAACTATAATCTAGTTTGTTAAATTACACAATGTATGGGTCTTGGGTACAATCCTCAGCACCACAAAAAAAATAGAGTACTCCTCTGTTACAGAAAGGCATTCTTAGCTCTGAGTAGTTAGAAAGCACAAATGACAGAAAGGCCACTAGAGCCCCTGACTTTTGTGATTGAAGTACCTGGGAATTGGTTTAGTTTTAGATTTGGTTCAACAGATAATCTTGTCAAGGTTCTGTCTGTCTGTCTATGGATCTATTGATCTATAGTCTATCTGAAATTTGTATCTCTCTATGAGTCATCTATCTACTGTCTGTCTGTCTACCTTTCCTTCCATCCATCCATGTTTTTAGCCCTACTGTGTGTTAGCTTTGTTCTGCGTGTTTTCTTCATATACTGGCTGAGTTTAACGTGCCAGTTTTAAGCCTTTTACTGAAGAGAAATCCACGTACTCATATCCATCTTCCTCCCCTTTTCTCTGTCCTTTCTTGGACTATTTACCTTCTTGAAGCAGTCACTTTTTCTAGGAGCATGGGATGATCTGACTACTTTGTTGGGGCAGATAGCTTGAGCTGTCCTTTGGTGTCAGAGACAGGGAAGAGGAAGAATTCCCAAAAGAAAGCCATAAGGGCAGAGACCCAAAAAGTTTCAGATATCTACCATGACTGGTTATTTATTCCCTTGTATTTTAATGTTCAGTGAATGTGGCATTCTTAAAAGCAGACTAGATAAGAGGAGAGATAATCTAATCATAGTATAGCATTCATGAAACTGTAAGACCAAAATAAATTTTAAGTTAATTATGAGCAAAATGATAAAAACCCCTGCCAAATGCAAATTGCCCACATTCATTAGATTGCCCTTGCAATGTCAGTGTGGCCCTCACTCCCTGATGAGCAGCCTGATTTGGGCATCTGGCCTTTGCTACATTTACCCTGTGACTCATTCCACCCATTGCTCTCTGACCAGTCATGGAACCTTTATTCTATTTATTTATTTTTGGTGCCATTACTGGGGCTTGAACTCCGGGCCTTTCCCTGAGCTTATTTGCTCAACCCTAGCACTATACCACTTGAGCTACAGCTCTCTATCTGGCTTTTTGGTGGTTAATTGAAAATAAGTGTCTCCCAGACCTACCTGCCCAGGCTGGCTTTGAACCTCAACTCTCAGATCTCAGCTTGAGCCACAGCTCCATTTTTGGCTTCTTTTAGTAATGTGAGTCTCGCAGATTTTCCTGCTTGGGCTGGTTTTGAACTGTGATCTTCAGCTCTCAGCCTCCAGAGTAGCTAGAATTATAGACATGAACCACTAGCACCCAGCTAAAACCTACATGTTTTAAGCTCCTAGCATGAATTGGGAAATTTCAGTCTAGTCCAGTTTCTTTTGTACCCAAATTGCAAAGCAAATCAATTTTCTTATTATCTAGATTTCAGTTTTCTTTCAGAAGTAGTACATTTTCCTAGAAAACAGCATCTTTCATACCACTTGATTGTGAATGCTAGGAAAATTGCAAAACCTTATGTCCTCTTTCTAGCTCTCCTTCCAATTATGAACAGAAAACCGTATGAAGAAATTCTACATTTTGTTTATATTTGGTCCTACTGAGTCTCTCAAATGTTTATTTTACAGTGGGAGAAAAACTTTGGACAAACTTTAGGCGGAACACTCAGTATTTTATAACTCCAGATGCAAGTAAACTGTGCACAGTGACATTAGAGCAGAAACCACTGGAACCTTCCACCACGGGGAGCCCCAGTATCTCACGAAAGAGAATGTTGGCTTTTGACAGTGATACTTTTAACCTCCTTGAGCCCTAGACACTAAGTACCAGGAACATCCTCAGGATTGTGAAAGCAAATATACACCCACAATTCCCAACTATCTCTGAAAGGCTGGCACGGCTCTTTGATTGGCTCTGCCAGTCTGAAACCTTTTAACTGTGTTTCTGTGATTGAGAGTCCCGGATAGGACAAACAGAGACTTCCACTCCAGAGTCGCCTTTCTTTACATTTTCAGTACATGACTGTAGGAACTTAACTCATTCCATAAAACGCAGCTGATGAAATTTATCTCATGGAGTTTTTTGTTTTGTGCCAGTACTGGGGCTTGAACTCAGGGCCTTGAGCTATTATCACTTAATTTTTTCACTCGTCTGGCACTTTAGCTACTTCACCACCACTTCAAAGCTCTACTTTTGGCTTTTTGCTGGTAAATTGGAGATACGACTTTCTTGTTTGTCTGCCTGTGCTTACATTGAACCAGGATCCTCAGATCTTGGTCTCCTGAGTAACTATGATTATAGGTATAAGCCGCCAGCACCCAGCTCCTGGGGTTCTTAAGGTTATTCATGGAGAAGGATATATATTCTTTGGGGTTTTAAGTAGTAATTTGAATATATAGTTTAGCCTTTTTGCCTGCAGAGCCACTAATACCTGAAAATTAGTCACAATAATTATTTTTTTATTTTAATTTTTATTATTATAAAAGTGATATACGGAGGAGTTAGTCACATAAATCAGGTAAAGAGTGCCTTTCTTTGTGGACAATGCCACTCCTTCCTTCCCTTGTTCTCTCCCAGATTTTCTCTCCCATCCCCACTCACAAGTTACAGAGTTTATTTTCAACATAGTGTCTAGTGAGTACCACTGCTGCATTTGTTCACTCTTTGTCCCTTAATTCTTGTGCTCCCCTCACCCTCCCAAAGACAGATAAGTGAACAAACAAGACCAAAAAAATCCCCAAATAACAACAAAGAAAAAAAAATCTCGTTTCCGTTTCCTGGAGTTCATTTGTGTAAATGTTTTATGTGATCAGAGGTACATAGTCACTGTGAATATTCTCTTTGGGTCTCACTGTGTGTGAAAGCATAGCATTACAATTATTTATTTTCATATTCTACCCTGTTTTCTGGAATATGGGAATTAGATCAACAACATGGTAATTTTATAGACTGGATGTATCTCATTTTCAGATGGATTTGTGGTGAATGATTTGAGCAGAATCTTTTTATGGAATTGGAGAAGGTTCTGGGAAGGGAAGTAGAATGGGAATTCAGACTCCCAGTTTTTGTGTTTTTTTTTTGTTTTTGTTTTTTCCTAGCTTTTCCTCTAATGGTCTTCATGATTATACCAGGTCAGTAAGCCTCAGGTGTATGATAGGGGTAAGGGGGCTGAGGTATCAAGACACAGAGATTCATAAATGAGCTTTAAAACCTCCTTGAACTCTTGACAGCTTCACTTTTCATTGGAAGAGTGCAGGATCTACTTCTCAAATTGACTAGTTTGATTCTTGTTAAGTATTTTTCCAAATTCAAGTAATGGATCCAGGTCAATTTATACAAACAGCGTAACTAAAACAGAATAAAATAAGAATCCAAAAAGTAGGAAAACATATCCAACATTATTTTTCTATGTGAGTTATTTAAGTGTTTTGTTTCCTGCAGATAATTCGAGTTAACTTACATACACATCTTTTCATTCTATACATTACATTCATTTCAATCAGAAAATAATTTAGTACAGTCTTTGCTGTTCAGATACTCAGAATGAATTCATAGGACTGTTGAAAGAAAACATTGAATAGAAAAGAACTGACATTTTAAGAGTAGACTTACAAACATGGAAACTTGCTGTGTTTTATGGACTTCTCAGGGTCTGTGACTTTTTCCTGTTTGTCTTGAGCAAAGCCCTAGGCGTCTCTCCTAAAAATCATGGCTCAAGGGACTTGCTCTGCCACCCAGAGTGACTTTTAGAATTTCCCTAAGTCCCCAAGGATAAGACCTAAACATGGACTTTAGTCTTGGAGTGTTAAAGCATTGTCTTACCAAAAAGTAATAGCCAGCCGGGCACCCATGACTCACACTTGTAATCCTGGCTGCTCAGGAGGCTGAAATCTGAAGATCCAGATTCAAAGCCAGCCCAGGCAAGAAAGTGCACTAAACTCTTCTCTCCAATTATTTACAAAAAAAAAAAAAAAAGCCGGAATTGGAGCTGTAGACTCCTCCCTTGGGTATATTTCAGCAGGTTTTTATTTGTTCTATGTTCATAAGTACAGATAAACTACTTCAACATTCATCTTTACTCACCTTCTTGTTTGAGCTCTCGTTCCTCCACCTGATGCTCACTTCTGCATTCTGGCCAGTTTTACTTCTGTCATTCCCTTTTTTTTCTCAGTGTGTATCAATTGTGCCAACGGGTTTTACTATGATAGTACATATACATACTATATATGTATATTATATTAAATGCATATTTACATATTATATGATACATGTGATATATTCATATATGTTTATGCTCAAACAATTCTTATTGACTTGTACATTACTTTAGGCAGATATACAAGCTGCATTACAACTAGTTTTCATCTAACTACATTTTTTTTAACTTATGAGGGTTTTGGGGTTTTTGTCACAATTTTACTGTGCCTTATATATTATATCTATAATATATATGTAACACATAACACATATATTAGGTATATATTGTATAACATTGTATATGTTATAAATGTTGCAATTATATAATATATATTGTTGTGTTATGCATCTTTATTAGTATTATCTCACATTGTTTATACAGAGGAGGATTTTACTGAGAGGAGGATTTCTTATATCCCTATCTATGGCTATCTGTTTCCCTGCCTTCTCTTATTCCCTGTTGATAAACAGCTACATTGAGGTTCCTATATAGTGGTATATTTTTAAATTATTCACTCTTCATCTTTCTTTATCCTCCTCTCCACTTCTCCAGTGTCCATTAATGGAAGGAAGAAACACAAAGGCTCCTAGATTTGCTGTCATGAGGAATTTAACTCAGGAAGAGGCGAAAGTTTCTGCTAGAGCCTCTTAATGTGCAAATATATTACTTAAGGATGTGTCTAGAAACATTGCCCAAGTGAGGTTAGTTTCCATATTTAGAGTATACAAAAAATGGAAAAAAAATCTCAAATGGCATTTCAAAATAGAGTAACTGAAAATTCAAGTACTAGGACATTATAATTATATTGTTAGTAGTAGAACAATACCCTAAATACAGTATATTTTCTTATCCATTGATACATTTTTTTAGGCAGATGTACAAAATGCCTTAAAGTAGTTGCATTGCAAATAGGTTTCATCTAATTATATTTTTAACTCATGGGGATTTGTTAGTTTTGTGTCACAATTTTACCATGCCTTGTAAATTCTACTTTTCCTTACTTTCCTAGAAGCCAAGATATATTCTATAAAACCCAGACAAAATATTTTAATTATTTTTCCTGTCGAGACTTCTGGAATAGTGAATATGTATTTTACTGGATTTTCTGTTTCCCTAAAAGAGAGGCATTTTGCAAGAGGAATGAACAGTTCAGATTTGGTAGAAATTATTGCTACAGAGACACAGGTGTGTGTGTGTGTGTATGTGTGTGTGTGTGTGTGTGTGTGTGTGTTTGTTTGTATTTCTGTGTTCCTTTGGCTAGCTAATTATATTTGAAATGACATTCAAAAATTTCCTTCCCTATGACCTGTCAGTGAATTTTTCATTTCATGCTTAGATTAATCTTTGTAGATAGTAGGCATTTTGGAAGGAGCTGTGGCTTGTCTATATTAGAAAATTTGTGAAGATTATAAATTGTAGTTCTCTTTCCTTCAGTGAGGTTTTAATAACTGATAGAAGGTGAGAAGTGGGGATGGGGAACAGTTGTATTCTTCACATAGGATATGCCACAGCGTGCCTGTCCATATTTTTTTCAAAGACTATTACTCATTATTTATAAAACGTTTAGGTGAATGGTATTCAATTTGGAGTAATGAAACCTAGGAAAACATCTTTAAAAGGTCATTGAGTTTATTATTTTGAAGAATGCTAACACTTTCCACATACTTATAAAGTGAGAGCATATAGGATGTGTAGAAGGGAATGTAGTTGTGTGTGTGTCTGTGTGTGTCTGTGTGTGTCTGTGCGCGTGCGCGCGAGTGCGCACTCCACACATGCTCCACTACTAGGGCTTGAACTCAGAGCCTTTCACTCTTGCTTAGCTTTTTTCCCCCATCAAGGTTGGAACTGCTTGAGCCAAATGCTTACTTCTGGCTCTTTTGCTGGCTAATCAGAGAGTATAGTCTCTTGAAATTGACCTCTCAGGCTGTCTTTGAATCTCAATCTTCAGATCTCTATTTCCTGAGTAGCTAGGAATATGGGTGTGAGCTGCCACCAGGTGACTGGCTTGATATGTAGCATTTTATTTATGCTATGTGTGTGTATTTATATCGATAAGTACATTGTGTTGAAATCACTGTGGGAACTACTGACCGCTCACCACCAAAGCTTCCTGTCTCTCCCCCCCCCCCCCAGCCCTTGTCTCTGTCACTGATAGGTTGATCAACCCTCTGTATACTATAGACCAAAGATGTCTCCTAGCACGTTGGGGAGGCAGGCTGAAGTTGATTTATGGTTTTTCTGTCTCTTTACCCACATGGTCCCAGCAGTCTCGGGCACAGACCCCTGCGCGCTATCAAGAAACCTCACAAAATCAAAACACATTCAATATTTTCTCAGTGACACTCATTTTTGTATTCAGTCATTACTATGTGTAATTTGAGCTATAGGAGTCTTCCCTGGAGTAGAATATTAGAATATACATGTCTGGATTGGAGTCATCTTTAGAAAGATTCACTTCCATATTTTTTTAATTTCTTCCCATCTAATTAATGTGGATCTTCTTTGGTTCTTTGCATGCTTAGGTTAAGGAACATTTGTTGGTTTCTTCTCTCTCTCACCCTCTCTCTCTCTCTCTCTCTCTCTCTCTCTCTCTCTCCCTCTCCCTTTCCCCCTCCCTCCATCCCCTTCCTCTCTCTCCCTCCCTCTCCCCCTCTCTCTTTCCTTCCTCCCTTCCTTCCTTTCTTCCTTCCCTCCTTCCTTCTTTCCTTCTTTCCCTCCTTCCTTCTTTCCTTCTTTCCTTCCTCCCTCCCTCCTTCTCTCTCTGTCTCTCTGTCTCTGTCTCTCTCTCTGTCTCTGTCTGTCTGTCTGTCTCTCTGTTTTTCCCTTTCTGTTTCCTTTCCCCTTCCCCTTGCCCTTCCCCTTTCCTGTAGTGGGACTTGACGTCAAGATCTGGGCATTGTCCCTGAGTTTTCATTCAAGGCTAGCTCTCTGGCACTTGAGCCACAACTCTACTTCTGGCTTTTTGTGGGGAGGGGAGGGGGCAATTAATTGGAGATGAGAATCTCATGTACTTTTCTGCCCAGGCTGGCCTTGAACCATGATCCTCAGATCTCAGCCCCCTGAGTACTTTGAGGATCACTGGGTGTCATGTGTGAGATATACCCCGTTGGAGGCCACAAGTTTTCACATTAGTGCTACCTGAGACAAATCCCTCCCAACACTGATGGTAACACTCTCCAGGGTTTCCCCGGTGATTTTAAGACATACAGTAAAAAGATGAGAAACAAAACTAAATTTACCCATTGAAAACGGATGTAGCATACAATTCATTTATGAAGTAAGAATTCTTTCCTGTAATAAAACAAAGTAGGAAGTCCAACCAGAGGAGAGTAGAATGGATTTTGGTTAGGAGAGGGAAAGATTTGGGAGAGGTGTTAAACGTCAGGTCTTGTCATTGATTAGAAGCTCTTGGCATCAATGTTCATTGCTTTTCTCTTCGCCTGGGCTGGCTTTCATGTGCACACAGCCTGTTGGCGTTCATTAGCAGCCTGTAAAAGTTAAAAGGACTAATAGACTTCAAGCACTGTGGTTTCTGATTACTCCCTCAAGTTCCGGGCAGTTGGGGGCAGGTGGGGGAGACATGCTTACATCCAAAAGTTAGCTTGGCCTTGTGCCAGTGGCTCAGGCCTGTAATCCTAGCTACTGAGATGTGAGGATTGTGGTTCAAAACTAGCCTAGGCAGGAAAGTTCATGGGACTTATCTCCAATTAACTGCCCCAAACAATCCGGAACTGGAGCTGTGGCTCAAGTAGTAGAGCACTAGCCTTGAGCAAAAAAGCTCAGGGACAGCTTGCAGTCCCTGAGTTCAAGACATAAGGGTCTCACAGACTTCCCTGCCTGGGCTGGTTTTGAACTGTGATCCTCAGATGTCAACCTCCTGAGTAGCTAGAATGACAGGCGTGAGCCACTGCCATCAACTACTTTTTACCTTTACAATGGACTTCATCATACAAACCCAAGGCCTTGTACATACTACCACTAAGCTATATTTCTAGCCCTTCTGGACACTGGCTTTAATGTACACATCACCTTTGTTAATATCACCTAACATTTGTGACTAAGTGAGCCATGTTGTATTTAGTCAGTCTTGTACTGCTGCTTTTCATGGGGTAGCAAACAGAATTGCAGTAACTCTCCTGTCTTTCCTTTTCACCATAAACAGAAAAAGCCGGAAGTGACACTGAGGCTCAGTGGCAGAGTACTAGCCTTGAGCACAAAGAAGCTTAAGGACAGTGCCCTAGCCTTGAGACTGAGCCCCAGGACAGAAAAAAAAAAAAAAAAAGTCGTTGAGAACTGAGCTCTAATGAACCAGCAAAAAGTTGGAAGTAGAAGTATGACTTGAGTGGTAGAACACCATCCTTGTTCTGTGGGGGAAATGAGGGCAAGCAAGCATGAGGCCCTGAATTCCAGTCCCAAGTACCAGCATGAAGAAAAAAAAATTGTTAAGATACACAAATTGTGGGTCCACTGACATAGTAGCCTATTTTTTTTCTATAGCCCATAAAAGATGGCTGAATAACTGCAAGGTTACTTAGCAAAGTGCTTAGCAAGGTTTTGGCAGTTTTTTTTGGGGGGGTGATGCTAGACTTGCCTAATACAGCCACCTATTGTGTTCTGCAGAGAAATGGTCAACGCATGGTTTGCTGAGAGAGTTCACCCCATTCCTGTGTGCAAGGAAGGCATTCGAGGTCACCCAGAATCCTGTTCCTGCCCTGTGCAACAGAGTCCTCGTGCGGACAACAGTGCTCCCGGAACTCCAACCAGGAAAATCTCAGCCTCTGAGTTTGACCGGCCACTTAGACCCATCGTGGTGAAGGATTCTGAGGGAACTGTGAGTTTCCTGTCAGACTCAGAAAAGAAGGAACACATGCCTCTCACCCCCCCACGTTTTGACCATGATGAAGCCGACCAGTGCTCGAGACTCTTGGAACTAGTGAAGGATATTTCCAGCCATTTAGATGTCACCGCGCTCTGTCACAAGATCTTCTTGCACATCCACGGGCTCATCTCCGCGGATCGCTATTCTCTGTTCCTGGTGTGTGAGGACAGCTCCAATGACAAGTTTCTTATCAGCCGCCTTTTCGACGTTGCTGAAGGATCCACACTGGAAGAGGCGTCCAATAACTGCATCCGCTTAGAGTGGAACAAAGGCATTGTGGGACATGTGGCAGCCCTGGGGGAGCCCTTGAACATCAAGGATGCCTACGAGGTTAGTAGGGGAGGGGAACCGAGACACGGTTCAGGGATGTTGGAACTCAGTTATGATTACCTTATGCTCATTTAGGACATATAGGGAGAAGTTCTCATCTCTGCCAGGGACTAGAGCTGGAGGATCACGGTTTAAAGCTAACATAGGCAGAAAAGTCGGCCAGATCTCATCTCCAATTAAGCAGCAAAGTGCTGGCGAGAGGCATGGCTCAACTGGTAGAGCATCAGCCATAAGAAAGTTAAATAAGGTCCTGAGTTTAAGCATTGATACTGTTGAACAAAAGAAAGAAGATAAAGAGAGACCAGAGGGAAAGAAGGAAAGAGGGAAGGAAGGAAGGAAGGAGAGAAACCAGAATTTCCTGTCTTTAAAGTATAAGTGTTTGCTTCTTTCCCTGTTGCTCAGTCAAGGCTATGGGCCTGTGGGAAATCTTACCTGGCTCATTCCTTTTCTTGACGTTAGTAGCACGAGACAACTCAGCTCACAGCTATATATTCTGTCATCTTTCTATGAGGTCACACTTGTGTTACCTGAACACAAGCTTCTGCATGTTCTCCTGAGGTTCTAAAAGAGTAGGTTCAAATCCACCCCCCCAGAAAAGGGAAAAAAGAAAAGAAAGGAAGAATGGTCTTTTTTTCTTCTTCATTTACTTAATCCTTTTCTTCTACTGGAAATCCTGATATCTTTTCCTTCTATTCTATTCTCTCCTTTGTCTTTTTTTTTAAATAAATAAACTTATAAATATCTCTTTAAAAATGGAAAGTTTGGCTCTGAGGTATTTGAATGGAAAGATTTGTTCTAGTTCTATTTTTACTAAAGTGCACACAGGTTTGAGTTTGGGACTTAACGGTTAGGCCTTTACAGTCTTTGAATTTTCCATTTAAAATGATCTCATTTATTAATAGATTTTTGGTGGAGGGGGTATTGGGGATTGAGCCCCAAGCCTTGCATATAGCACTGTACCACTTGAGCTATGCCCTCAGCCCTTTTTTCGGCTACCCTTCTTTTCCCACTGTTTTGTTTATGAGACAAGGTCTTGCTACCTTTGCTTGGACTCAGATCAAAATCCTCCTGCCTCCATCTCCTGAGGAAAGAAGTGTAATTGTTCAGAGGCAATTTGTAGTACTTTGACAGGGCGGTTTTTCTAGCTACCTACTAGGCAGTATGCTATGAAGATTCAGGGATGATTTTGGTAATTTAGTGTCATTTTAAGGGTCATCCTTGTTTTATTCTCCTCTGTATTACCGATGCACGTTACAGTATCTGCCTGGAAGATGAATGTTTGTTATTGCTCTGTGTATTGTTTTGGAGTTTGAACTCAAGGCCTTATTGTACTTGCAGGCATGTACTTTCTCACTCGAACCCACCCCTGAGCCTTTTTTCCTTTCATTTTTCTTTTTTTTTTCCACATGGGGTCTTAGTGTTGTTGCTTAAACAAAGCTGAAGTCTTCTGATATATAGCCAAGAATGACTGACCTGTGACACCATGTCTGGATTATTTGTTGAGATGAGGGTCATCTTTTTCTGAAATGTCTTTGAACTCCAATCTTCCTAATCTCTACCTTCCAAGCAAATGAATTACAACCATAAACCATTGTACCTGGCTTGATAGTTCTTCATAAGTATTAGTTGAACTAAAATAACAGTACATGCAATAGCAAGAAAGGATTTCTAAGCTAAATGACAACTTCTTAGCAGATCGTAATTGCTGTCAAGGAAAGTGTAATTGGGAGATACAGAATATGGCATCAAGTAATAGCCATAGAGGAAGAGATCCTTGAGGATGTATTGTTAGTATCTACTCTACAACATAAATTAAATTTGCCTGTGCACTGGTGACTCATACCTATAATCCTAGTTACTCAGGAGGCTCAGATCTGAGAATCCTAGTTTGAAGCCAGCCCAGAAAAATTCTTTGTCCAATTAACCAGCAAAAAAGATGGAAATGGAGCTGTGGCTCGAGCAATACAGCACCAGTCTTGAGCAGAAAAGGCTAAGGGGCAGCATCTAGACCTAAAGTTGAGCACTGGCACACATACCCACCCAAACACATACTAGATTTGTATTGAAAAGATGTATGCCTGGTGAACTCCAGATGTAAAGAACAGCTCGAAGAAGATCCAGGAAAGTCAGACTTGGAAAATGTGTGACTGAAAGTCAGAATCCACGCTGAGGGGAGCGTGGGTGTATGGCCAGGAAATGAATAGTGTGATAGAAGCTGGGGTAATCTTCCTAGTCCAGTATAAGAAGTGAGGACTGCATGAGGCTCCAGGCCAGAAGATCAAATTTAGAGTGGATTTCCACTGAACAAGTAGAATCCACCATCTTGGCAAGCCACCTCAAGGAGGCCAAAGGGAGGGAAAAGGCGTGGAGATGACTCCACATTAGAAATGAGTGAGCAAATAATGATCCTTGTGAGGAAGACTGAGGCCAAGGATTTAAGACAGAAAGACTTCAAATAGCTTAACTTCTGAGATACATTGTTTTTCTTTTGTCAATTGTAGGGCTTGAATTCAAGGCCTAGGTACTGTCTCTAAGCTTTTCTGCTCAAGGCTAGCACTCTACCACTTTGAGACACAGCACCAGTGGTTTGAGTGGTTCATTGAAGAGTCTCATGGGGACTTTTCTGCCCAGGCTGGCTTTGAACTGTGATTCTCAGATCTCAGCCTCCTGAGTAGCTAGGAGTATAGGCGTGAGCTCCTGGCACCTGGCCTGAGATACATTTTTCAGTCTCTATTCTGTAGATTCAAATTTTCCAATTCTGATTTTCTTTGGAGGGAGGGGAGAGAGAGAGAGAGAGAGAGGTGTCTTCATGAAACTATCTCTTGACCTCCCTGAACTCCAGAGTAACCTTCCAGTGTAGCAGACTCTTAAGAGGGGTATTAAGGATACAGCTGAAGGACGGCTGCCAGATTTGCAGAATTCCCTTGCTGTCTGAGATGACAGCTGGGTTTCCAGCTCTCAATGGCACGATAGTCAGGAGTACAGTAGGACTGTAAATATTTCCAGCTTGGCCAAGAAAGCCTTCGTTTGTCTGCGTGGCCCTGCGTTGTCTCTAGCTCTGCTTCTTTGGCACGTACACGCATTTCACTGAATCTCTACTTACGCTCTTTATAAAGTTCCTGACAATGCATTGGGTTGTTTCGCAGTGAATAAAGGCTTCATTCTTGAGACTCTATCTAGAGCAGCCAGTGTCCTGGATTTGCATGGCCCCCAGAGTGAAGCAAGCCTCTTTGGCCATTTGATCTGTGTTTATGATGGACTCAGTGATTTGCATCCAGGAGTTTCTTCTTGAATACTCAGGATAGACAGCAGTCCTCATTTACATGGTGGTCTAATTTACATTGATATGAGCAGTGAAAGTCAGTTAGCATAGTTCACCACACAACCTCACACGTTTTTTGAATAATCAAAAACAGCGTCTCAGCCCTTTGTCAAAGTAGTCAGAATGGGAAAGTGCATTCTAAGGCTTTCAGAGTCATCCACCCTAATAATGGCCCTCTGGAGTAGTAACATTGTTCTTTCTTCCTTCCCTTCCCTCCACCCCACTCACCCCTCTGTCCTTGATGCTGTCCCTAAGCTCCTTTTGCTCAAGGCTAGCACTCTACCACTTGAGCTACTTCTAGCTTTTTCTGTGATCAATTGGAGATAAGAGTCTCACAGGACTTTTCTCCCCAAGCTGGCTTTAAACAGAGATCCTAGATCTCAGCCTTAGAGTTGCTAGGATTACAGGCTTGAGCCACTGGTGCCTGACAAGCCATTTGGGGCCATAGAACATGTGAGAAGGTTGTTATGGTAGTTGTTGGCAATGAAGAGGTGGCCATGACATGTAAGAACGCTCCAATGAAAGCTGAACATTAAAAAGGAGAAGGAAGTAGCCTCACAGATAAGCGGCTTTGAAAAAGGATCAGTATTTGAGTCACTTTTTACAATTTTGTTACAAAAAAAAAAGAAAATGACATTTTTGAATTTGCAGTTAACTTTGTTACTGATCAAATAATAGTCACCCATATTAAAGTGCAAGACAAGAGTCACAGCTTGGACCTGATTCTCTTAGTCACAAACGCTCCTGAAAGGGTTAATGGGTAATGCTCACTGTACACCCATGGATGTTTACTGTTCACTCCTGTGTCCAAATGCATTCGTGAAACTCCTTGCTTCCTCCCACATCCCTTCCCCTTCTCTCTCCTCCTCTCTCTTCCCCCTTCCTTTCTTCCCTTTTCTTGGTGGTACTTCAGTTTGAAGTCAGGGCCTCCTGATTGCTAAGCAGATGTTCTACTGCTTGAACCACACCTCCCAGCCCTTTTGTTTTAGGTTATTTTGGGGATTGGGTCTTATGTTTTTGCCTGGACCCAGTCTCAGACTTTGATCCTCCCACATAGCTGGGATTACAGGTGTGAATCAGCACATAGGGCTCATTTGTTGAGATGGTATCTTTCTAACTTTATGCCCAGGCTGATCTGATGCCCCTGCTCTCTACCTCCTGTATAGCTGGTAGTACAAGCCTGTCCCACCATGCCTGGCCCTCGTGCAACTTTTGGAATGTGACAGGACACTTACTAATAATGAGACATTAAAACACATATTAATAACAAAAGAATTTATAAGAAGGCACTAACTTCATACCATCAGTACCAGGACTTGAACCCAGTACAGGACCTGGGTACCGGCTCTTAGCATTTTTGCTCAAGGCTGGGACTCTACCACTTTAGCCACAGCTCTACTTCCTGCTCTTTGTTAAGTGAATTGGAGAGAAGAGTCTTAAAACTTTCTTGCCTGGGCTGGCTTCGAACCTCAATCTTTAGATCTCAGCTTCCTAAGTAGCTAGAATTACAGGCATGAGCCATTGGCACCTGGCAAGGCGTATTATCTTAATAATATCTGTCGTGTTCTTTGATGTTTCTGTTTTGTATAACAATGAGGATTCACTCAGTACCTTGACTGCCTTGAACTTGATTTATCATAAGGAAGCCTTATGCTTCTGATTACTGTGCCTTAAGGAGCTAGCTGCATCTTTCTCTCAAATTGCTTTCAGTATGGAACTTGAGTGTCCTGTCCCTGCAGGACAGCTACTCCCTGTGTGTGCCATATTTCTGGAGACAGCATCAGCTGTGTGAGGGAATAGTCATGTCCTGTTCACATAGTCATGGCCCCGTAGCTCCGTCTCCTCCCTCCTCCACTTTCTATCCATCCTTCCATTCTCTCTTTAGAGAAATAAATCCTGCCTGTCACAGTCTAGGTCTCACATCCTACATCAAGTATTGACATCTTCCGAAAGAATATGAATTCTCAGCTAGGCGCCAGTGGCTCACGCCTGGCATCCTAGCTACTCAGGAGGCTGAGATCTGAGAATGACAATTCAAAGCCAGCCTGAGCTGGCTTCAGATGAAGACTCTTTATTTCCAATTAACCACCAAAAAGCAGGAGTAGAGATGTGGCTCAAGTGGGAGAGCATTATTCTTGAAGAAAAACAACAACAACAACAACTCAGGGACAGCACTCAGGCCCTGAGTACAAGCCCCAGCACTGAGACCAAAAAGAAAGAAAGGGAGGAGAGGAGGGAGGGAAGAAGGCAGGCAGGAAGGAAGGAAGGATGGAGATGACCTTTTTGAGTGAATTTCTGATAAGTAAAATATTTTGAAAAATAAATTTTAGGGTAAAAAATGAACAGCGACTGTCTTAATTTAGATAAAAATTAACTGATCTCTCCTGGTATAATTGTGCCCTGGGGAACACAGTTTGGGAACCTCTGTATCTGGGCTAGCTCAATGCTGCAGTTACTGTAGGAATTATCTTAAAACCTCCAATCCGGGGGAGCGATTTGGCAAGTCCTCTGGACTCATTCCTTTTATGCTTTCCATTATTTTTGTCTTGATACAATTTCAAATTCACAGAAAACTTGCGGGGTCCACGATAAGAAACTTCCATCAATCTTTCCCCTGTTCTCTGCTTGTTTCCTTTGTTCTGTTTGTGGTGATTTTTTTCTCCCCACTTCCACGTCTCTCATGCATGGTGAACATGTCTACTGTCTTTGGAACTATTTGTTAAGTCATCTTTTTACTGGGTATTACACTGTACATTTCCTGCAACAGTATGCTCTTGCAAAAGTAGGAAATTCAACGTGGATCCAATGCTATTTTTAATTTAATGCAGTGTTTTAACAGCCCATCACTAAAATTTTTGTCAGTTTTCCCATTAATAAATAATCTTTTATAGTTATTTTTCCTTCTGCTTCTGAATCTGATCCAGGGTCTCTCTTTCATCTCCTCTACTCTGAACATCTCTTAGCACTCCGTTTATTTTTCTTCATTTGGATGCTTTTTGAAGCAAATGGGCCAGTTTTTGTAGAATTTCCTTCTTCTTCTTTGGCTGTACTGGTGTTTGAGTATGGAGCCTTGTGCTTGTGAGGCACGTGTTCTTCTGCTTAAGATATACCTCCCACCCTTTTTGTCGCTCTTTTTGGCCTGGGGCAGCCAGAACCTTGATCCTCCTATTTATACTTTCCACCATAGTTGAGATAACGGACCAGCTTTTACTGTTGAGATAGACTTTTTTTGTTCTTGTAAACTTTTTTGTTATTTTCAATTCACTCTTTTCTGGAACCACCATCTCCCTTTTTTCTGCTTCCCACAGAGCTGAGATGACAGGCTCATGGCACTGACTTACAGCTGTTGATTGAGAATTGGGGTCTCACAAAGTTTTTGGCCCAGGCTAGCCTCAAAGCACAATCCCTGCCCACCAGAGAGCTATGATTGTATGTGTGAGTCAAATGCCTGGCTTACGCTTTCCTTCTTAAGTAGAAGATTCAGGCTAGGGCCTTTTGGCTATAACACCACAGATGTCTCCATTGAGATTTGCTGGGTTTTCCAAAGAACAACTATTGCTTCGTTCTCCAATACCATGAAGACTGAATTCTTGCAGTCCAATTCCATTCCATTCTGTGGCTATAACTGCCTAGCTTCAACACAAACCCTTCCTGCAAAGGGCTCACACTCCTGTCCTACATAGAATCCTCAGGCTAACCATACTTCCTCTATGCTACTTTAGTTCAAGGACCCGCCTTGATTTCAGTAAGGTGACAAAACCACAGAACTCAGGAAAGAAAGCATGATCTGTGATGGCTACTGGGAAAGACATCTTAATGGAAGAGAAAGAGGTCAGAGAATGTCCTTGCTTGCTGGGCACAGCAACAGCCCAATACACTGGGGTGCCCACCAACCCAAAGTTCCACTAGCCTGATCTTCTGAGATTTGAGATTGCAGTTTTGTCCTGAAGACATAATTGAGCTAATCATCGGCCATCAGTAACTGAACCCAGTCACTAACCCTATCTCCTTTCTAGAAGCAATCTTTGTCTCCCTCACACTTTGTAAGACATCTCATCTGCATAAACTCAGGAAAGGTGCTGTAAATATCAGGAAATTGTGTCAGTGTTAGATTTGTGGCAAAGAGTAGAGACCATGACCAAATGCAGTTTATTTTATTATATCACAGCCTTAGTGCATATTATCAGCAGGTACCCAGTACAAGTTTCCTCCCAGGACTGAAGATGTTGGGTATTTGATTTGAATATTTATTAGAGTAGTCTAAGTTGTGAACACACTGATTTCCCAACTCCATTGTAACTTCTGTCCTGGTTAGAAGCATCTAGTATAAGGAAGAACTTTGCTTTCTCCTTTAATTAGTTATGTATTTATATCAGTGTGGGCTCATTGATTCTTATTTAGTAGATTATGATCTGTTTATTTTTGTTCTGGTTAGTTTGGAGATGGGGTGCTCTCTCTCTACAAGTTGCATTTACCTCTTTATGCACATGTGTAGTCATTTGTTTTGATTGTATGTTAACTATTGTCTGAATTTCACTGTGAACATTTAAGATAGAAATGGATTCATTCTGTAGGCAGGAGAATTACCTTTACATCCTTCTGATGTTGTCAGGCTTGGTCTGATGATGTGCTAGAGTGGGTCTATTCTAGGAGGTATCCAAACTATATGGTATAGGCCTTACTCCTAGGAGTAATCTGTTCTTGAATGAATTGAGTGACTAAAGTGCTTCTCTGCTCTGGCTGGACTGGAATCAATTAATGCCTCCGTGCCTGTGTCTCAGGTTTATAGCAACATTTAGTGTTCAGTCAGGTGCAGGTAATTTTTGCTGGTCCTGTTGGCATTTTACCCTGTACAGTTCCAAAGTGAATTACTCACTCAGTCTTCCTTCTTACTCACTCTTCCTTAATACACACACATTTAATACACATGTGCACACACACAGAGGGAGCCTATTTTGCTCTACAAATCCCAGCCACTTTAGAACTCTATTCAGTTCTTTTTGGAACTGTGTTTCCACTTGAGTCCACTTGGCCTTTAAAAAAAAAAGTGCTCCAGCCCAGGCAGAAAGCCAGTGTTGAATGGTCAGCCTGAGTCTTTTCCTTTATACTGTCTGTGGCTTTGGAGAATTCTAGCTGTCTTCAGCCAGAGGGCAAGTCCATACCCATCCCTTTGTTATGCAAGCGGATATCCCAAGCTTGTGTTTCTTCATGCGGTTATTTTCTCATAAACAGTCAAAAAAAAAATAACCTCAGTAACCATAGAATCTCAGTTTTTAATTTGGTGTTTCTTGGACATGATGAGACATCCTCTTCACATATTGCTTTTGTACCCTAACATGTTTGCAACTGGGGAAGTGAAAATGGAGCCAGACATTGATGGCTGATACCTATAATCCTAACAATTTAGGAGGCTAAGATTTGGGGAATAGCATTTCAAAGCTGGGAGACTCTCACCTCCAATTACCCACCAAAAAGCCAGAAGTAAAGTTGTGGCTCAAGTGGTTGCATGCCCAGGTTCTGAGTTCAAGACCCAGTATCTACCCCAAGATAGTATTACTGATAAATCCTGCTTTTCTAAGGTCCCAAAGTGGCTGCCAGGTAAATGCTCAGAGCAAAGACATACAAAGATAGAGGCAGAAAAGGTGTCAGAGCTTTTTAGCAAGAGCAATTGAAGTACTATTTACAAAAGGAAAACTGTTTGGAGTTTTGCCAGGAATTTGGTGCTTCATTTAAATTGAAATTGAAGGGCATTTCACATCTCCCCATCAATGAAGAGTGAGCTCAGGACTGCTGTTGATTTTAGTGTAACTACACACACACACACACACACACACACACTCACACACAGCTGTGAAAGTCCTACTAATCTCCATCTGTCAAACTTTATTTACTATTTGATTAGATAGTTTGGGTCGAATCTTCTTTCTAAATTGATTTTGTCATTATAATATTCCTTAACAAAACAATTCCAGAAATCCATTTTTATTCATACTTTGATTTCATACTTTGATTCACTTTGTGAATCACTTTTTTAACCTTAATTTATATAGTATGTTCTAGATACCTTAAGATAAAATATCTAAAGTATTTAAGGAGAAAATAAGAATGATTTTGGTCAACTGTGCAGAAATGTTTAACTAAGACCCTGTATGTTTCAGTGTAACCTTGAGCAGGATTTTGCAAGGGGAAAAAAAGCAAAAATGTGGCAGTGTTTGTATTATAAAATATTTATACTGATTTTATAACTTCTCTTTTGAAATTATCTGTAAAACCAACTTTGGCCCACTCAGAGGAAAATTGGCCTCATTTCTGACCCCATTTGTTAGCACTTAGTCTAATCACCTACTTCATTCACAGCTTAGGTCTTGTGTGACTTTAGACTAATTTAAGGAAAAAAATAGAAATGACCTTCAAAAGATGAGGTTTTCCTTCTTTCCAGTGTGGATAGTCCATGCTGTCTGAAGGGAATTCCAAATGCAGAGCTTCTGGGTCAGTGATCTATTATTAGTGTGAGCCTGTAACTTCGCAAGGCTATGGCTGTGGAAGGAACAGCACTCATTCAGATGTTTAGATTCTTCAATGCTTGTTTCCATCCAAACCTGTATTCCTGTTTGGCTTTCTTTAGTATGTTTCCCCCCTAGGAACAAGATTTGCTTTACACTATCATGAGCTATAAGAGATCACAGAAAGATGGTGTCATTTGTTTGTGAATTCCCTCATTTAACAAATACTTAAATATTGGGAATACAGCAATGAATAAAAGGTAAACCTCTCATCAGATTTTCAACCTAATTGTAGTTCTTCCTAATGGAAAATTTACTGAAAGATTGATAAAAATCCCTTCCCTCCTTCCCTTCCTCCTTCCCTTCTTCCCTTCCATCTTGCCCTCCATCTTTTCCTTCCTTCTTGCCCTTCATTCCTTCCTTTCCTTTCTCCCACCTTCCCTCCCTCCCTTTCCTTCCTTCCTTCCTTCTCTTCTTCTCTCCCTCTCCTCCTTCTCTTCCCTCTCCCTCTCTCCTCCCTCTCTTTCCTTGCTTCCCTTGTTCCTTCCCTCCCTTTCTCTCTCCCTTTCTTTTTCCTTCTTTCCTTCCTTCCATCTTTCTCTTGGCAATACTGGGATTTGAACTCAGGGCCTTGTGGTAAGTACTCTTTAACAACTAAAGCCACATCTCTCTAGCCCTTTTTCATTTAGTTTGCTTTTTGGCAGATAGGGTCTAGCAATTTTGCCCTGCTGGCCTAGGACTAATCCTCCTATTTCCATCTCCAGAGTATCTGGGATTACACATATCCATCCCTTTGCCTAGCCTAGTACCCTTCTTTCTTTAGCCACATTTATAACTGTTAGATTTTTCAGAAGCCTTTTGTAATTCTTGGCTGTGCATAGCGTGCTTTGTAAAAAGGGGAAAGAAATTCAACAGATTAAGATCCTATTCACAATTTGAGTCCATGCCTCACTTTTATAGATACAAAAAATCATTGTGAATATTAGACATTAAAGGACAGACTTTTGAGTGGGTATAGAGCAACTATTATTATAGTCATTTGTTGGAAAGATGGTAAGTTTCTAGGAAAGTTCTGTGGAAACACAGTAAAATCAGGCCCTAGGACAGACAGACAGGCAAAGTGTCACAGAAATGAGAGATATTACTTCTTTCCTGAATCATAAAACCAGTCTAAGTGGTTAAAATTTTGAATACCTTTTATCTTTATTTTTATTTTTTACTGTTGTTTAGTGTGTGCATATGTGCATGTGTGTGTGAGCATGTTTGTGTGTGTGTGTGTGTGTGTGTGTTAGTGTTGTTTCTGCTAAACTAGCTTCTAAAACCCTTAAGTTTATCTTTATCAAGGGTGATATGTCCTTCCAATTCTTGGATGCTTTCTACCATGATAAAATTTGTGCTCAGAGTAACAAGGTAAGTCCAAGGTTAGATTTCTGTAATCTAATAAGCTAGAACAATCAGAGCAATCTTTGTACAGGTCAGTCATTAAATTGAATTTCTTTTTCCTTACTTAGGATCCTCGGTTCAATGCTGAAGTTGACCAAATTACAGGCTACAAAACTCAGAGTATTCTTTGCATGCCAATTAAGAATCACAGGGAAGAGGTAAGCCAATTTCTTTTTTCATTTCAGAAAAGGTCATTTAGAAATACTTTTTGTTCTGACATAATTTTTCACATTTATGAAATAATGACAAGTTAGCATTTAAGTTAGCATATAAGGTACTTAAAAGCTCCATTTGGCATTTCTTTTACTAAGTTATGAACTTTGGCTTTGCAAAAAATTTAATATATGCTATTACGTCCCTTTCTTCTTCCCTTACTGTCTTATTATTAGATATATCATGGCTGTGATTAGAATGAACTTACTTTACATTATGTTTTGTATGTCTGAATAATTCTCATTAATGCTCACTCAGTTGTGGTAGATTTCTTTGAATTTATATTAAGATTCTGAAGGAAAAAAAAAGGAAATTAGTGGCTAATTCTAATCATATACATGTAGATGTGATATTGTAACAAGTAAATGAAAACATGTTGGTTTACATTTTACCTAACGAGCAGATTTAGATTCTATTAGCACTGTATTCTATTTTATACTTATATTTGAAAAATTTATAGTTGATAAATGATCCAGGAAATAGAATGCTTGATTTGCACATTCTGTAACCTAACTGCACATGACAAGCAACTAGGAAGTTCTAAAAGATCACAAATTATAGTGTTATACAGCAATTAGATTGTGAGATACAGAGAAGTCACATTTTGAGAGGTCAGATTGGGAGTCTTGATTAGAAAGTCAGTGACTTCAAGTAGACACATTTCCCCCAAAAACTTGCAGCCTTGAATACACTTAATACTGTTAGAAACTGAGCCTTGAGGGTAGGAGAGTAAAGAAAGAGCAGAAAAACAATCTCAACAAACCTGATCAACTTTTAATAGAGAGGGACACCATGGTGACCTGAGAAAAGTCAGGAGACAGCAGCTGAGCTGGTCAGGGCCTAAATAGGGTCATGTGGCAGAGTCACAGGAAACTCGAGAGTTCCAAGAGTCTCACAAGTTCCTGGTATAGTTCTGGCAGGTCCAACGACCTATTGTCCAAATCCCCCCCTCCCCCCCCCTTGTCCCTCCATCACCTGGGATTGGTACTTTACCTTCATCCACCAAGAAGCCAAGATGGCTCCAGTTAGACCCGATGCTCTATCATCCACCACATTGCCAAGATGGCTGTAGTTAGCCCCAGGATCCTTACTTCAATAGGAGTCAGGGTTCTACCAATCAACAGGGTTGATAAGATATGTATAAATACATCACAGAGGATTTATTAATGGAATTGAGTCATGTAATCAGGTACCAAAAGCTGTCCTGACCTGAATTTAAGCTGGAGAACAAGGAGGCAGGTGGTATAGTTCAACTCTAAGGCCTGAGGCCTGGGGACCTGGAGAGTTGCTGCAAGCCTAAGAATCTAGAGATCTGACATCTGAGGGTTGGGGGAAGAAGTCCAGAAGACATGGCAAGTTTCCTCTCCCTCTTCCTTTGTGTCCTAAGGGGCCCCTCATGGATGGGCCAGTGGCACACTGGCCCTGCTCTGCAGATTCTGACATGCTCCCTCAGACACACCCAGAAGTAATGCTCTCCTTGCTGAATGGGCATCCCTGAACCCAGGCAAGTTAACACATAAAATTAACTATTAACAAAAATTAAATCAGATTCTAGTTGCTCATATATTTGTATAGCTCCCTAAAGAATTCTAAAGTACAGCCAGGGCTGAGAGTGCTTGGTAAAAACAAATAGACAGAAACAGCCCATGTCAGTTGTTCTTAACCATAAGTGCAAACCACAGTCACCTGGGGAATAATTTATTTAGTTATTTATTTTGTCAGTTGTGGCCTGGGCGCTGTCCCTCAGCTCTTCAACTCAAGGCTGACACTCTACCACTTGAGCCACAGTGCCACTTCCAGTTTTCTGGTGGTTTATTGGAGAAAAGAGCCTCATGGACTTTGCTGCCCAGGCTACATTTGAACCACGATCCTCAGATATCAACCTCCTGAGTAGCTAGGATCACAGGCATGAGCCACCAGTGCCTGGCTTACTATATGTAGTCTTTTGAGGAACCGCCACACTGATTTCTGGAGTGGATGGACAAGTTTACACTTCCACCAACAGTGCAGTAAGGTTCTTTTTTGGCCACATCCCCTCCAGCATCTGTCATTATTAGATTTTTTTGATTATAGCCATTCTAACTGGGGTAAGGTGGAATCTCAATGTCATTTTGATTTGCATTTCTTTTATAGCCAGAGAAGTTGAACATGTCTTCATGTGTCTATTGGCCATTCTTATTTCCTCTTCAGAGAAGTCTCTAAGTCTTCAATCCATTTATTAATGGGCCAGTTGTTTCTTTGAGGATTTGTTGTTGGGGGATTTAATTTTTTGAAGTTTATTTTAGATATGAGGCCCTTGTCTGTTGGCTAGTGAAGATCTTCTCCCAACCCATGGACTTTCTACTGATCTTGCTAACTGTGTCCTTTGCCATGCAGAAGCTCTTCAGTTTCTTGCAATCCCAATTGTTCAACCTTTCTCTGATTTGTTGTATTTCTGGATCTTTATTAAAATTAACTGCAAACCATAGTCACTTGGGGAGTATTTTTTAAAAATTCCAATCTGGGGCTGGGAAGTTGGCTCAGTGGTAGAGCGCTTGCCTTGCATGCCTGAGGCCCTGGGTTCAATTCCTCAGCACCACATAAGCAAAAACAAAAAAGCCGGAAGTGGCGCTGTGGCTCAAGTGGTAGAGCACTAGCCTTGAGCTGAAGGGCTGAGGGACAGTGCTCGGGCCCAGAGTTCAGACCCCACAACCGGACCAAAAAAAAAAAAAAATCCAATCTGGATGCTGGTGGCTCACACCTGTGATCTAGCTACACAGGAAGCAGAGATCTGAGGATTATAATTCAAAGCCATCTTATTTAGGAAAGACCATGAGACTCTTAGCTCCAATTAATCATCAAAAAACTTGAAGTGGAACTGTGCCTCAAGCAGTAGAGTGCTAGTCTTGAGAACAAAGCTCAGTGATATTACCCAGGCCCTGAGTTCAGTCCCCAGGACTGGCACGCACACACACACACACACACACTCACACTCACACTCCACACTGCCCAGGCTTTCCCTTACAGTGAATCTCTGGAATTGGGACCCAGGTTATTGGTATTTCTTAGAACTTTAAGTGATTTCATTGTATGCCCAAGGTTGAGAATCATTTCTAATCATATTGATTTTAAATCAAAAGCAGAAGTGGCCTCCACTTTTTAATGATTTGGGCTAACATTTTCTTGACATTATTAGGTGTGAAAGCAATGCATATTCAATAGGAAATGTACCTTGAATGTTGAATTTTGATCTCTTTCTGGGTTAGTGATACTGTAGAATACTGGATATGTTGGACAGAGGCAGGAGCTGATAATTCTAGTCAGCCCACAAACCAGCCAAATCTCCCTCTTTCTCTCATTGTCTCTCTCTCTAGATATAGATATAGATCTATCTACATATAGATTTACAAATATGTAGATAGATAATGATAGATCTGTATATCTGTATACATATATACAATTTATAGATATATGATTCATGTGTATATTTATGATTTATATATGATATATGTGATTTATATTCAGATTTTGTCATCTATATTTTGCTAGTACTGGGGCTTAAAATCACGGTGTCATGATCTTACTTGGTTTTTTCCCATGAAGGCTGTTGCTCTACCACTTGGTCACACCTCTGCTTCTGGCTTTTTGGTGGTTAGTTGAAGATAAGAGTCACATGGGCTTTTCTGCCTAGGCTGACTTTGAACCTTCGATCCTCAGATCTTTGACTCCTGAGTATTTAGGATTACAGGAGCAAGTCACAAGTGTCTGGCTTCAAATTCTGACATCTTTTTGCTTCTCTTCTATTCAGTCAGTGACCACATTCTGTTGTTGTAACTTTAGTTCTTTTTCATTGTATTGTTTATTATTCTAGTTCCTTTCTTTTCATCGCTGTTTCTTACCCCATGACTTGGATTTTGAAGCAATAGCCAAGCTGTTTAAATGTTCTCAAAGGGAGTTTCTTTGCAAGGGTTTAATTTCCTTTCATTCTAACTTGCACTCCCTTGCCTTGGGTGTTTTCCTAAAAGACAGCTAGCTTTCTTGCTTGGTTGCTCTTTCTTCTCTTCTCTTTTGTTTTCTTTTCTTTTTGCAGGTCCTGGGGTTTCAACTCAGGGCCTAGGTACTGAGCTACTTTTGCTCAAGGCTAACACTCTGCAGGCCACAGCTCCACTTCTGGCTTCTGCTTTTTTTGATAGTTAATTGGAGGTAAGAGTCTCACAAACTTTCATTCCTGGGCTGGTTTCAACCAGTGATCCTCAGATCTCAGCCTCCTGTGTAGCTAGGATTACAGGTGTAAATCTACAGGTGCTTGGCCTATAGCTAGCTTTCTAAGTCAGTGCTTAGGTTTTGCATGTGGCACAGATATCTGTTAGGGTATCTTGCTCATTGTGAGGGTTCAAATTCTGAATGTCTAGGCTGAATCTGAGATTTGTTTTCTTACAGGCACCATACTTACCATGCTCAGGTTTTGAGAATTACAGTCTAATCAGAGTTGCTAGGACAGTTACAATTTAATAATCAAAAGTGAGTTCTTTGACCAGGCACCAGTAGCTCACACCTGTAATCCTAACTACTCAGGAGGCTGAGATGTAAAGATTATGGTTTGAAGCCATCCAGGGCAGGAAAGTCTGTGAGATTCTTACCTCCAAAAAAAAAAAAAAAAAGGCAAAAGTAGAACTGTGGTTCCAGTGGTTAGAGTGTTAGCCTTGAGCAAAAGGCTCAAGGACGTGGCCCTGAGTTCAGGCCCCAGGAAAGGCACAGGAGGCTAGTTCCACTGGTAGTTACTAAAACCATCTGTAGCTATGACACAAAAGTGACTTTGATTAACCAAGTGAGTGAATGAATGAATAAATAAAATTCCAGCTTTGCATAGACTGATGATGAGAGTGCTATTCACAGGTGCCAGATTCATCAAATTAAAAATAAGCGGCCCATTCAATGTTTGTGATCTCATTATACAAAAAAATACTCTGATTTATATAAACTCAAGTTTATTCAAGTTTCATGTGGCAACTGTAGATACTAAGTCAAGGATTATGTTTTTGGACACTTTAGAAGATGATTAGCTTTTAGTTAGTAAATATTCTTTAAAACCTTGCTCCCTGCAAAAACAATTTCATGTGAATGGATCTTTATACAAACCCTTGAGCTTCTCTGCCTAGATAGCTTGGATATGGGGTTGGAGGCATGGCTCAGGTGGTGGCGCACCAGCATATGAGTGAAAGCAAGCATCAGATACTGAGTTTAAGTCCCAGTCTCAGATAGCCCATCCCCCGGTAAGGACTGGAAATAGCCTTGAGAATTACAACAAAAGTCATGAGTGAAGGGACTGGAGCTTCTCTACAGAAATATCCTCAGGTCAGGCCTGACGATCATGCCTGTAATCTTAGTCATGTGGAATACGGATGTAGAATGAGATCTCATTCTACTAATACAGAATATAGATGTAGAACAAGATCTCATTCTACTTATACAGAATACAGATGTAGGACATGATCTCATTCTTCAGTTCACATGGAGCAAAATAGAGAGATTCTATCTGAAACAAAGGAAGTGGAATAGCACTTACCAGGTCAATGCAAAGTTCAAACCCTAGCATGGCCCCCAAACCAAGCCCTACATCCTGAAGGTACACATTCTTCCTCTTACTACCTACCAACTATCAAATGAACATGACTTCAATGAAAATAGCATGACTCATCTTTCAGCTGAGTCAGATCAAGTATGGTTCACATATTTTAAAAAGTTCTCCCTCCTTACCTGTACACTGGGGTGTCTTTGGGTGTGTCTTTAGGAAGGAAAGCCCATATCATTAGGGTGTAGAATAATTGGGCCACCTGCACTGTCCCATAGCAGCCCTTTGAAGTTGTTCTGCTCTTCCTCTCCCTCCATTCTCAACCCCTGACAATCTCTCTTGTATCTGGCTTCCTTCACTGAGCATAATGCTAGAGAAGCTGGCCCCTGGTCTTACCTGTAGCAGTTCACCTCCTTTTATTGCTAGGTGATGTAGATATATTGTCAAATAGTGTTTATTCATGAATAGCTAGACATTTGACTTTTTCCAGCTTTTACCTGCAATGAAAAAAAAACTGTTATCAATGATGTCATGTGAGTCCTTGTATGGATTTTAGGTTTTCATTTCTCTTGGATAAACACAGCAGAGAAACTGCTAGGTAATATAGCAGATATATGTATAATCCAAACTCTCCTCCAAAGTGACTTGGCCATATTGCATTCTTACTGACAATTAATAGGACTTGCATGTACTTCACATCCTTGACAACAAGTAGTTTGTAGCATTTAGTTTTACTAAGTTTAATAGGGGCTGACTCAGTTTCCTTCCTTCCCTCCCTCCCTCCCTCCCTCCTTCCTTCCTTCCTTCCTTCCTTGCTTCCTTCCTTCCTTCCTTCCTTCCTTCCTTCCTTCCTTTCTTCCTTCCTTCCTTCCTTCCTTCCTTCCTTCCTTCCTCATTGTTTTTCTTTTTTTGGTAGTGGTACTGAGGATTGAATTCAGGACATCAGATTTACTAGGTAGACACTTTACCACCTGAAATACACCTCCAGCCCCCCCTTTTTCCCCTGATTACTGCCAGGAAGGGTCTTGCTTTATGCTCAGGCTGGCCTGGATTGTGATTCTCCTGCTTTTGTTTTCCTCAAGCCTCTGGGAATTACAGACACATGCCACCATGCCCAGCTACTGCTTGAGATGGAGTCTTCTGAACTCTTTATGCCAGTCTACCCTTTCACTGCAAGGGGCTGACTTAAATTTGATTGTTTGAATTCATTAACTCCACTGGCAATGACGAGCCTGCTGTTCACATACAGATGCCATTGAAGCCCCTGCAGCCACAGGTCCAAAGCTCAGCCTAGGACTTCTGCTGGGCTTCTGAACTTCTTTACATTTGTGTTCCTGCATTCTCTCCTGCTGTCTATTGTATCCAGGAATAACTTGATATGAAGTTTAGAGTGGCTGAATGCCAGGTGTCAGTGGCTTACACCTACATAGGAAGCTGAGCTCTGAAGATCATAGTTCAAAGCTAGCCAGGGCAGGAAAGTCCATGAGACTTACAGTGATGACAAAAAATTAAAACTAAAAACCAAAAGCCAGAAGTGGAGCTGTGGCTTAAGTGGTAGAGCAGTAGAACACTAGCCCTGAACACAAAAGCTCAGGGACAGCACCCAGGCCCTGAGTTCAAGCCCCAGGGCCAGTGTGTGTGCACGCACCCTCTCTCCCCCCCTCCCCTCCCACACACATAGATCTTCAGTGACTTCACGGGAGACAACTAATAAAGAGAGGGTCACACTGTCAGCTTTCCAACAGCATGCAAACCTTTCTCATTCTACGCACCCTCCCTACTCCCTCTTTTCCCACATTTGCATGACCCAGTTTGCAATTATTTCCTGTGAGAATTACTTCATCAGAAGAAAAGGTTTGAAGAGAAAAGAATAGACATACTCTCTACATGGCTGTTATAGCATAAAATACCAATTTGGCCGACCAAGAGTTAGAGCCACTGGCAATATGCAATACATGGCTTCCAGAATTACCTTCAAATTTATATCTGCATTAAAAAAAAACAACTCCTGGACCATGTTTGCTTTTATGTACACAGCCGGTGTTTCTGGCTCTCATGAAATTTTTGAAGTCAGAATGTATATAGAGTTCCAGTTGTTTCATTGTGGATTTGAATCCTGTCTTAACACTTCCTGGATGACTAAGGAGAATGGGCCTAGTTACTCTTTCAGCTTCACTTTCCTCTTCTGCACAGGGGTGGGAATAAAAAGGCACACCTCAAGGGGTTTGCTTGAAGATTGAATACATTCATGTATGCAGAAGGGTTTAGTGTCATTCCTGGATCACTAAGAGCAGTCAATAAAATGTCGACTAGTCTCTTAAAATAAGAGATCCTAAACTAAGCACACTTTAAGATGTACTGTACTGGTAAAACTGGCATGTTGGATTCAGATCCTCTGTTCTACTGCTTAATGATAACAAGTCATAAAATAAAAGAACTAATAGAGCTTCTAAGAGACATAAGAAATGGAAGCCTGAATGAATATCACCTCATGGACAATGGGATCATACATTATCAGTCCACTTCATGACTTATCTCGGTTTTCTGTATATTACCCTCTCACAAACTTTAAAACTTAAAAGAAAAATGCTTTTCACTATATTTCTTTATAATTGAGGCAAATGGCATTTGTTTTCTGTTTGCATAAACCCACCTGGATTGAGTAAGCTAACACTCATTCCTTCAATTTATAGGAAAGCTTATAATGTACTGTGGTGACTGAATTATAAATCAATAGGTTGCTAAACACGTGGTACATGTTAGTGAATCTTATTTTTTCAAAGCATAGAGACTAATTGTGGAATTCTGTGTGACTGAAGTAGTTACATATTGAACATTAATGCCTGCACTATAATATAGGCTAGAGAATTTGGGAAGACTGTTTGTGTGTGTGTGTGTGTGTTGTTTCCCTGAATTTTTTTTGCCTAAAGTCTAATGCTCTGCCATTTCAGCTTTTGTGGTGCATAATTGGAGATGAAAGTCTCACAGACTTTCTGTCCCTGCTGGCTTTGAACCACAATTCTCAGATCTCAGCCTCCTGAGTATCTAGGATTACAGATAATGAACTACCAACATTCGGCATGGGAAGATTTTTAAGATCCACTAAAATCACTAATACTAAGTTCTTCATCTAGTCCTTCTTGTAAATTAATAACATTATCATCTTAAGTACAATAGATATAGCAATGCTGTTGGAAAATAGAGATCCTAACTAACACTAGACTTTTGTGGTGTAGTAAATTTTAGAAAAAAAAATTGTACAGGGTCAACTTTTGCAATCACCCCCTGTCCTTAATCCTTTATAAGAGACTGGGGTTAAATGAACAAAGTGATTAAGAAAAAAAGGAAAAACCTAGAGCAGTTGAGGAGGTTAAAAAGGACCAATTTTAGAAAGGTCCAAGATCTACTGGCTAGAGAAAATAAGTGAACACAAAAAGGAAAGTCAGTCAGAAAGAGAGCTGACTAGTCTGTGTATCACAAGATGGTCTGAGGAATTAGGAGTATGTGTTTGGAAATAACTGCTGTATGGATGACAAGCAATGCATGTGACATTTTTGAGGCAATCCTGTGAAAGCTTTCCTATGGATCTGCCCGATATTAATTCATCCGTCTTTATAACAACCAAAGGAAGCAACCGTTCTCTGATTCCCACTGAACACATGGGAGAAATTGAGACACGGAACATTTCTGGGTATTGCTCAAAGTCAGGTCTACAAAACTGGCAAAGCTTGTTTTAGACCCAGCCATTGAACTATAGGGTCATATTATAGAAATTCCTGCAATATATGATGATTACATTCTGCTTCTTTGGAGTGCACCCATTTGTTAAGGTGGCCACCACCAAGCTTTCTCAAAATGGAGGAGAGAAGAAGGGAAGGGAGGGGAGGGAAGGAAAGAGAGGCAAGAGAGATCACAGTTACATTCACTAATATTCTAATAATCCATAAGGCAATTTTCACCAGAGACAAAAGAGCCACAAGAGCAGGTTGCACATTAATCTGGGCCATTGTGCTGTAGAGGAGGACTATGATATGCCGCATAATTAAAAGTCATTTAGCTGCCCGCTTGTGGCTCACATCTGCAATCCTATGTTCTCAGGGGGCTGAGGTCTGAGGATCGTGGTTCAAGGCCAGCCCAGGCAGAAAAATCCATGAGACTTTATCTCCAATTAAGCACCATTACAAGCTGGAAATAGAGCTGTGCGCTCAAGTAGTGGAGTATTAGCCTTGAATGAAAAAGCACCCAGCCTCTGAGTTCAACCCTAGGACTGGTACCTCTCTCCTCCCCTGCAGTTATTTACAGTAAGTCTGGATTTTTTAGGACTGCTGTTAAGCTCTTTTCAGATTTAACTCTGGATTTTTTTTTTCTTTAGACCTAGACCTTGAGCAGCTATCCCTTTAGCCTCTTGCATTAATTCTTCCTATAACCAGACAGAATTCTTTCAAGTTAGTGAAAACATGCAGAGAAACTCAACCCCTATCTCCAGCTCAGATGACCTACTTCTGAAGGTCTGCCCTCCCCTGAAGTATGGCTTGTTTTGACATCATGGAGATGACTGTTCTTTTTTATTTATAGGGACTGACTACATAGAAACTCTCACTCACAGCTCTGTTTGTCTCAGGGCCTACTGAGTTTTTTTTCTCTGTAGACAGTTTGGGGAAGATCAGGTAGGGGGCAAAAGGCAGAACATTATCAAATAATGCAAGTCCAAACGTTTCTTAAAGATCTGAGTTAGAAATTGGATCCAATCATGGCTTTCAGGGCAGCCTGAAAATACCACAGTTGAATATGAACTCCAGTTCATATTAAATAGAAATCTAATTTGGAATAGAACTATATTCTCTTCTCATTTTCATCTCATCTTAGTTTTACTTTATTATACTTTGATGACATACTTGGCAATCCTTTGACGCAAATAAGACACTTACAATGGAAGATTTATGATAAATTCCTTACAGTGTTGATAGTGGACCATTTTAGCTAAATATCTAGAGTTTCATATTTTCCCTTTAAAAATAAGTCTAAATAGATTCAAACAAGATCAGCTATATTTTTATGAGATTTCTGGAAGATAAATACTTTGTTGAACCAAAGTCACTTAATGCTCGCTAAAAAGCCATAAAATAAGGCATGAATATAATGAGATGTATAATTTCAACTTCAGGATATGACTGTAAATAATTTACAGGATTTAAGCTTTACAACACTATCTGCTTGTTTAAAATGTATCATTTATATTCCTTGAAGTTTCTCTTGTTGACAAGTAATTATTGAATCACTGAAATATGTAGAGTAGCTGGGCACTGGTGGCTCAGGCCTGTAATTCTAACTACTTAAGAGGCTGAGAGCTGACTCACAGTTTGAAGCCAGCCAAGGCAGGAAAGTTCGTGAAACTCTTAATCTCCAATTATCTACCAGAAAACCAGAAGTGGAACTGTGGCTCAAAGTGGTAGAATGGGTAGCCTTGAGCAAAACTGCTCAGAGACAGTGCATAGGCCCTGAGTTCAAGCCCCACAACCAACCAAAAAGAAAAAGAAAAATATGAACAGTCCATACAGATTTTTTAAAAGAGAGAAACAGGAAAGATACTTCATCTTGAATATTTTCTCATTTAGAGAAGTAGATCTTGTATACTAGAAATTAAATATCTATACAAGGGATTAAAATCATTGTTAAAGCCCTGTTCTGTGGCTTACATCTGTAATTCTCAGGAGGCTCTGAGAATCATGATTCGAAACTAGCTCTGGCAGGAAAGTCTGTGAGACTCTTATCTCCAATATACTACCAAGAAGCTAGAAGTGGAACTGTGGCTCAAGTGGTAGAGTGCTAGTCTTAAGTGATAAAATGAAGGACAGTGCCCAGGCCTTAAGTTCAAGCTGGACCTGCACAAATAATAATAATAATAACAACCATTAAGTGAATCCAGTCCTCCAGTCTGGTGTTTGGAGAGCTGGATGGGGAGTTATACAAGAGCATGGTAGTGTTTACACGTTACCCACAGTTGTAAGGGAGATGTCATGCAGGCTTCCTTGATCTGCCTGTAGAGTGACTAGAAGAGACCCTTGCCTGTGAATGATGCCCACAGTACCAACTGGGGTCTCCTTTGGACAAGTAAATTTAATGCCAATAAATGTTATAGCTTTATGCATAACCCTTCGTTCTAATTCAAAATAGCTAGAAATGTAACTCCCCAAATAAGCAGATGTAATCTGTCTGTTGATCTCAGTCTATTTTAGTCTCCAAGAACTGGCTAGTTGTGTGTTTTTACAATCTTATAAATTGTTCATTGTGTTTATTCCCCCCAGCAACCCTCATTCGTGGAGCTTTGCTTTAGTAACAAAACAGAAGCTCTGCAGTTTCTGTTTGTGCCTGATTGGTTGTCGTGATGGTGATGATTCTTCCCTTGTGCATTTTCCATATTGCCCTTAAATAATAACCAAGTGCATTTTATAAAGAAGACATTAGCTACTTTCCCAAGGGGGGAAAATTCCTTAAAACAGCCATGAAAAGTTCTAATCGGTGAAAACCCAAGTCTGCACTACACACTCAGAAGAAGAAAGGGTGAATATAACATGGAAGTTGAAGGTTTAATTATTCGTAGGTGCTGTGTACTCAAATAGAATCTTATTTTTAGCACTATGTTTTATTCAACAGGAGATTTATCTTCACTGGATAGCCATTCTAATACTTGCTGGGATGTATTACATTTTTAATTTAATAGATCATTTCGAAATTTAATTTTAGGAGTTTTACATAGCCCTACAATAATGATTATTAGAGATCAGGAACTCGCTGGAGATAAGCATGGATAATAAATGTCTGATCCAGTACTACCTAATTATATCCTTGAAAGGATTTTGACTGTTAAATAATTTCCATGTTTTCATGCATTCTTTGTTCTTGATAGTACTTGGGGTGAACTTTGGGACCTTCTGCTTGCTAGGCAGTTGCTGTACTACTTGAGCTCTACCCCCTTCAGAGTTTTTGTTTAGGTTATCTTGCAGGTGTGGTGTCATGTTTCTGACCTGTGTGGCAGAGATCCTCCTACCTATGACCTCCCAAGCTGGAGTTACAGGTGTGAGCGACCTCAATTGGTGATCATGCATTCTCTTATTTTGTTGTTTTTTGGTTTGAGTGCCCATCCTGAGGCTTAAATTTGGGGCCTGGGCACTGTCCCTAAACTTCTTTTTGCTTAAGGCTAGTGTTGAACCAACCACAGCTCTACTTCCGTGTGTGTGTGTGTGTGTGTGTGTGTGTGTGTGTGAATATGTTGTATATATTGTATATTATATGTGTTTGTTTGTTTGTTTTGGAGATACCAATCTCACAGGCTTTCTTACCTGAGCTGGCTTCAAACCTCTATCCTCAGATCTCAACCTCCTAAGTTGCTAAGATTATAGGCATGAGCCACCAGTCAAGCCAGTTATAAACACCAGTGTCACCAACTTCTTTGTATAACAAGTCTGTGTTTCCACTGGCTGTTCATATTATCATATAGTACATGGTTTTTAGTGGTAAACTAGAGATGAATGTCTCACAGACTTTCCTCCCTGGGCTGTCTTCAAACCCTGATCTTCACATCTCAGCCTCCTGAGTAGCTAGGATTACAGGTATGAGCCTGAGCCACCCGTGTCAAATTACACATAGGGACTTTCAAATGAGAATTCAATATAAAGCTTTACATAATGTACGTATTTAAAAATTAGATTGAAAATGGGAGTAATACAAATTAATGATTTATAAAGCACTTTACTTATATAATTGCTCTTCAATGAATATAAAGATTCACATATACATCTACGAAGAATAGTGATTTCATTCTCTTCAAGAATGCATGAACTGGGGCTGGGAAGGTGGCTCACTGGTAGAGTGCTTCCTGGTATGCATGAAGCCCTGGGTTCGATTCCTAAGCACCTCATAAACAGAAAAAGCCAGAAGTGGTGCTGTGGCTCAAGTAGTAGAGCGCTAGCCTTGAGCTGAAGGGACAGCGCCCAGGCCCAGAGTTAAGCCCTACGACTGACCAAAAAAAAATAGGATGTATGACCAGCCACGTGCTGGTGGCTCATGTCTGTAATCCTAGCTACTCAGGAGGCTGAGACCTGAGGATTGTTGTTCAAAGCCAGCCCAGGTGAAAAAGTCAGTGAAACTCTTATCTCCAATAAATTACTCAGAAAAAGCTGGAAGTGGCATTGTGGCTCAAGTGGTAGAGCATTAGCCTTGAACACAAAGAGGCTCAGGAACAGCACCCAGGCGGAATTCAAACCCCACAACTGGTACGTGTACGTAGGCGTGTACACGCAAATGCACCCCCCCCCCAAAAAAAAAAACCTAGCTTGAGCCAAAGGGAAAAGAAGAACCTGAGAGTTCAATGAGGAAAACTAAGGAGAAAAAGAAGATACAAATGGCAATGTGGTTATCTAGTTTTGGCTAAATATTTGTAGTATGACCCCTTTTCAAGAAGTCTCAGAAATTCAGCTAAGAAATAGCAGTAGAGCAGGGATTTTCATACTGATATTTAAAAAGTCAAGAACCATTCTTTTTAAGCTAGTGATAATAGACATGGTCAAGTTAAGGAAATTTCCTAATACTATGCATTTATATAAGGAAATTTCCCAGTATTATTCATTATTATTTGATAGTTTTTTTTTTTTTGTATTTATGCCAGTACTTGAATTCAGGGCTTGGGCACTGTCCCAGAGTTGTTGATTTATTTTTCGCCTAAAGCTGGCATTCTACCATTTCAGCCACAGCTTCTCTTCCAGCTTCTTACTGGGTAACTGGAGATAAGAGTCTCACAGACTTTCCTGCCTGGGCTGGCTTTGAACCATAATTCTTAGATCTCATTCTTCTGAGTAGTCAGGATTACAGTTGTGAGACATAGGTACCTGGTTCAATATTCTTTCTTTCTTTCTTTTCTTTTTTGGTCAGTCATGGGGCTTGAATTCTGGACCTGAACACTGTGCCTTAGCTCTTCAGCTCAAGGCTAACACTCTACTACTTGAGCTACAGCGCCACTTCCGGTTTTCTGGTGGTTTTTATTGGAGATAAGAGTTTCACGGACTTTCCTGCCTAGACTGGCTTTGAACCACAATCCTCAGATCTCAGTCTCCTGAGTGGCTAGGATTACAGGCATGAGCCACCAGCACCCAGATCCACAATTCAGACCCACATCTGCAGCTGCATTTTTCTAACCCTGACTCTGCTGTGTAGCCTACTGCCTGGTGATCTGCAGGATGTCTGTGTTGAAATAGATCTTAGATACAGAGCTGAAGACCCTGGGAGCATTGGCAAGTGTAGAGATGGATACAAACCCTGGGGAGTTAGTTCATATGAAGACTAGTTTAAGCTATATGTTGATATGCTAATTTACTCTAATTTTGGACTAACTCCCAATTAAGCAGGGAGGCAAACTATGAAAGAAGGAGCTCTCGTGTGTGTGTGTGTGTGTGTGTGTGTGTGTGTGTGTGTGTGTGTGTGTGTGTGTTCGAGGCCTAGGGGCTTGGACTCAGGGCCAAGGGACTGGTCCCTGAGCTTCTTTTGCTCAAGACTAGCACTCAACCACTTAAGCCACAACTCCACTTCTGGCTTTTTGGTGGTTTTTATTGGAGATCATGGAGATAAGAGTCTCCTGGACTTTTCTTCTCTGGGCTGGCATCAAATAATAATCCTCATATCTCAGCCTCCTGGGTAGCTAGGATTATAGGGATGAGCCACCCTCATCTGGCAACATCTCTGATTTTGTCACAACAAAATAATATGCTGGCCTAAGTGTAATGACTCCTAGAGCAACTGTGCTTCAGATGACTGGGCTGTAAAATTTCAACATGAAGCAAAAACATCCTGGGTAGTTTTGTTGAAGTCCTCATGACACAAGGAATGTGACAGTACCCACCCAGAGGGCTCTTCACCTAAAAGGGTTCAGGAAATATCTGCTTCCTTCTCAGAAGGATATCCCAAGTAGAAAAATGGAAAATTAAACAACAGTAAATGCAGAACATGACACGCCTTAGCATGGCAAAAGACAGCAAGCTCTAGTCTGCTGGGTCCCCTTTCTGTCTCTGGCAGATTTTAAGAGCATGTAAGGAGAATTTGCTCACAGTGGATACAGTGTGTGCTTCCTCTCAACCAGAGCTCTGGATCCCAAGTAACAGAAAGGTCTGGCAAAACGGTCCCTATGGTTCTAGGTTTAAGTACTTTAACTCATTGCTTAAAAGTTAATGTAGTATGGAAGTTTAGTACATGGCCAGGGTCAGAAGAGATAAGAATAAACACTTAAATTAAAAATTAAGAAGCCTGGTGGAATCTATGATCCTAGCTACTCAGGAGGCTGAGATCCAAGGATCGTGGTTCAAAGCCAGCCTGGGCAGGAAAGTCCATGAAATTCTTACATCCAGATAAGCACCAAAAAAGCCAGAAGAGCTGTAGCTCAAGTGGTAAGAGTGTTAGCCTTGAGCACATAGGTCAGGGACAATGCCCAGCCCCAGGACTGGCACATACACTAAAAAGAATTATACCAGAAATTATACCAAGCAGTCTCAGGATGGAAAGACCCAGACTCAGATGAACCATTTCCTGCCATATGATCTTGAGCCCCCAAGACTCACCATATGAGGTTGAGACTTCATCTTTCAGGTCCGCATTCTTCAGTGATTGATTGCATATCTACTTGTTCTTTAAATTCTTTGAAATGACAGCAAAGCACCCAGATCCTAATATATAATGTGCTGATTTGAGACAAGTATTAATACTTCTGTATCCCTTATCCCCAGGATGGTTAGCCCCTCCACTCCCAGATAATAGTGTCCTGATATTGATCACAATCTATTAGCTTTGCTTTTTCTTGAAGAGTATACTCATTTTTTGAGATTGCATCAATAACCATGGTTTTCCCTGATACATAGGATATTTCTAGACCAAAGAAGTGGTCCTTACCTATAAAAACTTACTACACAATTCAAGTTAAAGATGAAGAACTACTTTGAAATACAGACACTATTAGCCCAATGCCAATGGCTCATGCCTGTGATCCTAGCTACTCAGGAGACTGAGATCTGAGGGCTGTGGTTTGAAGCCAACCAGGGCAGAAGAGTCTGTGAGACTCATCTCCAACCAACCACCAAAAAGCTGGAAGTAGAGCTGTGACTCAAGTAGTAGAGTGAAAAAGCTATAAAGCCATAGCATCCAGACCCTGAATTCAAACCGAAGGACTCGTACACACACACATACACACACACACACACACGAAAACATTCTATTCCCAGTTGTGAGACTACATTAATAAGATAAACATACAGTATCTTCTGGAAAACCTTGAGCCATCATAATTCCTTTGGCTTACAAGAAGAGCCTTGAAGAACCTATCCATTTTCTTTCCTAGTGCTGCGCTCACTTTTCCCTGGGGGAGGGGTAGCAAGAGAGAGAGTATACACAGTATGGAGCCCTGCACATTCTTGGTCCAGTTACGTGGCTTTTTTGGTCATTAGCTTTCCCTGTGATAAAGTATGAAGAATAAATGAGTTAACCAACAGAAATGGCCTGTCATATGACAGAGCCTACCATCCTCTTCTTTAAAGCAAAAACAAAACAAAACACTATGGTTTTATTGTTAAGTAGCTATACAAAGGTGTTGCCATTCAACAAAGTAGTATGTGAACACAGTGAATCTTGATCAGTGTTGCTCACAGCCTCTTCTTGTTAATGGCAAACATTTTAGCCCATGAGCATTTCTGGCTTTGGCTGGGAAAAGATGTGGCAATTGTGTTGGGATGCATGGTATCATCAAGTACTGCCATGTTAGTTTTCTTCAGGGTATCTCCTTTCATTCTCTCAACTTCCTAGAAGTTCCCTAGCCCTAGGATCTAAGCCATGCAATAAAAAATAAAAGGATTGTTCTTTTTATTCCTACTTGTTCCCCAACCCTTGAGGGTGCATAGCCTTTCTCTTGAGGTAGAAAGAGTTGGTGTAAAAGGACTAGTGCATGCAGATGGAAAAGGTGACAGAAATAATGTGTGTGTGTGTGTTTGTGTCTGTGTCTATCTGTGTCTGTGTATGTGTGAATATGCCAGTCCTAGGACTTGAACTCAGGACCTACGTGCTATTCCTGAGCTTTTAGTACTAAGGCTCTATACCATTTGAGCCACAGCTGCACTAATAGATTTTTTTGTACTTAATTGGTAATAAGAATCTTAGGACTTTTCTGTCCTTCTGGCTTTAAAACTATGACTGTAGCCTCTTGAGTAGCTAGAATTACAGAGATGGTCCACTGGTACTTGGTTCAGACAATCAGTCTTACTGATCATTTGAAGAACTGTAAAATCCTTGATTCTGCAACTCAGTCAGAAAAGTTCCAACTCTCAAAGCAGCAACTAAAAATGGTTAAAATTTACACAAGTAGCTTTAGGCATCCTAAATCAGAAGTCAGCATAACTAGTAAAAATTCAAGCGATACTCATTTTCTCTAGGAACCAGGATAATGCAAATGCAAATAAGGTAGAGTCTTACAAGCATTGTATTGGCAAACGTTAAAAAGAAAAAGCCTAAAATCCTAGGTTGAGGATATGAGGTTAACAGAAACTGCCTATAAAAGTACAAATTTCCCCATGGTGCTGGTGGTTTACATTATATCCTACCTATTCAGGAGGCTGAGATCTGAGAATCAAGGTTTGAAGCCAGCCCAGGCAGGAAGGCCTGTGAGATTCTTATCTCCAATTAACGACCAGAAAGCTGGAAGTAGAGGTGTGGCTCAAGTGGCAGAGCACCAGCCTTGAGTGAAAGAGCCACATGAGAGCTTGAGGCCCAGAGTTCAAGCATATCCCCGACAAAACTATACATTTCTATAATCCCTTTTGAGACTACCTTAGAGAAGCACCAAAAATGGCTGAATAAGACCTTTGAAATCATTTGGCATTAAGTATATCTGCATAAAGAGGTTCATTTGGAGTTAATAACAGAAATTTGAAAGTGAAAACAGTCATTCTTTGAGGAGAGGATGAAGCAAATTTGATATAATAGTATATATAAATATATATAATAGTATATAGAATATATATAATAGAATATAATAATATATATAAATATATACTTATATAAATATATATAAGCATATTATATATAACTATATATATAAACATATTATATATTTATATATACTATAAATAGTATATATAAAATGTGTAAGCCCAAATTTGGTTATGGAATGCCAAATGAATAAATAAATAAAATGGCTAAACCAGATGTATATTAGCTGGTCCAACAAAAACATTAAATACAATCAGAAGTTGAAAAATGTTGTACATTTTATGATTTTTGAAAGGTAAAAGCACTTCATCTTCTTTATATTTATCCAAAATTTAAAACCAAATGGATGGACTGGGAAGAGAAAATTTTCCAGTTTAATTTTATCTTAATAATAGTAAGCAAACATTACTAAACCTTAGCATTAACATGTAGTCATTGTATAGCAGTGGTTCTCAGAGTTCCTTTTGTCCTTGGACCAGAATCACCGGCATCCCCTGAGCAGTATTAGAATTGCAAATCCTCAGGCCTACCAGTAGAACTGCAGCATCTGAAATTGTCGGGGTGGGGTCCAGGATGCTGTTCGAACAAGGCCCACCCACACTGCTCCAAATGACAAGAGGCAGGGATGCTTCTTGCATTATTCTCTGTGATTGTATGTATTTCGTTGTAGAGAACATTAAAGCTTGTTTTCCTGTCTCCATTATTAGCCTTCGTGGCTGTAAAGTTTCAATTCCATGACTAAATTTTTCTTAAGGACATGAACTTCCCACTGTCACATCAAGTTGCATGGGCAGATCTCTTCAGACTGAGTGAAGAGGGGAAAACAAGGAGATGGGGAATTTAGCCATTATTTTGTTGTAAGGTGAGAAAACAGAGAAGCCACATTTTAAGAGGTGGAATCTTGGAGTCTTGATTAAAAACCTGGTGACGGCATGGTGGATTCCTGTCTCAAAGACCAGCAGCCAGCAAATACACTTAACACTGTTAAGACATTCAGCCATGAATGCCAGAGAGGAAAGAAAGAACATAAACAATACCAACAAACCATTTCAACTGCAGTGGAGAGCTGAAGTGTGATGACTGGAGAAGAGACAGGAGACAGGAAACAAGACACGAACATGGAGATACCTGAGGTAGTCTGGGCCTAAATAGGGTCAGGTCAGGGGGCAGGGTCACAGGAAACTCCCAGTCCCAGGCACTAGACTGAGATTTAGTAATCTATCAGCCAAGTGCCACTCCTGTCTCCAGGGATTCAGGCACACCCATCATCTGTGAGGCGTGGTCTTCACCTTCCCCCTCCACCATGAAGACAAGATGCCAGACCCTACCATTCACCATGTAGCCAAGATGGACTGGCCAGACCTGAACTCTCTATTTCAATTTGAATGTGAATTGCCTAGTAAGTGTATCATCCTAAATTTTTATTTTGATCTACTGACAATTTTCCCATGATTGACAAATAGCTCATGTATCAGGGGTATTCACAACAATGGAAAATATTTATGAGCCAGTAGAACATCAGATACAGGGTGACATTGATCAAAATGCATCGTGTTCATCTGCTTGTGTTGAATGGCAGCTCCTTTGTACAACTACTTAAAGGTAATATAGATAAATATAAACTAAAAATAATATATATTATGTTCTATGATATAATACTGTGTTATATGATATTATCTATAACATATAGAGTTATGTTACATATAACATTATGGCCTGAGGGGTTGAGATGTGAGTAGAGACAAAGAGATTAGGAATGAGGACATCTTGTTATATGGATTGTCATTGCAGCTGCCATTGAGAATTCCACAGGGTGTGTTCGAAGGCCAGGTTTTAGTGGAGGAGGTGAAAGACAATGTATAGAACAAAGGACATTCTAACGCCAAGGCCCACATAGTTATTGATACCATCTGGGACTATGAGTTTGTTTTACTGTGGACTCAAAGCATTAAAAGGCAAGATAGTGCTTAAAGCAGACAGAGAACATATTTGAAAGCAAAAGGCTACAGACTCTCTGTAGCGAGAGGCCCCATGGGAAGTGCCATGGGAGTCCCTTGGTGTTACTCTAGCAGGAGAGGTCGACTATACTTCCCTGGGCTTGGCACTGGCTGTATGATGGCTTGTGTGTGTGTACCATCCTGGCTTTCTTACATGTCTGAGCCAGAACACAGAAAGTGATGGGAAGAAACATTTGAGTAGGAGCCCAAGGCATTATGGGAAGAAGAAGCTCCTTGGTGGGCCACAGGTTTTTTGCCATGTTCACTTTTTTTTTTAAGCCTTATCTACCTAATCAAGGTGGCTAACTCTCCTTCAGTCATCTTAGTTCAGTTTAGGGGTGTGAAATGTTAAGTGGGAGTCTTCCATTTTTGTGCTGTAGCTGGGTGAACCCATTACAACTTTTTGAGAGGGCTGGGAATGTAGCTTAGTAGTAGAGTGCTTGCCTAGCATTCATGAAGTCCTGGGTTTGATTCCTCAGTACCGCATACACAGATAAAATCTGGAAGTGGTGCTGTGGCTCAAGTAGTAGAGCACTAGCTTTGAGTAAAAGAAGCTCAGGGACAGTGCCCAGGCCCTGAGTTCAAGCTCCAGGATAGGCAAAAAAATAATAAAACAAAACAAAACCTTTTTGAGAAATGAGATTGATGTGTGTGATACAGAACAATGTCTCAAGAAGCTCAGCTTGGCTTAAGGATCAATGATAGGGACTGAAAGTGAGAAGACAATCATGAAGGAGATTTCAGGACTTTGTGAGAAAGTGAACAGTAAGATGGTGAAAGAAAAATCCAAATGCAGTACCAGTGAGGGAAGCTGCGGGAAAGAAAGTGAGAAATGACTGTGTGTATTTATTTCTCATTGCAGAATAAAAAAGCTACTAGAATGTGTGACATCAGACCAGCAGATGCATTACCTTTCAGCTTTGGAGGGAAGTTAGAATCTAAAACAGGGCTGTGTTTCTGTCCAACCGTGGGGTCTGCCTGTGGTACACAGCTCAGGGCCTCTTCCCCCATCTCCAAAATGTGCAAGTCCCTTTGCCTCTGACTATCCTTACAAGGACCATGTGACAATGCCTAGGCCCTTGCAGATGATCCACCATAACTTTGCATCCTCATAAGCCTGAACTTAATCACGTCTGCAAAAAGTCTCTTGCCATTTACGGGAACTTACTCAGAAGTTCCAGGGATTAACATCTTCAGAGGTCATTGTTTATGGTTACTACATGGAATATTATCATATTAGACTATCACCTAGGATTTAATAGGCACTCAGTAATTTTTTTGAGTCAATACTAGACCTTGAACTCAGGGCCTGGGTGCTCTTCTCCAAGGCTGATACTCTTCCACTCAGGCCGGAACTCTTCCAGCTTTTGGCTGGTTAATTGGAGATAAGAGGCTCTCAGGTTTGTCTTACCTGGCTCATATCAAACAGTGATCCTCAGAGCTCAGCCTCTTGAGTAGCTAGGATTACAGGTGTGAGCCACCAGTGCCAGACTTGGTACTCAGTAATTATTAGTTGGACAATGTATTTATGGCAGAGTGAATGAATGAGGTAAGGAGAATTTTGTAAAGGGCAACTGAGAGAATTCTTCACATGCTTTTAACATCAGACATTATTATCATTGTTGTTACTGCTCTTGTTGCCATGTTGTAGTTTTCTTGGCAATGTATGGGGGGGAGGTGACAGTGGTTATCTCAAATCCTGTTGTTACTCTATAACTAGGAGAGAAGGATTGCTGAGATGAATCTCTTTCTCTCCTCCCCGGCTTGCCTCTTCATGTGCCTTATCCTCAGCACTGGGAACAGCTTTGAGGCAATCGAGCCTGAGTGAATGTCTGGGGGCAGCTGCTTAGTGAAGAAAAAAATTGCTCAGTGTGGCCACAATCAGTGTGGCCTTGCAAAAACCAGCTGTCACATTCCACGCTGCTCACCCAGCTAGCATCAATGCTTGCCCTTTGCATTCCTCAGAGAGCGCTGGAAGCGTATCCTATCTGCATGCTGGGAGCAGTGCCAATAAAATAAAGCTTAGCGGCCTGAGAAGAAGGTGGCTTAGTGGTAGAGTGCTTGCCCAGCATGCAGGAAACCCTGGGTTCAATTCCTCAGTACCACAAACACAGAAAAAGCAAGAGGTAGCACTGTGGCTTGAGTGGTAAAGCACTAGCCTTGAGCAAAAGAAGCTCAGGGACAGTGCCCAGTGCCTGAGTGCAAGCTGCAGGACTGGCTAAATAAATAAACCTCAGAGAACCTTCTTGCTTACATACAAGTAGGCTGGGGTTCCTGCCTCCCAGGGCTCAGGTGGCTAGCAGGTGTAGGCAGCAATGAATGGACTTTCACTAGACTCCTTCACATCAATGAATGGACTTTCACTAGACTCCTTCACATCATTTCTTTTTTTTTCTGTCTTGAGCCTTTGTGCTCAAGGCTAGTGTTCTCCCACTTGGAGCCACAGCTCCCCTTCTGGTTTTCTGGTGGTTCATTGGAGATAAGAGTCTCACAGACTTCCTTGCTCAGGCTGGCTTTGAAGTACCCTCCTCAGATCTCAGCCTCCTGAGCAGTTAGGATGTCAGGCGTGAGCCCTCAGTGCCCAGCATGTCCTTCACATTTTCATAGGCTTTGCCCCTCACACACACAATCAAAGTTGTCTCTGCAAACTAGCATTAAGCCTAGCAATTAGGTCATGCCTGTCCTCCCTGCCCTTGGGGGGAGGTAGAGGCAGAAAGAAGGACCACCAGTTCCGGTGCAACTTAGCTGCATGGTGAGTTCCATTTCAACCTGGGCCCTGCAGCAACACCCCAGCTCAGCAGCCAAACAGCACAGGACAGACAGTCCCTGGCAGGCAGTTCCCTGACAGGAAGCAGATGAACTTCATTTGTGAAAAGGAGCAATCCGTGACAGAGGAAGGACTTCATAGCCACAGCAGCATGAGGTGCAGGGCGAGCTCTGCTCAGAACACAATGAAATATGGAGTATTTAAGCTGTTTGCTTTCATTGGCTTGGTGACCTTGAACAGACACTATACTCCTCCCTCCTTTCCTTCTCCTTTCTTCTCTGAAGGGTTGGGAAGGAATATATGTGTACAAGTATGTGTACATATATGTATATTTATACCTACATGGATGGATATAAAAATAGATTATACCATGTACGAAAATATATGCATGTTTGTATATAATAGTTAATATATCATATTAATTATAAAAGTTAATATATACGAATTATATATCATATATAATGCACATATATTAATATATGAATTAATATATATTAATTAGGTCTTAGGAACATTGTTCTTTGAACCAGAGAGAACATTTTTCATCCCACGTTTAGAAATTATGCTTCTCTTAGAACTATTCTTGAACTTAAAATTTGCAATTAAAACTCAAGCTGAAATTGGGACACAGGTTTTAATAAACAGAGAGCCAGGGGACCGTCACATGTCTTTTGAAGGAGCCTTATTCCGAGTGCCTGTGTACTGAGACATCTCCTGTTGGGGACCCCAGGGAACAGGTGTTATTTTGGTCCCACATTTTCTGTAGAAATTGATTCTCTCCCCCCACCCCCACAGGACATGATGCAAGCTCTTCTCTTGCAGCTCACGCTGACAGGTACCAGAGGACAGGTCACTACCTAAGGTGCGGTTGCCTGCAGCCAGTAGCTGCTGTGGGGTACAGGGAGCTAGTGGGCCTTGGACTCGAACCACAATTCTAAAGGACTGCAGTGACCTAATTTAACCAACAATATCACTTTTTACCAGTCTTGACTTCAGAAAATACACTGGCCGCCCATTTTTCTTTTCTTTTAAGACTTCCAAATAAACTCATTTTATTGTCAGTCTATGCTAGCATGATAACTTTAACGAGCATCTGTATTTATGTGCCTGTGGGTTTTTTTTATTAGTTGATATTAGCCATACAGGAGGGGGGGTTGATGTTACATCTGCACACATGTTTGCATTGTATTCTAATCAGTCTCACTCTCCTCTGTTCCTTTCTGTGCCCCCCAATACACATCCTTGTACCCTGCAAAGTAGCTTCTAAACTGTGCCTGTATGTTTGGGGGGAATCATGTTTTTATAACTGAGAAGTGTTCTCCTTGACCTCCTCTGGGAACCTCTTCAAAGTTTCTCACATGCTGTGTACCTTCAAATTCATCATTAGTGTGTGGTGTCTGGGAAAGCTTTCATCCGCTCTCCACTCTGAGTTCTTTGGCATAGCCTTTACTCCAGCGGCCATCAGCCAGATACCTAGTGAGCACTTCCACATTTGTTGAATAAATGCATGAAGGAGCATTTTGAATAAGCCAGCGAGACTTGTGATGTTCTGTTGGACCCCTCTGGGCCTCAAGTGGGCCCCATTGGTTATGTAAACAAAGCAGACATGTAGGGGGCCGGGAAGGTGGCTCAGTGGTAGAGCACTTGCCTTGCATGCCTGAGGCCCTGGGTTTGATTCCTCAGCACCACATAAGCAAAAAGAAAGTGGCACTGTGGCTCAAGTGGTAGAGTGCTAGCCTTGAGCTGAAGAACTGAGGGACAGTGCCCAGGCCCGGAGTTCAAGCCCCACGACCGGACCCAAAAAAAAAAAAAAAAAAGCAGACATGTACAACCTTGGACAAGAGCTCCCTCCTAGGTTTTTACCATTGAGGCTGGAGCATCTAGAAATCTGCCAGTTATTTTCAAGAGTGACAAAGTATATGTCAGTAAGGGAGAGTTGAACTGAGGACAATTTAAAAATAAAAGGTTAGGATAAATGAATTGTTCTGCTTTTGAAAAAATACTCCTGAATAAAATGTACAGTATCTGGCCAGGGGTTGATGACTCACATCTGTCATTCCAGCTACTCAGGAGGCTGAGATCTGATGATCCCGGTTTGAAGCTAACCTAGGCAGCAAAGCCTGTGAGACTCTTATTTCTAGTAAACAACCAAAAGAAGAAAAAAAAAAAAGGCTGTAAATGAAGCAGTGGTTCAAGTGGTAGAACGCTGGCCTTGCGTACAAAAACTTAGGAACAGCGCCCAAACCTAGAGTTCAAGCCCAGGATTAGCAAAACACAAAAATAAAAGAATATATATATATAATATATGCATGTACAAAATACCATAGTGAATCCCTTGGTACACTAATATAATATGCACTAAGATCATGTTCACTAAGATAATACACACTAACCAAAAGGAACAGGAGAGTAAAGTGGGTTTTGGTGGGGGCTGAGTATCTGATAGGGGAAGGGTAAATGAGAGTGAACATGCTCATAGTACTCATTACACAGGTGTGAAAAGAGACCAATGAGAGCAGTGGAAAAGTGGTTTGAGAAAGGGGTGGGAAGTGAAGGAGAGTGACGGAGGGTGTGAGGGTGATTGTGTACATTGTGCATATGTGGAAATGTCACAATACCCCAGCACGCACACACATAAACATATCTCTTAAAAAAAAAAAAAGTCTCTTGATCCTAAGGAAGAGAGAAAAAACAGATGTTGAAAAAAAAAAACCAGAAAACTGCATCAGACAAGAATGTATCCTCCTTCCTGAGCGCTTCTGTTTGAGGGGAACTTTTTATAATTTAGTTATAACAAAGGGATAGAATGAGCTGGAAAAACAAAAGATGAGCCTTCCACACAAAACTAAGACCTCAAAACTCTTTTTTAATTTTATTTGTGTGTGTATGTGTGTGTGCACGTGTGCGTGCATGCGTGTGTGCGCACGTGTGCCTATACTGGTATTCGAACTCATGTTTTTAAACTCTTGCTTTGCTTTTCCTGCTCAGTGCTGGCACTCTCCCACTTGAGCCACAGCACCACTTCCAGCTTTTTGATGGTTAACTGGAGATGAGAGTATCACAGACTTTTGCACCTGGGTTGGCTTTGAACCCCAATCCTCAGATTTCAATCTTCTGGATTACAAGCCTAGGCCACCAGCACTTGGTTGTGTCTGCACATTCTTAACATTTTACTATTTACGGGATAATAGTTTAGTCCATATAAAATTTCCACAGGAAGGAAAGAGTAAACTTCGTATTAATAAAGAAGAGACAAGAGTTGGGGATTTAGCTCAATGGAAGAGCACTTGCATGGCCAAGTTTAAGGCCTGGAGTTCAATCCTCAGCTCTGGGGGGGAAAAAAAAGCACAAAAAGAGGCAGAAGTAAAAAATAGTTCTTTATAAGACTAAATCTCAAACTGAAGTTGGAATTAAATGGGTAAGTAAAATACAGTTCCAAGCAGAAAGAGGAAATGATTCCTAATGGTTTACTGAATGCTTTGTGGGACTTTAATCATAATCAAAAATCAGGTTGAACTAAGACATATATATATATGTACATCATGTACATATATATATATATATATATATTATAGTTTGTGGTTCAAATGCCTTCTGGTTTATTTGAAATAAGGCTTCACTTGTTAATACATGTTTTGAGTTTTCAGTAACTTCTTTGCCCAAAAATAAGTCTGGTGAAGGAGGTCAAGTTTCAAAAGATGTTGAGATTCATTCCTTTTGTGATTGGCCACTGAAACCTGTTTCATTGTTATTGCAAGAGCACCTGGCTTTTGTGAAATAGATAAAACCAAGCCAGGTACCAGTGGCTCATGCCTATAATCCTAGCCACTCAGGAGATCTGAGGATCACAATTTGAAGCTAGCTAGTCCAAGAGATTAATATTTCCAATTAGCCACCAAAAAGCCAGAAGTGGAGCTGTGGCTCAAGTCGTAGAGCACAATCCTTGAATGAAAATGCCACGTGAACACTCAAGGCCCAGAATTCAAGTTCCAGTAGTAGCTATTGTGACAGATAGATAGATAGATAGATAGATAGATAGATAGATAGATAGATAGATAGATAGATAATAAATAGATGACATATTTTACTGATAATGCAAAATGTTCACTTAACTACTATATTAGAAACATAAATTGACTGATAAATTATTGAAATTCTAATATTGTAGACAATATTGTCTTGCAGTGTGATTACCAATTAGCTCATTGAAAACTCAGGATAAAGTCACAGAATCCAGTACAGTTTGGGCCTCCAGAAGTTTAAAAGCATTAATAATAATTTTATTTGTTATTTTATTTTTTACCAGTTTTAGGGCTTGAACTCAGGGCCTAGGCTCTGTCCCTGAGCTTTTTTGCTCAAAGTCAAATGCTCTACCAGTTTGAGCGACAGTGCCACTTCTGGTTTTCTGGTGGTTAATTGGAGATACGAGTCTTACAGATTTTCCTGCCTGGGCTGGCTTCAAACTGTGACCCTCAGATCTCAGCCTCCTAAGTAGGTAGGATTACAGGCGTGAGCCACCAGAGCCCAACTACCTTAATAGTCTTATTAGGAAAAAAGATTGTAGTCATCATATATAATATTCAATGTACATATGTGAAAAATAGAACCAGGTAACTTGAGGGGATGGATGAGGTTGGGAGAGATGGAGAAGAGTGATGGAAGAGACGACATTGATCAACATGCATTGTACTCAAACCCACTTTGTGCAGCTAAAAGTTATCATATATATTATATAAAAATAATTTTTATTGTAAAAATACTGTACAGAGGGGTTACAATTACATGGGCAAGGTAATGAGTACATTTCTTTTCAAGCATTGTTGCCTCCTTCTTTATTTCCCCTTATCATCCCTTCCCATCTCCCCACACACACACCTCCTCACCCCCCCCAAAGTTGTAAAGTTTGTTTTTCGACATTACATCTTGTACATCTCATTGTTGCAATGGGTCCACCTGTATCCCTATTTAAGCAATTTGTTTTTTCCCTTCCCCTCCACAAATTATACCAACATCAAATATAGTGAAAACGGGTTATACCGTGGGGGAGGGACATACAAAGCAACAAAGAAATCATCTTGTAAACAATATGTTAGAAACAATAGCGAGAAAGAAAAACCATTTGAGTCCTTATCTTGGGGTTCATTTCGCCTAACATCAACTTATCTGACCATTTCTGCTTGTCTCTAGTTATTGCAAATAGGGAAACCATGGGACCTATGTTTCTTTGGGCCTGGCTTACTTCACTTAATATAATTTTTTCCAAGACTTTCCATTTCCTAACAAATGGGGCAATGTCATTCTTTCTGGTGGAGGCCTAGAATTCCATTGTGATTATAAACCACATTTTCTTGATCCCTTTATCTACTGAGGGGCATCTGGGTTGGTTCCATACCTGAGCTATGGTAAATAATGCTGCAATAAACATAGTTGTGCTGGTAGCTTTAGTATGGTCTTGTTTGTGATCATTTGGGTAAATACCCAAAAGTGGGATTGCTGGGTCATAGGGGAGCTCTATGTGGAGTCTTCTAAAAATAAATTTTAAAAATAATAATATTCAAAGGGGTGACATTGACCAAGACATATTATATTAATAAACTACTTTGTTGAATGGAACTCCTTTGAACAACTAAAGATAATGTTTTTTAGGCAAAAAGAAAACTGTCGTCAGTGATGCAGACTGTGTTTGGCTGTTGATGGGTTTGTCCTCGTTTTTTATCTTTGTGTAAATATCCTCTAAGCTAAACACTTGCACTTTGTAGAATCCGTATTAGTAATTCTCAGCGATGGAAAAATGTTTCACTTTTCTCTCTTTATTCCAGGTCGTTGGTGTTGCCCAGGCCATCAACAAGAAATCAGGAAATGGCGGGACATTCACTGAAAAGGATGAAAAGGTACCAAACCTGAGTCTGGCTTTATACCAGTTTAGCAAGATTGCTTTCTTTGTATTAGACATGGCCATCTACAATTTGCGCTTGCTGTAACCATTGATCAGGAAACATGACAGATTTTTTTTAATGTGTTCAAAATTGTGCGTTTGGTTGGGCACCAGTGTCTCACACCTCTAATCCCAGCAACTCAGTAGGCTGAGATCTGAGGATCATGGTTCGAAGCTAGCCCAGGCAGGCTGGTTTTTCGGTTCACAACCAAAAAGCTGCAAGTAGAAATAGGGCTCAAGTGGTAGAGCACTAGCCTTGAGCAGAAAAGCTCAGGGACAGCTCCCAGGCCTTGAGTTCAAGCCTCACGACCAGCAAAAAAAAGAAAAAAAGTGTCTATCTTTGTCTCAGTATGGTATTGGTTTTAGCTGAAAGTATTTGAGTTATTTGGTCAGCATCGCCCTTCCTTACCTCTGAGCCTGTGCCCCCCACGATCCCAGCTGTGTACAAATTAGGGCCACATCCTTGGTCTCTGCTGAGGTTTTCACTCTCAATTACCTTTCATCACTGCTAAAAAAGAGGTTCAACCTTGAGTAAAAAACCCCGAGGTGCCTCTCTGAGCTCAGCACTGCAGGTTGGCTAAAAATTGGAATTTCCTCTCCATGAACTAAGTTTCCCAGTGTTTTATAAGCTTTACATGCAGACGGTGGGGCGCCAAGGCGTGAATTCAGAGGGGATGGTGTGAATTTAGCTTCTGAAGCAGCGTTATTTTATTAAGCTTCTCATCCACCTCGGAAAAGGGGGCTGGTTCCTCAGAAGCACATCCTCAAACCCACCGATTACTGCATGAAGTACATGAGTTTTATTATTTCTCTTATTGAATATGTCATTATATATGAATCACAGCCCACTGTCCTTCTGTTCCAAGGCCATTGCTGTTTCAGTTGCTCCTACAAAAATTAGTAAGACCTTTGAATTTGGAAGACGTTCATCTGTGATAGTTATTTATAATTTGTTTGCTCATTTGTTTTTCATTTGTCTTTTTGCCAGTCCTGAGGCTTGAACTGAGGGCCTGGGCACTGTCCCTGAGCTTTATTGCTCAAGTCTAGTGTTCTACTTTTGTGCTGTACAGCTTTACTTTTAGCGTTTTAGTGATTAATTAGAGATTCTCAGCCTGGTTTTGAACCGTGATCCTCAGTTCTCAGCCTCCTGAGTAGCTAGGATTACAGGTATGAGCAACTGAGACCTGTGGATAAAGTTATTTTTGTCTCCATTTTGACCACCTGTATTAGTTCTTAGGTCTTAATTGATCCAGGGAACAGGCAGTGGAGATAGTGTCTTGCTGTGTAGCTTAGGTTGGCTTCCAACTCTCTATCTTTCTGACTCAGTCTCCCAAGTGCTGGAATAACAGCTTTATGCCACCCCACCTGCCCACAAGGACCTTTTAAAATCAGAGTAATGCATAGCCAATCTTCTGTTTAAATATCTGAGAATGTTTAGAAGAAAAACATAGTTTTTAATTGGATTTTTAAATCTGTTATGATAGTTATGTTTGCTATGATAGAGCATCATTGAATCAATTTGCAATTTATAGGCTGTGTAAAGTACAGCTATAGTTGTGGATCGAGGATGCCACTTAGGAAGTTAGAGGTATGGCTCAAGTGGTAGAGTGCCAGCCTTGAGCAAATAAGGCCAACCAAGAGCATGAGACTCTGAGTTGAAGTACTGGTACAAAAAAAAAGAATCACACTTAAAGTTTTATTTTGGGGCTGGGAAAGTGGCTCAGTGGTAGAGTGCTTGCCTTGC
>NW_012267286.1:280386-294345 GCF_000151885.1 Dipodomys ordii
CCCAAAAAAAAAACAAGATTTATTTTGATCAGTCATCAGAATGATTGAGGACATATCACCCTAGGAGGGTGATATATTTCTGTTTAAAAAAATTTTAATTGATACTTTCAACTTTATGTGACATTTAACTTTTTGCTGTTATTGCCAATATGCTCTCAACCAATGTGTGCATTTTTGTTTGCTGCAGTACTTTTATATAATCCCAGCATAAACCTGAGTTGTAATATCATTTAGAGGTGAAACCAAATTTTGCATAAAGCAAGTTGTAATTTAAATAGCATATAAAGAAAGCTTCATCTTAATTGCTCTTTCTTTTTTTTGTTTTTTGTTTTTGCTAATAAATTTATTTCTGTCAGTGCTCATGGCTCACATTTATAATCCTAGCTATTCAAAAGGCTGAGATCTGAGAATCATGGTTTGAAGCTAGCCCAGGCAGACAAATCCATAGGACTTTTATCTCCAAATAACCAACAAAAAAACAGAAGTGGACGTATAGCTCAAGTGTTAAATGCCAGTTAAAAAAAAAAAAGGAAACATTCCTGATATGACATAAAGTGATTGTGTTAGCAAACACTTGCTGTCTGCTAGTTGTCCCATGTAGCTAAAATTTTTTCCTGTTTTATATATGTAAGCATTATGCCCACCTGTGGTCCTCAGCTCCACCCAGACCTGAGCTCCTCCCAGCCCTGGAGTTCCCTCCAGACAGCCGGCCCCTCCCTCCACCCAGACCCACAGGAGCTCCCACCTACCTCACTTCCTACCCCAGACCCTGCTGCTACCTAGATAGCGGAGCTGTCCATGTGCTCTCTCTCTGGGGGAAATCTGGCTCCTCTAATAAACCTTGTAATAATCTTTCTCCTGTTCCTGCCTGCCTCTGCGTGGTCTCCTGGGATGGTTGTGACGGATCCTTTCAATATACATATATATATATATATATACATATGTGTATGTGTATGTGCATATATATATATGTATGTATATGGTGCATGTATGACGGTATCTCACAGTTTAGCCTAGGCTGGCTTAGATCTCACATGGTCCCATCTTACCCCAAACAGTCTTTGCCTCTCAATTGCTGGAATTACAGGTGTGCACAACCTCATATCCCAGTTGTATTTAGAAGAAACATCTATCCATCTGATTCTTAATATTCACTTCAATTGTAAATATTTTTGAGTGCATTTTATGTTTCAGAAAATACTACTAGAAGTCAGGTGTTGGTAGCTCACATCTGTAATCTTAGCTACTCAAGAGGCTAAGATCTGAGGATCTCAGTTCAAAGTCAGCCCAGGCAGGAAAGTCTGTGAGACTGTCATCTCCAATGAATCACCAGAAAACCGGAAGTGGCGCTGTGGCTCAAGTGATAGAGCACTCGCCTTGAGTTGAAGAGCTGAGGGACAGTGCCCAGGCCCAGGGTTCAGGCTCCACAACGGATCAAAAAAAAAAAAAAGGAAAATACTACTAGAATGATTTCTGTAGTCTATTTATTTATGCATTTATTTATTTACTTGTTGAGCCCAGAATTTTGCACAGGATGGGCAAGAGATTTATCACAACTACAATACAACCCCAGTTCTTGTCTTTTGTTTTCTGACACAGAGTCTCACAGTACAGCTTAGGCTGGTCTTGAACTCATTGTAGCCCAGGTGAGCTCTGAACTGTGATCCTCCTGCCTCACAGGCTCTCATCCATGATTCTAATTTCGGTCTTGTCTTCTCTGTTTTCCAGGACTTTGCTGCCTATTTGGCATTTTGTGGTATTGTCCTTCATAACGCTCAGCTCTACGAGACATCCCTGCTGGAGAACAAGAGAAATCAGGTGAGGCTGAATACCAAAGAGAGAGGTTGTATACGCTTTAAAATATACTGTTAAGTGCTTATCCAAGTCATGAATTCAGATGATTAAAAATTCAAATAGAACAGGTTCAGTCTCTAGATGCTGTAGCTCTGTCTTCTGCTTTCAGCACAAGACACTATTTGCCTCATCAGTGTTTGGCATGATTCTTTGACTTGAGAGGGGAGAATCTGATTTATAGTTCTGAACTTGCCTATGCCATTAACCCTACTTGCCATTATATCATTGTTTTAATTTACTAGATGGGGTTCATTTGAGACAGTAAGTGCTGCGTTTAGTTCCTGCTCTGTCAATTGTAGACATCACTCTCAGCTCTATACTTTATCCGATGAACAATGTAGCTTTCCTGTGTTTCCTGTCCTCTCTCTCTTTCCCCGCTACCACTCCTCAGCCCAGCTTTTCCCAGCTGGACTTTTTGTTATTGTTGTTGTTGTTGTTTATTGTTCACATTATTACATACATAATCTTCTAAAACCATGATATCAAGATTTGTCCTGGATAATCCTAAAATTAATACAGCCAGACACTGGTAGCTCACACCTGTAATCCTAGCTCCTCAGAAGAATGAGATCTGAAGATTATGGTTCAAAGCTATCCTGGGCAAAAAAGTCTGGGAGATTCTTATCTCCAATTAATGAGCAAAATGCAGTGGATTAAGTGGTAGAACACCAACCTTAAGTGAAAAAGTTAAGCAAGAGCTCAAGGTCCTGAGTTCAAGCCTCACTATTGGCACAAAATAAGATTAAAAAATAAATAAAACATACATTGAAAAAATAAAAACATATGACTCTGGCCTAAGAATCTGTGTGTGTGTGTGTGTGTGTGTGTGTGTGTGTGTGTGTGTGTGTGTGCGTGTGTGTGTGTGTGTATCTATCTATAGATAGATAGATATACTTGGTGGTAGCTGGCTAGATTATATAAACTCTCTAGAACCTGTGCAGATCAGTGCATTGTTTAGTTGATCAGTAATTACTTAATAATAAACTGTCACTCTTTCTTGTGTAGGTGCTGCTTGACCTTGCTAGCTTAATCTTCGAAGAACAACAGTCATTAGAAGTCATCTTGAAGAAGATAGCAGCCACCATTATCTCTTTCATGCAAGTGCAGAAGTGCACCATTTTCATAGTGGATGAAGATTGCTGCGTGAGTACCCAGTATGACTGTTTCAGTTTCAGAAAGGCAGAAACTCCTGTGGCTCAAAGCACAGCTTTGAAACCTTAAGTTAGCCTCAGAATTTCTCTCTCAACCCCATCTGCATATACAGATTTATGTAAAGCAGATCGGAGTATGCACTCAGTATGGTACATGGGATGTCTGTGTGCTTCTTCTGTCCATAGGTAGACTGTGTTGATGGAGACATACATTAGTATTGCACAGTGATACCCAGGACCTAGGTTGGCAGATAGAGGTAGAGGCCCATCTGTATGCATTAAGTATAAAAAAAAAGTCTTTGCAAGCCTAGGTGGCTCATGCCTGTAATCATAACTACTCAGGAGGCTGAAAACAGGATCAAGGTTTGAAGCAAGCCAGAGCAGGAAAGTCCATGAGATTCTTATCTCCAATAAACTGTCAGTAAAAAAAAAGCTGTTAAGTGGAGCTGTGGCTCAAGTGGTAGAGCACTAGCCTTGAGCAAAAAGAAGCTCAAGGACAGTACATAGACCCTGAGTTTAAGCTCTAGAACTGCCTCAAAAAATAGTAATAATAATTTTAAAATATATTTTCAGCAGAAATTGGGAGCTGTGTGCCAGTGGCTCATGCCTATCATTGTAGCTACACACACACACACACAAGAGAGGGAGAGAGAGAGAGAGGAGAGAATAGTTTGGTAAGAGGCATAGTCCAGTAGAGGTTGTTACTATGTAAGTCCTGAATCCTTTGACAATAATGGGAGCTATCCACTGTTCCATTTGTCAGATTTCAGTCTGTTGATTTGTAGCATGAGGAAATGTGTCTGGTGCATGAGGAGGGGTTGAGTGTTCTTATCCAGGGCTGATCACTTACAGACCAGCCAACTGCCTGGAGTTGTTTGCCATTAGAGTCAGACCCCTTGGATAAGCAAGTTTCCTTTATACAGTCTTGCAACATTTGAGAACATATGGGCCATTACTTCTGGAACATTTCTCTTAAATGTATTTATTTTCTTTTTACTGTAGACTAGGCTGATTATTGGGGGTTAACCAGCATAGTGGTACTATCCATTTTATAGATCAATTATAATCTTTAAGATATTAAAATTGATATTCTGGGGAAAAGCAGAATATTAAGGGTATTTAGCAGTTTAAATGATGTTTTGTGTGTGTGTGTGTGCATGTGTGTGTTTGTGCAAATTTAAATGCTGATTAGTTGATAAAAGTCTTGAAGAGTTTTCTGCCGTGATTGACTTCTAATCACAGTCCTCTGGATCTCAGCCTCCAAGGGAGCTAGGATTCCATGTGTGAGCTCCTGGCACCTGACTAATAGGAAGAGGTTTTTTTTTGTTGTTGTTGTTGTTTCGTTTTTTTTGTGTGTCCAGTCGTGAGCCTGAACTCTGAGCCTGGGCGCTATACCTCAGCTTTTCAGCTCAAGGCTAGCGCTCTACCACTTGAGCCACAGCACCACTTCCAGCTATTTTCTTTTTGCTTATGTGGTGCTGAGGAATCGAACCCAGGGCCTCAAGCATGCAAGGCAAGTGCTCTACCACTGAGCCACCTTCCCAGCCCTAGGAAGAATTTTTAATTGAGGGGTTCACACCTCTGAATGGTGTGTCAGGAGGGTTGTGTTCATCAATATAAAATGCTCATTAGTAAGATAAAAACTAAGAATTCTCTGTGCTAAAAAAGGTAATCAGTATTTTCATAAGTATTGTTTCTTTTTTTTTTCCTATCAGTTATAAAATGCTTAGTAGGAGATGATTACAAGATAGCTGGTAGCCTTTTAAAGTTCAGGTCAGAATTCATTAATGCCAACTTAACATTTTTGCTCTGTGACCTACCCCTTAGCATTTAATTTTTGAAAGTTATACATATAACACTCCTTTAGAAAACAACTTAAATATCACTTCAATTAACGTTCAGTGCCAGCTGCTACAGGCTAACACCATGGTGGCAAACTAATTTAGAACAGTGGCCCTTTGAACCACAACGCAGCAGTATGACTGGGTATATTTTGCTCACTTTTTCACAACTCAGGTTGGAGAGTTTGCAAAGGGAATTAGTTGATTTGATGTTCATTTATATTACAATTATTTGGTGATCAAATATCTGACCGTCCAGGCACCCGTGGCCCCTGCCTATAATCCTAGCTACTTAGGAGGCTCAGGGTTGGAGGATTGCAATTCAAGGCAAGCCCAGACAGAAAAATGTGAGAGACACCATGTCCAGCAAAAAGGATTGGAGACATGGCTCAAGTGGTAGAGCACCAGCCTAATAGGCTGGTGCTCAGTGCCCTGATTTCAGTACAGTAAAAAGAAACAAAAATTGAATAAAAACAGGAACAAAATCTTTCCAAAATTTACTCAATTCTTCCACTTTAAATTTATACAAGCATTGTCTTCTTTCTGTGTTTCCTTTTAATTCTTTTTTTTTTGGTTGTCAATAGAGTATGTATGCAAATGTATATTTTGCTTTTTAGTGTAGTTTCAGAAGTGTTTCTCTGTGTCAATTAAGTCCTTACATTTCTTTTAATAATCTCATGAAATAGTACTGAATAATGCATCTCTTTGAGAAGGTATCTGGGATTTAATAGCAACAGTTAATGTATGTTAAAAAGGCTAAACATAGTTGGGAGCTGGTGGCTTATACCTGTAATCCTAGCTATTCAGGAGGCTGAGATCTGAGGATCCTGGTTTGAAGTGAGCCCAGATAGATAAATCTAATAAGAGACTCTTATTTCCCATTAGACAACAAAAGGCCAAAATTGGAAGCATGGCTCAAGTGGTAGAGCGCCAGCCTTGAGCACCAAAGCTCAAGGACAGTACCCAAGCCCTTAGTTCAGGCCCCAACAGGAGCAAATAAATAATTGCCCAAATGTGTTTTTAAAAAATACACAGAAGTTTTCAAGGCAATAGATAAATACTTGGTAATAAAAAATAAGCCAAGTGGTACTAAAACTATATATTTCCAAGGAGAATGAGAAGTAATATGAACAAATCTCTAGTACCGGGAATGAGCTGGAAGGATCTTTTTTTTTGGGGGGGGGGTCCGGTCGTGGGGCCTGAACTCTGGGCCTGGGCACTGTCCCTCAGTTCTTTACCTCAAGACTAGCGCTCTACCACTTTAGCCAGAGCGCCACTTCCGGCTTTTTTCTTTTATTTGCTTATGTGGTGCTGAGGAATTGAACCCAGGGCCTCGAGCATGCAAGGCAAGCGCTCTACCACTGAGCCACCTTCCCAGCGCAGCTGGAAGGATCTTATGAAATGAATATTGGGTCAGGTTGATTTGAGAGAAAGTAAAAATAGATTACAGGGGTTGCTGTCCTTAGTCAATTATCTGACCTGTATGTGTGTGTACAGAATTTTATTACCTCATCAAACCTATTTCTCATTCTTGTCTCTCTTCTAGGATTCTTTTTCTAGTGTGTTTCACATGGAATGTGAGGAATTAGAAAAATCATCAGATAATTTAACAAGGTAAAGCAACTTCTCTGGCTTCATCTTGTCTTTATCAGTGCATTACACTGGCTAAATCATTATCAGATCATTATTAGATTTATGTATGAAATAAATAAAATCACAGCCTACTTTTCTCCCCCACAAGTGATTTTTGTTTGTCAAAATAAAATTAGATGTAAAAGTTGCAGGATTTTTTTCCACTTGACCTACCAGAGAATTCTTTTCCATAATAAATCATGTTACATTAATTACAGCAGAGCAGGTTTTGGTGTGGTATTTGTGTGAATCATTTAAGACCCACAAGTACTATATGTTTTCATTATAGTTTTCATTTGCATATTTGACCACTACTGGAAATCTCATAGATTGCTGAGCAAAACTTTTCTGCCATTCTCTTCTGATAGACCTAGAATCACCCATGAGGATTTAGTTACAGTTTTGATCATACCCATGTACAAAGTATATTCCCAGATGGAGAGAATCAAGCCAGATCACAATCTTAGTTCTCTTAATTATTTTCATTGTTTTACATGTGTGTTCATTTCCCTGTTGGCAGCTATATATATATTCTGTATCTACATATCTATATGTAAAGCATACTTACATGATACAGAGGCTGCAGTCTCAATTTTATGTGGTTGGCTTTTTTTTGAAGAATTTTAAAAGAGATTAAAGGTAAACAACCTTACTCATATTTCTTCATTTACCTGTAGCAAAAAATTAATATGGTGCCCAGCACTAGCAACTCAAGCCTGTACTAAAGAGGCTGAGATTGTGAATTGAGGTTCAAAACCATCCTGGGAAGGAAAATCTGTGAGACTCTTTATCTTTAATTAACTAGCACAAAGCTAAAAGTAGAGGTATGGCTCAAGTGGTAGAGTACCAGCTTCAAGTGAAAAAGCCAAGGGAGAGTTCAAGGCCCTAAGTTCAAGCCCCAGTAATGACATGCACACACACACACACACACACACACACACACACACATTAGTATTGCTGACTAAAAGGATAGGATCTCCTAAGGAGATAAGGTGTCAGAAATTGTTGGGTAATGCTGTGCATCATATTACTCGGTCCATTGTTAAAAACCATCTTACCCCTCAATATATCTTACATATCCCCAAGCTTCCTGTGGAAATAGAATATTATTTTAAGTTTACTTTTGATATTAAAGTTCAAGACTTTTTTTAGCCTAGTGGACTTAGTCAATGAATGAATGGTAAATAATTTCTATGCACATCTCAACCATAAGACATTCTGCCAGATAAATGGAGCATTATTAATATATTATCTTCACTTTTTAAAAAATTAGCTGACTTTTGTTGTGCAGAGGAGGATTTCCTTGTTACATTTCCATCCGTGTTGACAATATGTTCAGTCAGTCTCATACCCTCTATTGCTCCTCTTCTCTCCCTTCCCCATCTTGTTGCTGTGTGTGTGCATGTGTGTGCTCACCCACACATACACGTGCATGCACATGCACAAGTACTGGGGTTTGAATTCAGGACCTCATGTTCTCACTAGGCTGGTACTCTGCCACTTAAGCCACAACTCCACTGCCGCCTTTTTGCTAGTTGATTGTAGATAAGAGTCTCCCATATTTGTCTGCTAGGATTGGCTTCTTACCTTGATCCTCAGATCTCAGCCTATGGAGAAGCTTGGATACAGACATAAGCTACCTGACCTGACCCCTTTTTTTCCTTTTTTTTTTGGGGGGTTGCTACATATAAACATTCATTTATATATATAAAAATTATAAATATTTACTTATATATATAAATATTTATATATATATAAATATTTACTTTTACACCATAGGACAATAGGAAAATTTGTGTAATATTCACTAAAAGTATAAAATGATAAGTTATATACATTTATCTTTGCTATTTATGGAAGTACATATGTGTATAGTTGTGTTTTATGCATTGGATTTTTATTTTTATTACAAGTTAAACCAGGTCTTCTGATTTCTGGTGGTAGTTGAAAACCCAGTGACTTGGTGTGTTATAGTGACCTCTACTGGTGAACACACTTTTTTCTTTTTTTTTTTAAACCACAAAAAAACAAAGACTTGGCTAGTTTCTGCTGAAAATCACATTCTTCTGTGTAGGCTAAGTGGAAGTTATCTTCTCCATTTTTTTCATCATTTCAAGTCAGTCCACGTATAAAAATATTTTTATAAAAGCCAAATATATTAGAGTGACTATCTTAAAAGAGACTAATTTTAACTGATTGATTAGTTGATTTTATACTAATAAAAATCATTTTGTATAACTGCCTTGTATTGACTAGGTATTTTAAAGTGAGCCTTTGTTTCTAATGATGCAATAAAAGACTTTAGTCATGCAATAAAATTTCATTAAGATTAATTTCTAATAAAGATTACATAATGGTTCTAATTTTATAAACACTGATCTAAAAACATTGTTCAGTAACTTAAATATTTTGAGAAAGGGTGACCTGATATGGATAGTTACCATTCTTTAGGTTTCTGAAACTGATTGGTGATAGAGCACAGTGCCCTTCAATTTTCATTATTGAACATTTTGTCAGTCTAAGCCTCTTCCATGAGATGAAGCATGGTTGGGTAATAAGATGGTGTGGGCAGTAAATCGTGTGTGTGTGTGTGTGTGTGTGTGTGTGTGTGTGTGTATGTGTGTATGTGTGTGTGCATGCATGCATGCATGCACGCACGTAAGCCAGTACTGGGGCTTGAACTCAGGGCCTGGGCCTAGGCATTGTTCCTGAGCTTTTTCGCTCAGGCTACCACTTGATCCACAGGTCTGTTCTCATCTGTTGGCTGGTTAATTGGAGATAAGAGTATCACAGATGTTCTTACGGGCTGCCTTTGAACCACAATCTTCAGCTCTCAGCCTCCTGAATTGCTAGGATTACAAACATGAGACACTAGTGTACAGCCGTTTGTTTTTGTTTTTTTTTTTCCTATTCGTAGGGCCTGAGCTCTGGGCCTGGGCACTGTCCCTCAGCTCTTCAGCTCAAGGCTAGTGCTCTACCACTTGAGCCATTGCACCATTCCTGGCTTTTTCTGCTTATGTGGTACTGAGGAATCGAACCCAGGGCCTCATGTATGCAAAGCAAGCACTCTCCCACTGAGCCACCTTCCTAGCCCCATAAGTCATTTTTTATAGGTAGTTTTTAATCAGTTGAAAGTGATCGTTCCTTGAGGATTTTTCTAACCTATCCACTGGATAATTACCTTTTTACAACTTGACATGATACACTGACCACAGCTTGGGAATGTTAAGTTAAAACTTGAGTAATACACCAGGTAAACATTAGACTCGTACTCTAAGTGGAATAAAGTGTAGTACAGTGTTGAGGTTGGGTTACTGCCAAGCGATTCCTAACACAACTGATTTCCTGGTGGCAGGCTTTTAATTTTCTCGGCTACCATTCAGAGAACCACCCAATGAGAGAAGAAATGAATGTGATGGAAGAAATGAATGAGAAGAGAGGCATGAATGTGATTTGTACAGTTCATGTAGCTTTTTATTTTTGGGAAAATAGATATTTTAAAGCCCTCAATTCATACTTGTTACTTTTTTATTTGAATTATAAAACAATAAGTACATAGGATTAATCTTTCAAAATCACAAGCTTGAGCCACAGCTTCACTTTTGGCTTTTTGGGTGGTAAAGTGGAGATAAGAGTCTCATGGACTTTCCTGACCAGGCTGGCTTTGAACCATGATTCGTGTTTTCTCAGAGCACAGAAGGGACTCATATCTGGTTATTCCCCCCACAGAGAGCGAGACGCAAACAAAATCAATTATATGTATGCGCAATATGTCAAAAACACCATGGAACCACTTAACATCCCAGATGTCAGCAAGGATACTCGCTTTCCCTGGACAGTAAGTAACCTGATTTGAGACCAAGAGGCCATTTTCCCTACAGGCCTCTCATTACAGCTGTTCTCCAGCATGAAGCCTGGCCCGGCAACATGAAGCACCCTTCTGGCTTGAGTTTATGTCATTGCCAGTCTACCATAGCTAGCTCTGGGGGGACATGCACATCCATTTTGCCTGACTGTAAACAATGAAGGCCTGCATCTCAGACCTTGGAAACAGAATTCCAGTATCTTTTCTCATTTCGCTTCAGAAACAAAAAAGCTTTGAGGCAGCTGCCCTGATTCTTTGACTTACACATCTGGGATATCTTATTTAAGGTTTTGTGATATGGGCATTGGGCACAGTGGTATATATAATAGATTGACCAGGAAAAAAAGAAAAAGTCAGGCACTGATAGCTCCTGCCTGTAATCCTACCTGCTTAGGAAGCTGACATCTGAGGACTGTAATTCAAAGCCAACTTGGGCATGAAAGTCCGTGAGACTCTTATTTCCAATTATCAAAAAGCTCCAAGTGGTAGAGTACTAGCCTTAAACATAAAAGCTCAGGGACAGCACCCAGGCTCAAAGTTCAAACTCCAGTGCATGTGTGTGTGTGCGCACACACACACACACACACACACACACACACGAATGATGATGGATTGGTATGTAGTTTCACACATGGTACAGGGCTTTCAGAATCTGCATATTTTCTACATGGAGATGCCTACTTTGCTAGTATGGCAGATATCAAAGAAATATTTGGCTTACTATTGTTGTGAACTCTTTGGAAAGTTTAAAGTAAAAGAAAAAAACCTGGAATTTTTTAAGCTTTTTTAGTGGTCTACAGAACTTATTGATATATTATTCTTAGATAAAATTGACTGCTTTTTATTACTTCTGCAAACTTCATTCTAATTTTTTACATGTTTCAATTTTGTCTCCAGCTTCTAAAAGATGAATATAGCCGAGTTTCAGTGGCTTACACCTGTAATCTTAGCTAGGCAGGATGCTGAGATCTGAGGATCTGGGTTTGAAGCCAGCCAGGGTAGAAAAATTTGAAAGACTCTTGTCTCCAGCTCATCAGAAAATTGTCAGCTAGCGTGTGGCTGTAAGTGGTTGAGCACCAACTGTGGCTGAAAAAACTGAGCAAAAGCACAAAAGCCACTTCATTCAAGCCACTGAACCAGGACATAATCAATATATTCATGATTTCAAATATTCTATATCAGTAATATGACATCTAATGGGAAAAAATCAGTCTTTATCATTTGTGCTTTTTTGTTTTGTTTTTGTTTAGAATGAAACCACGGGAAGTGTAAACCAGCAGTGCATTAGAAGTTTGCTTTGTACACCTATAAAAAATGGAAAGAAGAATAAAGTCATAGGTAAAGCTTTTCCGTGGACTTGTTTTTGAAAATCATATTTCCAGCTGCTTCTTTCTTTTCAGGATACATTTAAAGGTTCAGATGTCTGGGGGCGGGGGGTGAATAGAAAAATAGGAGCAATAAAAGAATTTGGAAATTATTTTATGTTGATAAATGCTAATGGGCATTTGCATCTGATATCTTATTAACTGTCATGTATTTTTTCAATCATTATAACCCAGTATCATCACCTTTCTTCCTAGTGGCGTGGTTGAAAGTTTTTAGACCAAGTGAGTGATACCTAGATGTTAATGTGTTAATGTGTTAATTTTCTTAGAGCCTTACTTCCTACTCTTCATTGGTTTCAATAGAAGTTCAGATTGTAGGTAATATTACATATTTATTCAATAAGTAATTACTGAGTACTGTTTTAAGCTCTTGTGATAAATCAGCAAGCAAAGAAGAAATTGCTGCCCTGCAACTCTTATATATCTCTGTGAAGGTTACAGAAAACCTCTACTTCAGCCATAGCAGAAGAGTGCATTCTTCAAAAAGTAGAGTGATATTTCCTATCACCAATGTTTGTATTTCTTGCAACTATAGGCTATATTAGAAGCAAAGAAAAAGAACATGTGACTTGAAATGCTATTTCTTCAGGGTTGATATTGAGAAAGTAGGTTGAATTTTAATATTCTCCCAAAACCCTGAGAGAAAGAACGTATGAATTCTTTCTGAAGATAAGCTTTTGAAACTGGGTACTGGTGGCTCACACCTGTAATCCTAACTATTCAAGAAGCTGAGATCTGAGGATTAAAGTATAACCACCAGAAAACCCAAAGTAGAGCTGTGGATCAAAGTGGTAGAGCTCTAGACTTTGGTGAAAAAGCTCAGGAACAATGCACAGGCCTGCAGGCTTCCATAACCAACCAAAAAAAAAAAGCTTTAAAATTAAGGCCCTAAAACCCTAATGGAACTATGCTTAGATATATAAATTTTCCTTACAAAACTTCAGGTTAGCCAGGCGCCTGTGGCTTATACCTATAATCCTCACGAATCAGGAGACTAAGATCTGAGGATTGTGGTTCAAATCCAGCACAAGCAAGAAAGTCTGTGAGGTTCTTATCTCCAATTAACCACCAGAAAACCGGAAATTGAGGTATGGCTCAAGTGGTAGAGTACTAACCTTGAGCAAAAAAGCATAGGGACAGCACCCAGGTCCAGAGTTCAAGACCCAGGACCAGCACACACACACACACACACAAACACACATGTTCTTCAGGTAGTAACATATGACTCTATCTCTTTTTAAAGGAGAGTATCAAGCAGAGGAAGGGAATAGCAGTATTGTTCATGAAAACAACAAAAGATCCACAAATATTGAAAGTACATTTTGAAGTTCTGTCCTGGAATGAGGCCTCTTTTGCATTCAGTGTGCAGATGAATGGGGAGAGATTTGTTTCCATGCATGGTGTATTCTGACCATGTGATGCACCAATCTTGGGTGGGGATGGACTTTTTATGTTGTAGCCAATACTATATCAACAGTTTGTCCCTAGGATTCATCCTTGCATCTTTGCAATGGCAGCTTAATGCCATTGAACTTTCCATCAATCTGCCTTCCCTTCTGATTCTAGGCCAACCAGTCTGACTTTCTTTGTCCTGATTATTTTTTCTTTAAAACATAGAATTGCTCATAGGAAGAGAACACACTATTCATGTTCTCTCAGACATCTTGGTTGCTTTTACAGTTGCTTCCTCTTGTAAATCAGTAGACTGCAGTTGAGGCAGCAGGCTGGAGCTGGAGGAACACATACTGTTGTTCCTGGGTCAGACCTGTTTCTTGTTGTACATGAGGACCATTCTGGTTCCCTTAAGTTGCTCCTGTCATTTTCCAGAGTGGTCCTCAGCATATTTAGCTACTTTGACCTTGAACCTCTTAAGGTCAGATTCTGTCCATGATGATATGCATATTAAAAGTACCTGAGAAACATGCATGTCATCTTCCTGCCAGCCTGTTTGGTCAGCATATACTTCAGAGCTCATAAAATAATCGAGGCTAATGAATATGTAAGCTCTCCTTGGAAGGTGACCACTAATCAGATGACCATAAGCACTAAGAAAAACCTGCAGAGGATGGTGACCAATGTGTTATCAAACCAATAGTTACATTATAAAATTTTTGTAACTTAAGGGACCAAAGAGAAAGCTAAATTAATTATACTTTTTTTTTTACCCCCTCCATTGTTTCCCCCTACCATCCCCTCCCTCCCTCCCTTCCCCGAGGTTCTTTTTTTTTTTT
>NW_012267286.1:298145-321533 GCF_000151885.1 Dipodomys ordii
GATCCTTTTCCACCCCTTCACTCTGAGTTTGTTTGTCACACTTCTTTTTAATACACGTTTTCATATAAATGTGTAAGGATTGACCACAGGCTGCCCTTGAACAGCTGAAAAATGTGAACTTGAATCCCAGATGTACTATTTGCTAGTAAGCTGTAAGAAGGAAGACAGAATGGCAACTTGTTAGAACAAGTATGTCACTTTTTCTCAGCAGGGTCTCTTTGCAGTCTAACTGGGAATGGAGAGTGACTAGGGCAAGTGATGCATTGAGCATTCATCCATCGCTTTATAAATGAGAAGTGGTAGGGAGAAATGCAGAGAGCCCCCTCCCCGTCGCCCCCCCAGGAGTTTCCCAGCATGCTGCGGGCTTCACTCCCCTTGATTGATAGAAATCATTGTGGGTACATTACACACCTTGTAGACCTCTCAGGGTTTGAAACAAGTCAACAACAGCAAGAAGTAAAATAATGTTTGGGGCTGGGGATGTAGCCCAATGGTAGAGCACTTGTCTGGCATGCACAAGGTCCTGGGATTCATTCCTGTCATTGTAAAGAACAATATAGAAGAACATTTGAAATAATCTTATTTCTCTTGGCACACATTTTGTGTCACCCTGCTTGATAACAGAGCCAAAAGTAAGTGAAAGTTTTTGTCACACAAAAAAAAGACAAAAAATCCAGATGTGAGTAGCTCATGCCTATAATCCATGTTACTCACTCAGGAAGCTGAGATCTGAAGATCTTGGTTTGAAACCAGTCGGAGTAGGAAAGTCTGTGAATCGTATCTCCAATTAACCACCAAAAAGCCAGAAGTGAAGCTGTGACTTAAGTGTTAGAGAATCAGCCTTGAGTGAAAAAGTTCATGAACAGAACAAAGGTCCTGAATTCAAGCCTTAATACTCATCCACACTTTCTCTTTCTCTCTCTCTCTCTGTCTCATACACACACACACACACATACACACACTGTAAATAACAAAACCAAATTATTTCCATGGCAATATTGAGGGGGTGGGGGAGGTGCTTAAGTTGAATTCAAATATGAGCAGGAAAATCTCCAGTGCTCCCCTGCTATTTTATAAGTGTGACAAAACGAGGAATTTGAACTCTGGGCTATACTCGCATACCTACAGACGCAGCGTGGAAAATATCATGTTTGCGGATAATTTGTCTGGCATGTCACAGGGAAGATTCTGCTATTGTGTAATTCTAATAGAGAATCCCCATGTGCAGAAAGATGGCTGAACCCATGTGTTTTCTGTAATCTCCTTCCTTCCCCCCTCATTTTTTCTCATTACTGACATTTCGATGAAATTATAGCCATTACACCAGTACAGGGCCTGTTGGATCATCTAATTTATTCCCTGGGCTATTGTTTCATTTCAACACATGTTATCTTAGGCCTCTGCCTGCTGCATTGTTTCCATGACTTGGCTTCCAATGCTATCAAGGAAAAACGGTTCTCAGTCAGCATTCATTTATTTTCATCAGCTCTCTCTGTCTCTCCATTTATCAGGCTAAATAGGCCTTTTTCCCATTTTGTATTCACCAGAAATTTGGATGTCTGTTTTCCATATTCCAGGGCACATTTTGAAGGAATCAGTCGCAGGAACTATGCAAAGAAAACTTAGACAGCCTATCTGGAACATTTCCACTTAAATAGTTTAGTAGTTAAAAAAAAAAAAAAAAGGTGTGGTAGAAGCCAACAACACCTTATTTGACAGAAAAACATTACAGAGAAATATGTACTTGTTTCTGATGATCTGTTCTAAATTGCTTCTCTCGTTCACATTGTATTTTCTTTTTTTAAAAAATTATCCTTAAGCTGTTGTATAAAGGGGTTGGGATTCACCATGTCGGTTTGTGAGGAATGCGGTGCATCTTGATCTTATGTCATTCTCCCCCACCTCTCCCAACCCTCCTCTCAGGTTACCTGGCTCCATTTTACATGACACTTTCACATTGCACATCAGTTGGGTGTGATGGCACACACCTGTACATCTCAGCAACTGGGAAAGCTGAGGCAGAATGATTCCAAGTTCAAGGCCAGTGTGGAAAACTTAGCAATAGCCTATGTAATGTCCTGAATATGTAAACCATGCCTAGCATGTTAGAGAACCAGAGTTTAATCTCTAGTTCTACAAAAAGAAAGAAAAAGAAAGTGGCAACCAATACTAATTAGAAAGTTGACTTTTTTTTTCTTAGAAATCATTGAAAAAGTTATATGTAAAGTGGTTTAAGAAAACTTTCACTCAAAGGAAATTCTAACCAAACTAGAGAAGAGATGATGAAACAGACACACAGAAAAGGAGAAAATAAAATAATTAACAACTGATCTGATTGTGTAGTGGAAAATCCCAAGAGACTCGGCTCAAATGTTTGGTCATCAAGATTTTAAGCAAAACTAGCTTAATGTATGCCAACATAAATGTGTTTTAAAATAATGCAAAAAAAATCCCATCATAGTAACAAGACATAAGTCCCTGGTGATTTTTGCTATCACTGAGAGAAAACTAAATTGTATTCAGCAACTTAAAATCTTGGACAAGTGATTTTTTTTTGCCAGTCCTAGGGCTTGAACTCAGGTCCTGGGTGCCATGCACAAGGTTAGCACTCTACCACCTGAACCACAGTGCCATTTCAAGCTTTTTCTGTGATTCAATGGAGGTAAGAGTCTCATGGACTTTCTTGCCCAGGCTGGCTTCAAACCATCTGCAGATCTCAGCCTTCTGAGTAGATAAGATTATAGGCATGAGCTACCAGTGTCTGGCTGATATTTTCTAAATGATTAGGAGTCTGTTTTTTGAGATATCAACTCTTTTTGGAAAAGGTTTCTAGCAGTTTTAATACATATCTTCATCAGATGGGAAAAGTGATATACATTATTAACTTTTACATTTATATCTAAACAGTACTTTAAAAATCAGTGCATATTTTTACACAATATAGAATTAGTTAGCCAATACTGAATTATCTTTTCTGAATGTAAAGTGAGGTCAAAATAACATCATTAAAAGTAGGATATGTGTATAACAGCGCTAGATTGACTTTAAAAAAAAGAAAAAAGTAAATACCCAAATCTAGACTGTACAATTGTGTTATTATATATATATATATATATATATATTAAGGTATATTTAATTGCTTTATAAGTAAATGCTGTTTGTTGAAAGATACCGTTTTATGTATTCCAAGAAAGGAAGAAAAAATATTTTTATTATTAGTTATGACTGTTGTGGTTGTATTCATTTCTCTTTTTTCCTTCTTTTTCGTGTGTGTGCGTGCGTGTGTGTGCACGCACACACACTTTTTTTGGGGGGGGTGTCCGGTCGTGGGGCTTGAACTCTGGGCCTGGGCGCTGTCCCTCAGCTCTTCAGCTCAAGGCGAGCGCTCTACCACTTGAGCCACAGCGCCACTTCCGGCTTTTTTCTTTTTGCCTATGTGGTGCTGAGGAATCGAACCCAGGGCCTCAGGCATGCAAGGCAAGCGCTCTACCACTGAGCCACCTTCCCAGCCCAAGCATGCACTTTTTTGTAAGCTGTTTTGCTCAAAGCTGGCAATTGAGCTACAGCTCTACTTCTATGTTGATTTTTTTTTAGTGGTTAATTGGAGATGAGTTTCATGGACTTTCTTGCCTGGGCTGGCTTCAAAGTGTGATCCTTACATCTCAGCCTCCTGAGTAGCTAGGATTGCAGGTGTGAGTCACCAGGGACCAGCTTAGTAGCTCTTCATGTATTTATTCATTGGACTTTGAGGCAGATTGTAGACATACTTACCTAGAAGACTGCCTAAAATTCACAGCCCAGGGCCTGTTATTCTTTTCTTGCTAGACATGTAAGAACTCTAATGAAGCAATTTTAAGAACTTTGTTTATGAAAAGTTGCCTACATGTAGAAGATAGACAACTTTCGTGAAAAGAAAGGCAAATCCACCGTGGTATGAGAAGAACAGCATGAGTATCACACGCCTCGAGAACATGGGATTTGGGAGACAGCCAGATGCCTATATAAACAGTTCTGTAGTTATAACTGGAGATTCACAAAGGTTAAAGGACATAACCCTTGTCTTCTGCTGTCCTGGGATAGTGTTTTTGAGATAATGAATGCTCACTGCTCATGAGTGCATGACTGTTTCTTACAATGTCCAGATTTATTTTGTTGGCTTTGAAATTTTCCTAGATGATGGATTGACAAAAGAAAAATAGTCCCGGTGGCACTCATGCAGAGAGAAAAATGAATGTGGATGTCTTTACTCTCTAGACAAATTTTTAAAAATGTAGAGAGAAAAGGCTAGTCCAGCTCATTTTGTAGTTTTTTTTTTTAATAAAGGAGTGATGGCAGTGGTGATAACAGATTAATATGTAGTTATATGTCATCGCAGACTGTATAAAAGCCTTGTGTGCTCCAGGAAAAATAGGAAGAAGAGACTGTAATCTTCATGGGAAAGTAGTTTGAGTTAGAGCTGCAGTCCTAAATTTTTTTTCACTAGTTCTTTTTTTTTTTTTTGAGTTCTTGTTGTCTGCCAGGAAGTTTATTAACTGAGGAAATAGAACTGGAAGGGGGGGAAACATTTAAATTGCTAATTCCAAAATACTTAACAGTCTGGAAAGAAAAACAGAAGTAAAATTCCATTGTGACCCACCAAAAGGGCAAAGAGGTCCAGGTGTGGTGGTTCATACCTGTAGTCCTAACTACTCGGGAGGCTGATATATGAGGATCAAAGCAACCAGGGCAGGAAAGTCCATGAAACTCTTGCTTCTGTGTGTTATATGAGCTCCCAGACGTCTCAACTGATTTTCTTGCTTTCTGTATTCTGTGTTTGGAATTGCCTTTATTGTTTTTGTTGTTTGTTTTCCACTGCTGATTTCTCAGCAAGGAAAGGCAAGTTTGTGTGACCCAAAATTCTGATGTGCATCAAAATTGTATTCTTGGCACGTGAACAAAAATCCAATTAGTTTCCAAAGGACAAATTGTCTTCAGGGACTCAGTTAATCTAAAATTCACAACCCAGTCTGGAGGAAAATAGCACTCTAGGATTTTTTTTTTTAACACCAGCAATGCGCATTGAGGACTCTGTGAAACTATTTCTAGTGTTCATTAATTCTTTACCTAGCTTCTGTTTGTGGATGGTCATTTGATTGTTTGGAGATACCAGGCATTTCTAAGAGAACCTTGTTAGGCCATGCTTTGAAGGTGAGTGTTCAAGCCAATTAGAGTTGTGATCATTCATCACCACTGAATTTCTTGTATTGTCACAGGAGTTTGCCAGCTTGTTAACAAGGTAGAGGAGAATACTGGCAAGGTTAAGCCTTTCAACCGAAATGATGAACAGTTTCTAGAAGCTTTTGTCATCTTTTGCGGCTTGGGGATCCAGAACACACAGATGTATGAAGCCGTGGAGCGAGCCATGGCCAAGCAAATGGTCACATTGGAGGTAAGATGAAATTTTGAGGACTCCTCAGTCTGGTTTTTCTTTCCCTCTTTACGTTGTATGTTGTTCTGACCTTGTGTCCTTAGAAAATTCATGTGATCTGCATAATGAGAACTGAGAAAAACAACACTGAGCATCTTCTAGACACTTGTCAAGGCTCATTGGACCCAAACAAGACTCAAGTTACTGCTTGCTCTGTCAGTTCCCTGCTTTTGTCTTCAGAAAGTAATAGTCAACTGATAACATGGCTTACTACTACTGCAGTCTGTCCCTTCCCCATTTCTGAGATCTTTCTAGGCAGACACTTGTAAAAACAAAAAAAAAAAAACAAGAACAAAAATAACTCCTATATTTAAAAAAATGAAAAGTAAGGAAAAGAAATCAATAGAAAGCAGGAATGATTTTTTTTCTTAACTACAGATTTCTGGATTCTCATTTCTGAAAATTCTGATTCAATAATCATTTTGTGGAGAAGCTGGGAACATTGTCTTTGTTGAAATAGAACTCCTAAAACATTTTATTTTATTTACTTTTTAATTTTTTATTGTTATTATAAAAGTGATGTACAAAAGGGTTGTTACATAACTTAGATAACGAGTACATTTCTTTTGGACAATGTCACGCCTTCCTAACTTTTTATTTTAAAAGTATGATAAACATTTTAAATATAACCCCTACCTTAGTTAACATAATCAGTATATTGTTTAAAAGAAGAACTCAAAATAAACTTTCTGCCAAATTCAATCCAATAGTTATTTCTGGGGTAAGTTATAAATCATGTGTTAGTTGTCTCAACAATGTCAGAATGAAAGTTACAAGGGTTTTCTCTGAAAGTAGGGATGGAATTTGTTTATCAGAAGAACACAGTGAAACTTGCCCAAGGGTTTTCACTGTGTTGATGGAAGCAAAAAGAGAGAGATGATACTCATTGAAGGCTAGTCACCTCTCCAAGAACTATGAGCGGAATTGCAGTCATCCACATTCAAGTCTCTTCTTGTCACAGGTTCTGTCCTATCATGCTTCAGCTGCAGAGGAAGAAACAAGAGAGCTCCAGGCTTTGGCAGTAAGTAATTCTTTTCTTTCTTCGTAACACTCAATAACCATCGGGCGCCGGTAGCTCATACTTGTAATCCTAGCTACTAAGATCTGAGGATTGTGGTTCAAAACCAACCCCAGGCAGTAAATTTCTGTGAGTCGCGTATCCAGTTAACCACAAAAAGCCAGGAAATGGTGCTGTGGCTCAAGAGTACAGCTTTAGCCTTGAACAGAAAAGCTCAGGGATAAATCCCAGGCCAGGAGTTCAAGCCCTGCAACTGGCAAAAAAGAAAATAAAAAACCCCAACTAACTACAACAATACATGCAATGCACAATTTTCTGTGGCCTTAGATACTTTATTAAATGTGGTAAACATTTAGATGGACACTAGTTAAAATACTTAATCAACACTTACTTTCCTTTGAGGGTTCAAAATCACTGATCATACAGGCAACAAGTAACATATATGTACTTTACAAAACATATTATTCTGTATTTTTTCACTCTCTTTTAATCTGTAGGTTAGCTTTGAGTTGCTCAGGAAATAGAGACAGATTACTGTCAACCACCAGTGACAATCAATTGTTTTGGTTTTTTTTGAACCAGTACTTGATTCAGAATTGAGAGGAATTTTAATTTCAGATCCTATGGTTTTAATGGTATACAGTTTGAAATTGAGTTCATGTGAGGTAAGTTACTGAATTCTCATTGCATGGTTCATTGGCATCACACTAGAGAAAAGCTGGCGGGTTTGTAGGCCAAGGAGCCATGCATTCTCACTCTCCATTGGAATTGCCTGATTGAGACATATGAAAAGGTTCTTTTTGTATCCCTTTGACTTCAAATTTATTTGAGATGACCAGAGAGGTGACATCCATGTGAAGATGTGACAAGAGCCGTGAATGAAAGGAAATTTTGATCAGATTATTGAAATCCTTTTTGTTAATAGACATCACCATTGTAGCCTGTCATATACTAAACTTTTTATACCTTGACATATATTTCTCATGTTAATTGCTCAACTAGGTAGGCCTCACTGATGACTAGAATGCCAAAGGACATGTTCAAGGTCACGCTGCCATGGTGGGGTGGGGTTTGAGAGAGAAGCTCACACTCCATTCATTGTAAAGTATTGAGAGTTACAAAGCAGGAAGTAGAAAGAGGACAAGGAAACATTCTCAGCTGAATCAGGGAGGAGGAAAATGAGTCATTGTTCAGGAGTAGTGCCAGAATCTTTAGGTGATTCTACCTGAATGGTTATATATTCTTTCCTAACCAGCTTCCATTAGAATTGGTTGCATTTATTGAGTGTGTTCAGGAATAGTCTTTGAAGTTACAAAGCCACTTTTCAGTTGTTTACAAAGGCATGTAGGTTGAAAATGGGATTCACTTAGCTCTGCACTGGAGGCTCATGCCTATAATTCTAACTACTCAGGAGGCTGAGATCTGAAAAGCATGGTTCAAAGCCAGCCCTGGACAGAAGTCCAGCTGTGGCTCAAGTGGTAGGATGCTAGCCTTGAGCAGAAAAGTGCAAAGACAGCACCCCAGGCCCTAAATTCAAGCCCTGGGACTGACGCACACACAATAAGATTCACCTCAAGCATAATGGATCTATTTATTTAATCTTCCTACAATAGGATAGAATTCCCAACTGCACATCACCTATTAACTGCAAACTTTTCTAGAAGGATGTTTTACAGCATGATGAAGTTGTGCTCAAGTTGAAGGCAGGTTTATAAACTTTTTCATGTTCTTATTTTTGATAAATACAAACTAGCAAATAGAGTAATTTTAACAAATTCTCCAAAAGAATCACAAGAATATTAATTCAGCCTTTTTAATTTGAAAATAGTATATACTCTTTCCCCCTTCCTTCCCCTCCCCCACCAAAAGCAATCTGAAAACAATTTTCTCAATTGTGCTTATAATTTTAGCAAGAGAAAAACATTCAAGACTGAGAATTGCTGTAATTTGCATTGTTCAAAGCCATCTGTTGTTCCATTCAGAAAATAGATTTCTGGCAACTGCGTTGAAAAATGTGGGGTCCATTGCTTGTAGGTCAAGTGATTCATTTAAATTGGTTGGAATTTAGCAACTGATTTCAATTTTCATTTCCTATCCACTGAATTAAAATTCCTTGAGTGTCCAACCAAACAGGTGTTTGTATCATCCAGCAATCACTGCCTTTATCCTGTGTCTGATTATCTCCATTTAAAGCCTACACTGAAAAGCTGTCAAATGGTTTCTAAACTTTTATTTTTAAAAATTTATTCTTAGGAGAATTACGTAATGTATTGATGTATACTAAATCTTTACGCCTGTGTCCAGAAAGTTCGTTGTTCCAAGTTATATCAGTATAATTAATTGATAGGAAATTCAGAATCCTGTTTCTTCTCTGTGTTTTGAGGGTTTTTTTAAGTATTATTTTTAGTCTCACTTTCTTTTGGCTTAAAATTGAATGTAACAGAAGTAGGGCCTTAAAATTAAGCAATTTGCTGTAAACCTTTTATTTACTTTTCAAATTGTTTTATTTTTTCTAAGTAGTTATACAAAGGGGTATTCAATATAGACCTTTTAACAGTCCTTCATCATAGCTGTGGATAACAAGACATTCCAGCTGACTTGGGTCTGGTTATTCAGTTGTGGCATTAGTGGCTCACTCTTGTAATTCTAGTCAGGAGTCTGAGATCTGAAGATTGGTTCAAAGACAGCCAGAGCAAACAAATCTGAGACTAGTAGAGCACTACTTAGATGAAAAAGCTGAGTAACAGCATTCAAGTCCTGAGCTCAAGTCCCAGTACTACCAGTACACACACACACACACATGCACGCACGCGTGCGTACACACGCACACATACACACATATCTTGACAATATTTTAAAGCAGGGAAGAGAAATCAAGGCACAGTGGCGCACATCTGTAGTGCAGCTACTCAGGAGGTAGGGTGTAGAAGATTGTAATTAAAAACCAGTTCAGAGAAAAAGTTAGGCAGACCAGAGCTCAACAAACATACCAGCTGTGACATGTGATCCTAGCTAAAGGGATCCTGTAGACGGGGAGATCAAGGTCCAAAGATAGCCCTGAGCAAACCATCAAGACCCCAGGTAAATAGTAACTAAAACAGAAAGTACTGGAAGAGTAGCTCAAGTGGTAGAGCATCTGCTTAGCAGACACAGGGCCCTGAATTTAAAACCCAGTATGAGCAGAAGGGAAGAGACATCCGTATTCTATAGACTGTGATGTAGCAGCTGTGACTTTATTCAAAATCTGGAGCCAGGCTGGTACAGACCAGCCTGTCCTCTGGGAGAGGCCCTGAGAAAGAGGGGGCCTGTGGGGCCAGAGATCACAGAGACGCCTGCCATGATTTTGTCCTTGCAGTCTTCAGTATCATAGATGAAGCCCCTTCTATTAATACTGTTCCTGAAAATACATTTACTTTAAAAAAGGACTATTAAGATTGACGTTTCTTTTCCTTTTGCCATTTATATTGAACAAATATCAAGAAGTAGTGAAACAAAATGCCTTTACAAAACACCAGAGAGTTTGACATTTCATGGGAGAGCAAGTTCAGTAACATCCCTCTTTTCAGAAGACTTCTTTTAATAAATAATGTTACGAACAAGTAGCCCTTTCTTAATTGTTAGCTATGAGGGGAAGTCACTTCCAGTGTCCATTCATTCTTACTTTGGTGCTTGAGAGCTGCGATTTCAGACCTGGGGTGGGCAGAGACCATCTGATAGCAATGTGGGTTTTGTTGTTGTTTGTATAAAGAACACATAATTTAAGAAGAGGGAAATGGATGGACCTAGAACAAATCTTATTAAATGAGGTAAGCCAAGCTCAGAAACACAAACAGCACTTGTTTTCTCTCATATGCAGAAGCTAGATCTAAAATACACTGGGACATGATAAATTATAGACTCTAGATATTCACACACAGAGGCCTATGTGCCTCTGATCATATAAAATAATGTTTATCAAAATGAATTCCAGGAAATGAAAACAGGAGGATTCTTTTCCTTTGGTGTTTTTGTTTCCTTTCTATCTTGTTTGTTCATTTACCTGTCGTTGGGAGGGTAAAAGGAGACCTAGAAGTAAAGGGGCAAAAGGGTGAACAAATCAGCTGTGCTACGCACTAGACACTATGTGGAAAATGAACTATACAACCTGTGGCTAGGGACAGGAGGGAAAAACTGGGGAAAAGCAAGGAAAGGAGTGACATTGTCCAAAAAGAAATGTACTCATGACCTGACTTATGTAGCTGGAACCCCTCTGTACATCACCTTTATAGTAACAACAACAACAACAACAAAGACACACAATTGGCTAAATTTTGTAGTCATGAAGCTAGGTGTATTTATTTTCTGCTGAGGTTACCGGCAACTTTACCACAGGCTAAAAATAAATCTTCTTTATGAGGCCTCCACCAAAAATAAGAAACTCAATCGTTTTTAAAGATCGTTGTATTTGCTTTATCCAAATGTGTTTATTTCTGTGAACACATCCTTTATAGATTGCAAGGAGACCATACACTTTGTAGCTACACTATTTTTTTTACTATTTCAATTCTTGGTTGAATTATTGAAAAGATGCCCTCCTTATTTGTGTGCCTAGGGGACACACAGTCCCTTCTGTTACAGAAGTGATCTTCATTGGGGAAGTTGTGGAGAGGGCTCTCATGTCCTAAGATGTTACACAGCCCAGCTGGAAAAGTAGATATGAGCTTAGATTTCCTGTCACTGAATGTTAGGGTTCTTTTGTTTTTTTGTTTTGTCAGTCATGGTCCTGAACTCTGGGCCTGGCCACTGTCCCTGAGCTCTTCAGCTCAAGGCAAGTACTCTACCACTTGAGCTACAGCACCACTTCTGGTTTTCTGGTAGTTAATTAGAGATAAGAGTCCACAGACTTTTCTGTCTGGGCTGGCTTTGAACCATGATGCTCAGATCTCAGCCTCCTGAATAGCTAGAATTATAGGTGGGAGCCACCAGCACCTGGCCATGTTAGGGCTCTCTGAGGCCAACTACCAACATATTTCTGTTCGACTAAACAACTGTATCTCATTTATGCATGTGTCTGTCTTCCCCATTGGACTCTTCATTCTGGAATGTAATAATGATGTTGACTATTTAGTGATGACATAACAAGAGCCTGGTTTGTGTGTTTTGTTGGATGATTGTTTAAATGAATTGATGCACTCTATAAAACCCACACTTCTTAAGAGCTCATAGCATAAAGAAACAAACAAAAAGAAATGAACTACCAGCTCAAGTTTCTTAACTTCAATTCAGTAAGATTTTTTACTTATTTTTTTCTGCAAATGATTATGAAGGTAGAAATTATTTAATAATTGGTCCCAAATTCAAAGCAGCCTGCTAATAATGTGCTAGAGGTGGCCATGTCAGGAGCTTTGTGGTCTCCAGGCTTGAGTAGAAATACGTAATGAAAGAACTTACAGAGCGTCCATGACACATTGATTTTTGTTAGTGGTGGCAATGGGGTGGGAGACTTCACAAAATCTGGTAGGGACAACACTGAGGTCATAAAATGTTCCTGTCACATTTGAGACCTTTTGTGCACCAGCCGTTCTTATAATGTGCATTCAAGAAATGGTATACTCATTTTCAACTAACAGAGAAGTGAAACAAGCCAGAAGAAAAAGCGTCACAGGTTGCGAGAATAAATATAAGCTTTTTGTGTATTCAACCTAACCAGTTCTCTGTTTGCTGGACATAATCTAGAATTGGCTGTTTTAAGTAATTCCTTCCAGAGCTGATAATAAATAGAAAACCTGTGAGCCACTGCTTGTGTGTTCGGGAGCAAGAGAATCAAAATATAATAACACTAATATAAACTAAAGCTGATTTTTTTCACATTACCATAATAAAGAGCTGAGGACATGGCTCAAATGGTAGAACACTTGCCTTAAAAGTACAAAGCCCAGAGTTCTAATGTCAATACCACTAAAAACAAAAATAGAACAGAAAAGAAAATTTACATTCATGAAGTATTTATAATGCAACTGAGAAAAGAAATCCAACTATAATCATAAGTTTCAAAAGTAAACAAAATGAGTAATAGAACTACAAGAGAATGTTATAGGCTACATGAATTGGCATTCTGGTGATATGGTTGATGGCTGAAAAATAAAACCAAAATACACAAAACCTTATTCAGTCTTTACTTCCCACTCTAGATGGTCATTATAGAAGGCACTCCAAATACAACAACGAATATGTGGTTTGATATACAACATAATTATACAATAGTAGGGAACAATGAAAGAACAGAACTATGGAAATGGTAAGATTTAGGGCACTATGAAATTGGACAGTCTAGAGTGAATTCATAGGAGACGCTATAGTTATACAGTGTCTAAGCAGTTCTTGGTGCATCAGGCCTCTTTAATCAGTGTTGTGACTTCAACCCTCACTGTAATTCAGCAGCCTGCAGGTTGAGACCACACCTGGATTTTGGCCATGTTAGTGCTATAAGAACAAATGTTAGAGGCTGGGTGCTGGTGGCTCATGCCTTTAATCTTAACTACTCAGGAGGCTGAGTTCTGAAGACTGCAGTTCAAAGTTAGCTTTGTCAGGGCAGTCCATGAGACTCCAGCCAGCCAGCAAAAAGCCGAAGTGGAGCTGTGGCTCAAATGGCAAAACATCAGCCTTGAGCAAAAAGAATAAAGGAGTACGCCATAGCCTAGAGTTCAAGTCTCAGCACTGCCCCTCCCCCAGAAAAGAATGTTTTAAGGAAGCCATAAAATGTGTGGTTTTCTGGCTATGACTTAAGTTAAAACTCTGAAGCCCAGAGCCCTTTCTTTTCTTTCCTTTTTTTTTCAAATCCCTCTACCACATCAAATAGCAGCTAACTTTCCCTGCAGCTTCTGCCCATTACAAATGACAAGCAGTCACCACAAGGCTTTTTATTTTATTCTAGGCAACCACAAGCCAACATTTAAATGCCCAAATCCTGCCAATTATTAATAGCTTCTCCCTGTGATGCAGCAGTGCCCAGATTTCAGCATTCTTAGAATCACCTGATAGGCCTGTTCTGACAAGCAGATGGCCAAACCCATCCAGGTTTCTGATTCAGGAGCTCCAGAATTCTCATTTGTAACCAGTTCCTGGGAAGCTCACCTTCCAGGGACCACATTCGAAGAGCCCCTGCTGTGACTGGGTCCTGATTCTCTTCTACTTTCAAATTCATCTCGATCAACGATCCCATCTCAGATGCCTAGTCTGCGATCATTTTTGTTGCCCAAAAGAGTAACATCTCAGTTCAGTTGTGGATAATAGAAACTACTGTCTTTTTTAGACAAAATAGCTAATTTTTTTGGTCTTTTTTTTTTAATGAGAGGGGATGAACTCATTTGAGCCACAACAACACTTAAAGCTTTTTCAAAAAAATATTTTTATTATCTTTAAGTAGTTGTACAAAGGAGTTGTCATTCATCAAAGCAATTTATGAATATAGTGCATTTGATCAGTATTCTCACCCACGCCTCCCAATCCCCCCTTCACTTATTTATCTTAATACTAGGTTATATATTGAAATTTTTGCCATTTAACAAAGCAATTTATGTGTACAGTGAATCTTGATCTGTTATCACTTCAACATCTTCACTTGGACCCACCCCCTTCCCTGATATTTCTCAGTTTTGTGGTATATACAATGAATTCTTGTCTGCGTTTCTCCCCCTTTCCCTCATCATTCTTCTACTCCTCTCCCCTTGGTCCCACCCTCCCTTCTTAAAAGTACCTACTTTGAGGTAATTAATTGGAGATGGGCTTTTCTGCCCAAGCAGATTTTGAACCATGGGCCTCAGATCTCAGCCTTCTGAGTAGCTAGGATTACAGACATGAGCCACGAGTGCCCAGCTTTAATGATCAGTTTTATATTTGGTTCTTTGTTAGTCAGATGATATTTAGAACAAAAGGTTTAGATAAGATCACCAAGAAATTAAAATCTTTTTTTGGGGTGGGGGGGCTGGTTGTGGGGTTTGAACTCTGGGCTTGGGCGCTGTCCCTGTGCTCTTCAGCTCAAGGCAAGTGCTCTACCGCTTGAGCCACAGTGTCACTTAGGGTTTTCTAGTGGTTTGTTGGAGATAAGAGTCTCACAGACTTTCCTGCCCAGGCTGGCTTTGAACCACGATCCTCAAATCTCAGCCTCCTGAGTAAGTAGGATTACAGGCGTGAGCCACCGGCGCCTGGCTTAAGAAATTAAAATCTTTTACTAACTATAATTACTTCCCTTAAACCAAGATAGTTGAATGTATAACTCAGACCAACCCAAAGAATACACATAGACCACACACACGCACACACACACACACACACACACACACACACACACCAGTAAGCTGACTGGTAGATTGAATGGTGAACTTTGTCTATTTTTTTGTGTGTATATCTTTTACATGTGTTTAATTTGACACAGATGAAAACTAGAGTCTGCTGGGAATTCAAAGGCATTGTGCTTTTCTATGGAAAATTAGGCAGTTGTTTTATGGGATTAAATACCATTATAGTTTCAGGAGTTTGAATTGGATTTTCCAACCAAAAATATATGTATTTTTTATATATAGTATCTTATTCATATACAAATTCTTTAAAAAGTGGTATTTCTATTGGGTTCCTTAAACCAAGCTAATGAAAAGGCTGAGGATCTTAGAATCTGGAGGATGCAGTTTGAATCCACCCAGGGCAGAAAAACCTGTGAAACTCTTATCTGCAAAATAACCAGCCAGAAGCAGGGCTGGATGCATGGTTCAAGTAGTAGAACTGACCAAATAAAGCCAAGCAAGCATAAAGCCCTGAGTTCAAACCCCCAGTGCCACTAAAAAAGTTTGATTTTGTTTTCAAAACCATAATACAATAAATCATTTTGCCATCTGATGGAAGATCAAGCTCAGAAATGTCACTTTGTAAATTTTAACAAATACAACCATCACTCAAAAAAAAAAAACTGAAAAATCTAGAATTTAATGTACTTGTTCTTTCCCAGAGATACCACCCACTTCATTCCTTGCTACCAGTAAAATGTAGGATGTTTTGTTTGGTAGAAAGAGTTATGGGTAATTCATTTCACTTCAAATTGCCTTTCAAAAGTTGATTTTTCTGTGAGAGAGAAGAAGCAAATTAGCAGGGCTTTAAAGGATTCTTGACTTTGTCATGTCTTCTTAGAGACTGATCCCAGAATCCTGAACCCCAGTATCCCTGAGCACAAAGCTCTTAAGGGAAACGTCTGCACATCCATACAGGGCCTGCTCAGGAAGCTGAGTTGTGGTGTCATATGACTCAAGGAGCAAAGATTTATTTTTCTCCCAGCCGAGAGGCAGGGAAGCGGCAGAATGCACAGAGACCCAGGCTGTTTTATTGCTGCCTCCACCCTTGCAGCATGCAGAAAAAGCTTTGTGAAAAGAAAAGAAAATACACTTGTTAAGCCTGACGATGTCCTAAGAAAGAAAATCTGGCCCCTTGTCTTTTAGTTATGTTTTGAGTTCAAAGGTGGGCTTATTCCCACCTCCATTCTTCCCCACTGCGGTTGGTACCTCATCTCTAAAGTTAGAGGCACGAACAAACAAGTTCAGCCTTTATCTAAACATTTGCAATCCTCCTGTCTTCTATTTCAGCCCACGCATTCCTCAGTCGTGGAGCTCACTTTACAGAACACATACTTCCTCATGAATTTGGGTCCTGAAGAAACAATCCTTGACTATGAACCTTGCAGGTTTAAAAAAGTCCGGGAAGCAAAAATGAAAGACCAGGAGAAACAGAAGACTGTTCCAGTGACCTTAGATTCATAGTGACATTGTCAGCTCTTAGATAGCTCTCAAGATTATTACTATTTTTATCTTTTTACTTTGTGGAAGATAAAGATAAAGGAAACCCATGGTAACACAGCTCCTCATTGAAAATCAAAGGGAGTGGAATCTGGTTCCATCTCTGTTTTTTCCTTTCTTTTCATCTCATTAGTATTAGTCTAACAAACCCAAAACTTTTCAAAGAAGCTCTGACAGGACTAGGAATATAGTTTACGTGGTAGAGTGCCAGTCTAACACACTTAAGCTCCTGAATTCAAATCCCAGTACTATCCCTCACCCTCGCCCCACAAAAAAAAAACACCAGACCCTAGAATGGCAAATGACCCAGGAAGGAGTGGAGGGTTCCTAGGACTCCAGTGACCCAGGACAGGACAGGAAATCTAGGAGAGAAAAGGCTGTAGGGCTCTGCCTGGTCTGAGGGAAGCTCCTTGGCCTCAGCCAGATTCTCTTTGCTGGAAATTGGGGTACAGTATGACCTGGTATTTCAGAAGCTTTTTATTTTGAGACAGAATCTTGGCATGTAGCCCCTACCAATATATGGGCTTGAACTATGTTCATTAACCTCATGTGGCTCTGTTTGTAACAAGAGAATTGTTCCTGTAATAAAACATTCCTGATATATTACCTTTATGGTAGGCAGCTTTCTTTTACAGAGCAGATCAGCTTTAAAAAAGGAAAGACTAGTGTCAAGCAAGGTGGTGCAGGCCTATAATTCCAGCACTCAGGAGGATGATTCAAGAGGGTTGGGAGTTCAAGACTAGCCTGGACCAACTTGGATTTTATATATGGTCAGTCCCTTTATCAAGAGGGAAGGAAACTGGAAAGGTTTATTTTACCTCCTGGTTTCAGATGACATTTGGTCATCTCTGTGGCTTTTGGATCTGGGGTGAGGCAGTATATGTGGCATGAAGCCCTGATTGAACAAGATACTTAGCTCATGGTGGCCAGGAAGTGAAAGAGGAAAAGGTGGGACTAAGGTCCCAATATCCTCTCCACAGACATGACACCCCCCCCCATAATGTCACTTCCTCCCACTAGGCTCTGTCACCTCCCAACAGTGACACCCTACAGCCCAAGCCTTGAACACATTGGCCAGTATGGGTCATTTCACATCTACTATAGCAACATTTTAAAAGACAAAATAGTAAATACATAATGTTCTTTTTTTCCTATAGCCAAGTGAGAAAATTTTGTGATTCCCTTTATTTCACCTTTTTCATCTCTCTTTTCCTAAGGCTGCTGTGGTGCCATCTGCCCAGACCCTTAAAATTACTGACTTTGGCTTCAGTGACTTCGAACTGTCTGATCTGGAAACGGCGCTGTGCACAATCCGGATGTTCACTGACCTCAACCTTGTACAGAACTTTCAAATGAAACATGAGGTAGGAAGGCAGAATGCCCTTTGGGAGGTAGAGAGGGAGGCAATTGGTTGAGAACACTAATAATTTATATGCTATTGCCTAATGGATAGCTGTAGATTCTTAAAGAAAAGTGGCCAGTTAAAAAGACATGTACTAGCTGGGCACCCATGGCTTACACCTGTAATCCTAGCTGAGTCAGGAGACTGAGATCTGAGGCTCTTGGTTTGAAGCCAGCCTGAACAGGAAAGTTCGTGAGACACTTATTTACAGTTAAGCACCAAAAAGTAGAGCCATGGCTCAAGTGGTAGAGTGCTAGCCTTGAGCAAAACAAAAAAGGCCCAGGGATAGCACCCAGGCCCTGAGTTCAAGCACCAACATATACACACACACACACACACACATAGCACATAGCAAGCACTAGGTTAAAGAATGTGGGAAAGTGTTCCTAATTGGAGGACAGGATTGGCCAAGCCAGAATAGCAGGAGATATTGTAGCTAGGCCTGGTTGAGGGGTAAGCATGACCAGAAAAGCAACTAGAAAGGAAGGTCACAAACAAATTCTGTAGAACTTTGTGAGCTATTCAAAGGAATTTAGATTTCATGATAAAAACAACCTTAAGTCACCGAGGGATTTTCAGCAGAGAGGAGCAAGATATGACTGCAGCAGTGGACAGGCTGGGCTCGGAGGGAGTACAAGACACTCGACATGAGGGGTCATCTGTGCGGGCTGTGGGTGAGGACTGATTTAACGCTCGGTAACCTCACTTGCTTCTCTGACAATCTCAGGACTGGAATTATTTCATTGAAATGTCAGTGTAGAGACATCCAGAGATTGGGTTTTGTCTCTAATGGCTGTGGACATAGCACCCAAGAATAAAAAGGAAGCAGCCTAGCTTATAATGACGTATGCCACACTCTTATAACTTTCCGGGTATCTTTTCTGATGCAGTAAGTAGCTAGTCTCCATACACAGATAGTCTAAGAAACTTCCACAGCTTGAAAGCTAAACTACTGTTTAGGCCTTCATTAATTGATCGAGTGAAAGTTTATCTACATGCTTTGGGTACTCAAAGCTGTCAGGTGTAAATGTCTATGATGAATTCCTTCCACTCACAAGGGTCTCACAGGAATAATAGTGAACAGAGCTAAGCTTAACACAGTGTCTTGTAGCATTAGTAGAGACCCAAAGCTAGTTCTTTCTCAGTTTAACCAACGGTTTTATTAATATTTCTTGGATGAACAACTACCCACAGACAAACCATGCTTCACTTGCTAGACTGTGATGGTTAAGGAATAGCATATGCCCTTTAATGATGGCCACAAGCTCTCAAGAGAGACTCTTGAGCTGTGACTGTTACCTCCTTTTTTCCAAATGAAGAAATTGGGATGGGATGGTAGAATAGAAAAATCATAGCACTCATTCTCTCTTTCTGTGTATCTCTTTGCCTCTATCTCTGTCTCTCCCTCCTCCTGTCCCCCTCCCTCTCTCTCCTTCCCCCCTTCTTTCTCTTACTCTCATTTGGCTTTTCCACTCAAGATTGGCACTCTGTCTCTTGAGCCACACCTCCACTTCTGGCTTTCTGCTGGATTAGTGGAGATAAGAATCTTGACAGACTTTTCTTCCCAGCCTGGCTTCAAGCTTTAATCCTCAGATCTCAGCCTCTTTAGTAGCTAGGATTACAGGCATGAGACACCAGTGTCTGGCTAAAGTCATAGGTCCTGTAGTTATTATTTTGGGTTGTTAACCTCTCATGCTCCTAGTTTATCTGTACTTTATGGCTACTGGTCTTCCTGCTTTCATCCCCCATAATTGAGAAGTCTGTGCTCATGTATATGATACTGATGTGTGCATGTGTGTTCTCTTCTGTCTCACATTCTGCTTAATCCACAACTATGGAACCCTTGGTCCTTTATCCTAGTCCTAGGCCAAATATGATAGTACTTGAAGGAGAGAGAGCTTATTTTTGTTTAGAGGGAGTGGGGCAGGAAAACCCGGTCAGTCATGAGGCTTGAACGCAGGGTCTGGATGCTGTCCCTGAGCTCTGTTTTGCGCAAAGCTAGTGCTCTACCACTTTGAGCCACAACTTCACCACAAGTCTTTGAGTGGTTGGTTAATTGGAGAGAAAGAGTGTCACAAAAGCCTGGCTTTGAAACGTGATCCTCAGATCTCAGCTTCCTGAGCATTACAAGCATGAGCCACTGGTGCCAGGCTATGTCTTCTCTATTAATGGGATGTAAATGGCATCTAGACGTAGAAGTTCTACATGTGGCTCTCAGTTCTGCTTCTTGTACATTTTAGGAACATGGAAACCTTGACAGTATTTCAAATCCTGAAGTTCCTACACATGTAATGATTCAATGGAGAAATTTGTCCAGAATATAGGAATGTGATTCATGGGCCTTCTATGAAATTCTGTCTACTTACTTCTTAGCTTTTTAGGTGCCATTTGAAGGTTGAGAATGAAGAAGGGCTTTCTCTCTGTATTTGTTTTTATTCTGATGATCCTTTGGATTTTTATCCATCAGAAAAATACCTATTTCCTAGTACTTACTTTGTTAGGCTTTGACTTTTAGTAGTCTTTCTAAAGAGTTATACAATTTGTGTTCTCCATAGATTCCATTATACTTCATTTAATTCACTTATAGTCACTTGGGTGACACCCAGCATGCTTACTTCTAGATTTATAGGCACATTCTAGTTCTCACTAATGAGGGAAATCATGCAACCTGTGCTTCTCTGGGTCTGGCTTCGATTAACACAATCCTCTCCAGGTCTTTGCATTTCCTTATGAATGCTAAATATGTCATTCTTTCTGATGGTTGAATACTAGGAAATGGGTACTTGCCGGGGGCGGGGGGCGGTTGTCAAGAAGAGAGGAATCGAAAAATGAAGTAGGGAAATGAGTAGAATGCAGGCAAGAAATTGTATATACAACAGAACTGAGAAAAATAAGGGAAGGTATGGGTGGGGAGGTGAAGGTGTTGAACAGATAACATGGAGAAAGACCCATGTATACATACATTGCTTTGTTAAATGGCCAAAAAAAATTCAGTAACCTAAAAATAAAGGGAAAAGGTCAGATAATGTGATGTCAGGAAAATGAACCCTTAGACATGTATTTTAATGTTTTTTCTTTCATGCATGTGTTTCTAACGCATTTATAAGACTATCTCTTTGTTGCTTTGTATGTCCCTCCCCCACAGTATAACCCCTGCTTTCACTATATTTGATGTCAGTATAACTTGTGGAGGAGAGGGGGAAAAAAACAGTTGTTTAAGGATACAGGTGGACCTGATGCAACAACGAGAAGTATAAGTTGTCATGTCCAAAATGAGCTTTACAACGTCGGTTGGGGCGGGGGGGAGGGGGGCAGGAGAAGGATTGGGATTGGGGGGGAGGGGGGAGGCTGGGAAGGGATGTGAAGGGTAAACCAAAGGAGGAGGCTGCAATGCTTGGTAAGAAATGTACGCATTATCCTGCCCATGTAATTGTAACCCCTCTGTACAGTATGTTCACAAATAAAAAATAAACTAATTAATTTAAAAAAAAAGTGACATACGCCAGTGGCTCACACCTTTAATCCTAGCTACTCAGGAGGCTGAGATCTGAGGATCATGGTTCAAAGCCAGCCAGGGCAGGAAAGTCCATGAGATTCTTTTTTTTATTATTATTGTGAAAATACCATACAGAGGGGTTACAATTACATGGGCAAGGTAATGAGTACATTTCTTATCGAGCATTGTTGCCTCCTCCTTTGTTTCCCCTTCCCATCTCCCCCCCCCCACCTTCTCCGCCAGAGTTGTAAAGTTCATTTTTCGACATAACATCTTGTATCCATGAGATTCTTATCTCCAATGAAATACTCAGAAAAAGTTGGAAGTGATACTGGGGCTTAAGTGTTAGAGTGCTTGCTTTGAGCACAAATAAGCTCAGGGTCAGAGCCTAGGGCCTGAGTTCAAGCCCCAAGACTGGCAAAAAGAAAAGAAAAAAAAAAGAGGGGAGGGGTGGATTGGGAGGGGTAAATGAGAAAATTGAAAGTGGCGACATTGATGAAAAGCACTGTATTCATAAACTGCTGTGTTGAATAGCAACTCCCTTGTATAACTACATAAAGAAAATAAACCTATTTAAGAAAAACAAATAAACATTATATAACATACACATGTATCTGGGAAGGAGGGAGGGAGAGAGAAAGGGAAGGGAAGGGGAAGGAAAAAAGGAAAGAAAGAAAAGAATTTTGTCCTCCTGCCTTTATTCCTACTTTTCGTTTCTGTTTGGAGAACTTCTGTTTTAAATCTGAGCAGTCTGATCACTGTGATGATTCTCATTGGACTTGCTTTCGAGACTCTTCTCTGTGTTCATTTTCAGATCTTATTGTCAGTGTTGTTTTAAGATGACAAAATTTAATTGCTTTTGCTTGGAGTATATATGAGTATCACCAACTTGCCTGGGCAAAGAGAATTTCATCTTGAAAGAGTTTCCACTCTCTACTTGGTTTCCAAACCTTGAGTTCAGTTACAGTGACCTCAGCCATTGCTGAATTTCTCTCCTGAATTTTATCTTCTGCAGTTTATAGTACCACAAACTTTTCTTCCCCTCAGAGCGAACTCTCCCCCACTCCCTCCCTCCGGCACCACCACCACCACCAAAAAAATCAAAAATAAAAATCTCTGCTTCCGGGAGAACTCTAGGCTGGAACCATGCTCTTGCTTTTGTGTTTATTTGGGTACATATTTTATAAGTGCACTTTTGCTGTTTTCACTGGCGAGTGTGTCTTAAACGCAGAAGCTGAGCTGATTTCTCTTTCTTCTTTCTCCCATGGAACCTTGAATATACCCCTCAGACCTCTGCAAGTCTCTAATCGCTGGTGACCCTATCGAGTCAATTCAACAGGCTCTTGAGAGAATCTGAGCTGCAAATGATTACTCGACAGTCCTGTACAAAATACAGGACTGGGGCATGACTCAACTACCATACAGAGAGCCAAAGGGTAGGAGACAGCATTGTGCTTGTTGCCTGAATTGCCTGCAAACAGAATCAGGGAACAGGAACAAAAAGATCCGAAAAGCACAGAGAAAGCACAGAGCCCACCAAAATCATTAGCTGTGCCCTTCCACATAAAGACTCGTTAATCATAATATGTTGAATACTTTCTCTAACTCTTTTTTCATTCCCCAAAGCTACATAGTTTTGTATTTGCAGCATATGCCATGCTCTCTGCAAGAAGAAGCTCATATTTATTTTCATAAAATCCCCTCAAGTGTAGTAAATCATTCAGATTTGAAGAGGCAAGCTCTGACGTTAAACACAAACACAACCATGCCAAAAGCCCATGCACCCCTGGGGATATACTCTAATATACCACTTACTAGTTGAATGAAGCCCAGCTGATAATACTTGCCTAAACTTACCCAGCCTTCTTCCCTTCTCATCTTTTTTTTTCTTCTTCTTCATTTTCTTTCTTTTATCTTATTTATTTTTTGTGGGGTTTACCAGTACTGGGATCAAACTCAGGGCCTCCATCTCTTGTTTGCCTTTTTTTTAAGGTTTGCTGTTCTACCACTTGAGCCACACATCCACTTCTGGTTTTTTGCTGGCTAATTGGCAATAAGATTCTCAAGAACTTTTCATCCCAGAGTGGCTTTGAACATTGATGCTCAGATCTCAGCCTCTTAAGTAGTGAAGATTATAGACATAAGCAATCAGTGCCTGGCACTCTTCCATCTTTTTTTTTTTTTTTG